>NC_140622.1:40556803-41029033 GCF_057382275.1 Copadichromis virginalis | reverse complement strand
CACCTGCAGTGGTGGTTAAAATAAGACTTAAGGAGTTTTGGTCACCTGAGACGAGCTGAATGTTTCTTGAAGGATTGACACGAGTCTGTGCGGCCTCGCTGTTTCCCAGGACAGCACTAAAGGAGTTAAGAAAAAAACCTCCCCAGCCCCAAAGCTCAGCCAGCTCCCCCCGCGAGTGCACCCCCGCTCTTGTCCCCACTCTAGTTCCCATGCATTCCTTGTGGCCTCAGAAACCCAATCCGGGCCTTTTGGTGTGTCCACAGATTCACGGTGTGGCCTTTCCTCAGTGCCAGCTGCCTTCCTCTCCTTCAGCCAAGTGGAATGTTAAGCCCCACTTGTGGCTCGCTCTGTCCCCCGTCATGCAAGGCAAACAAAAGGCAAAGTGGCTTTTCATTGCATTAGCTTTTCCAAAAGCCCCAAATCCTCCCTGCTTACCCGTTCTTCCTCTGCTCACACAAAGACGTGTGCACCGGAGTGCGAGCCTGCACACGACACATGCACAGATGTTGGACGGCAGCTGTTTACAGGTGTGCACACGCATAAAGGCGTGAGTCAGGGGTCACCGGGTGCCTACCTGACTGATCTATTATTAGATTTGTTTCTCACATCAAATATTCATTCCTCCCTGAGCTTCGGCAGCAAAACTCTTAATCAAAACGAGGCCTGACCACTGACAGCTTTTATTTAGCTCTTTACAAATCGGCCTGCAAAACTGAACACCGGCTGCTCCTGCGTGGGGGGAAAATCAATGCCAGTGAAGGTCACATTTAGAAAAAGATACAGAGTTCTTTTGAGTAAGAAATAAAAACAATACAATTGCATTTGTCATTACACAAAGCAGGACACCATGAAGACATAATTCAAAACAGTAAAGCACAGTGAACATCTGTTTCTTTAAAGCTGAATTTTTATCGTTTTTTAAGCAAAGAAGTCCAATTTGTAGCTCTGACGTCCTCAGACGAGTCAGTCCGAAGTCATCAGGAGGCTAAAACATGTATGAACTGTACTACATGATGTCACTTCAGCTTTTCTATATGTTTAAAAAGCCTTTCATGAAGTCAGAGTGAAATTCCACATCTGTGGGAAAGCGATGGGTGGATGTAAACGAACTCCCACTGAGGACGCTGAGGTTAAACTTCCATTGCCACCTGTTTCCTGTCAATGAGCACAAATGAGTGATGGCTGTACAGCAGTAGGAGTATACTTTGTGTCAGAAGTGCGTATTTCATGTAGAGGAAGTGAGGCATCACCATAGCAACTGAGAAAACAAAGCCTTAACAGACTAAGCTCCTGTTGTATTTTCATATTATGATCTTTATCTAAATCTGACCCGGTTTTAATATCTCAACTGAACCAAATTAAATAATTAAAGTGTGTGACGTGTGTGACGTGTGTCTGTGGTGTGATCATTAGATTATAATATGACCTTGTTGTTGTAATTTGGCGCTTTAAAAATAAAACTGGACTCGTGATTTGTGTCCAGCAACACTGATCAACAAATGAAAGGTGGTCCTGAGCCTGCGCTGAGACCGCGGCGTGTGAATTAGTTTGATGGTTGGTTTCGATGAGCGCAAAGTCACAGACTACTCCATTTTTACTGATTAGTTCAGAGGGACCATCTTTGTCACGGCTGGATCAACAAATCTGAAATCATCAGACTTATACCGACAACTTTCTTTATATGGAACCAAAATATGAAGATAGAGCTTTCTAAATGACAAATGTACTCCACTTCAGATGAGACGTTTTCTATCCATGAGACTGAGAAGGTGTGAGGCACACTGAGGCCGGGCTGTGCTGCAGCTCAGGTTTACACTGCGAGAAAGCTTTTAAACATTGAGGCAGATTAAAGGATGGGATTTCACACAGTACAGTGGTCAGCTGCTGCTTAATAACACAGTGTTTTTCTTGGCTGTGTTCCTGAATGCTGAATATTAGCGTGACCTAATTACTACACAGAACCGGTTTGTGCACAGTAATCTGCAGAAATCTCTAATAAGTGGCCATAAGTGGCTCGAGCCTAATTATCTCTACAGTTCCTCACAGAATGACTCGACACAGAGCGCGAGCGGATGTGTTGTTGTGTTAAAGCGTTAATGTGGGCCATCATTGTGACTCTTTGTTGTGCACGCTGTTTTTCTCACACAGCGTTCTCTAATTAATGACCAGCAGTGTTTTAATACTGGACACAGGTGGATTTTTGATCATCACACTGTTGTCTGCAACCACCAACGGAGCAATCTGAAAAGTATCTGCAAACACATCTCTTTGCTCCTGTTTCACTGTTTGAATAATTGTTCATCTTTTCCTACTTTATATTATACGAGGGAGTATTTAGTTCAAAACAATATTTTTCTAGCATTTCATCTGAAAGTAAGACAAAAGCTTGTAGCCTCCCAACTGCAGGCACCGATGCCAGTGATGGCTATCAGATAAATCTATGTGCTGCTAAGTTTTGTAGCCCTTGAGGTAAACCTCCAGGATCAATTTGTGGTCTAATTCTGCTGAAACTGTGCACTGAACAAGTAACTGGGCATCCACACAGGAAGTGACCAGCAGCAACGTGGCGTCCAGAAACGCGTTTAAAGTCGATGATGTTCAGGTGAAATAACCGCCGTCAACACAAAGTGACCAGCTCCAGACTTTCCCCAACTAAAGCAACGACCAATGAGAGTGAAGGATAACTTTGACATGTTATATATAATATGGGTTACCTGGGCAACCATAGTGTAAAATGTACAATAGCAACTAAGCATCATATATGAAGCTATGCGTGATTTTCCTGTTAGCTGCTACGGTCAAAGGCAGCGGTTCCCAACCCCCGGGCCACGGACCGGAACCATCCGTGAGCCGTTTGGTACCGGACGCGAGAGTTGAGGCTCGGGTGTGAAATTTATGGTTTTCAGGGTTTTTATCGTTAACTCAGTTTCCCTGGGTCTTTTCCCGTGTTGTAGTTGTGTGTCTTATTTTGAAAGAGATGTTTACACGTTACCATAGCGATCAGAGAGCATTAAGGGGCAGAGAGGCAGATGTTACTCTCAGTGTTGCTGGTGCATTTCAGGAGGACGCTGCTAATAAAGTTACAGAATTACACAGTTTTTGTCTCGGTCGTATCTTTTTTTTTTTCTTGTATTTATCCGCGACACCTTAAAGGCCGGTCTGTGAAAATATTGTCTGACATCAAACTGTGGCACAAAAAAGGATGGGGACCGCTGGTCTAAGGAGCTTGGAAACAAAATGACTTGAAGAAGTCCAATCGTTTCTTTCGTACTCCTTAGACTACCATGACCTGGATGACTGAGAATCTCCTTTTAACCCAGGAAGCTGTGAACTGGAGCCGCCTCAGACTGACTGCTGTTCCAGCACAGACTCAAAGTCTGGAGAGCAGAACAACGACATGAACTTGCAATCAAAGTGAGCTATGGCTGAGGTAATGTAGGTGAAGGCCCAGTTTGAACAGCCCAACATAACGCAGCATGTAGCACTGAGTTATGCAAAGTTATAGTCGATGCTTCTTCTGGAGGCTCCACCCAGGCTGGAGGAGGCGGTGCCGGGTCTGAGGGTTTCTGAGGTTCGGACAGTGGAGGCGCTGCAGGAACTGATTCACACTGAGAACAAAGAATTTAAACATACCTCCAGTCTGTGCTATAGGGCTTTGGAGTTGACGTCACGCTACAATGCATTGTGGGAGCGAGGCACCATTTTAGCAGGCCACGAATCAAAACAAACACACTGTGTTGGAAGGAAGATTGCTACTAATCATGCTTAAAAGCAGCTCAAAAGAAAACGGACGTTATAGAGACAGATTGCGTCCGAATGCAAAGAGACGGTACTTGCAAAAATTAGCGTGCGTTGGAAATGTGGACCCGTATGAAATACGGCCGTGGAGTTGATACCCCGAAGACCTACCGCTATTGACTTAGCCTGATATATTCTCGTACCTTGTCTCTGGAGTCAGCGTGTACAAGCCGAACCAATTTTGCAGTTATAAATGTCTGGAGGCTCACATCCAGTTCACCAAGGATTGGGTACAAGATTTGGCTATTTTTAGACTCCACGTTGTGAATTCGCCTTCATTCAAACAAAGGTAAGTCAGTTTGAGTACTGCTGTAAAACGTGTTTGATTTCCCTTCGAACATTCAGATTAGTGCAAGCATTTTTTTCAAGTTTTCAAGTAACAGGTAAAGTAAGGGATTACTATTGCAAAAAAGGTAATTAGATTACTGTTACTTTCCCGTAAGCATGCTGCGTTACGGCCTTACTAAAGCCGTGATTTTTTTGTGAGAGTGTCTCATGACAATGACGTAAGCGAGTGCGACATTTGTGGCAACAGTTGTGTGCAGATCAACAATAGATAATATATCGAGTGCGGCAGAGAGTATGAGCGTGCAGCGTTTAAAGCGTAAGTACTGACCTTACTTTGAGTTTGATTCTGTAAAAAGTGACAAAAAAAGATCTATTGCTTTATTACCTATTCAGGTTGTAAATCATGTTTTTAACTAAGGCTGCGTTCACTCTGCAGGTCTTGATGCTCAATTCAGATTTTTTGATCAAATCCGATTTTTTTGTCTGCTCGTTCACACTACAAATAAAATGTGACAGCAAACGCGCTCTAGTGTGAACGCTCAAAGCGGCCGCATGCGCAAAAGAAGACGTCACACACGACGCGCTCAGTTTAGACCCAGACCAAACAATGTTTGACTGATGGCCTTAATATAAAGACTTCGGACTTTACGATTCCCAGTTTTTGCTTTAAGTTATTTTGTTATTGACATAATAATGATAATGTAATAATAATGTAAATAACCTAATAATGATCCTTATTGCTGTTTTAGAGGAGCGGTGCTGCAAAGGATAGCTGCAGATTTCTGTCAGAATCTGTAGATTATACAGAACAAAGAAAATGTTCACGTTTCTCCAACGTTGTCTTCCCAACAGTTTCACGGACATCTACACTGGATGTCCAGGAAGCGTTCGCGGTGTCTTCTCCAGCGCTGATAATTGGCGTCTGTCTTGTGTCAGTGACGTAAAAGACGGATTTAATGCGACGTGAGCATCAAACAGCAGTTGCTTTCTAAAACATCGGATATGTATCGGATTCAGGACCACATACGAAAGTGACCCAGGTCGGATTTGAAAATATCGGATTTGCGCCGTTCACACTGTCACACCAGGATCGGATAGATGGGTCGCAGAGGGTCAAAAAAATTGGATTTGATGCGCTTTCGCCTGCAGTGTGAACGTAGCCTATGTAACTAATTACTTTTGAAAATAAGTAATCAGTAAAGTAATAGGATTACTTTTGGGGGGAAGTAATCAGTAATTAGTTACTGATTACTTTTTCCAAGTAACTTGACCAACACTGGTGAGAACATGTGGAGGCTCTGTTAGATGGATAACATCGTGAGTTCAGTGATGTGACATTGTCCTGAAGGATTTAGTTTTTCTCCATGGTTAAAGAAATTGCACTAATTCATATTTATTATAAATAATCCTAATTACACAGCTTGCTTCCCTGTTTGTGTCCTGTGTCACTAAAAATACATTCGATTTTAGTTTTATACATTGATTAATGACCTGCAGAATCTCCTTATCATATTAAATGATTCATAATTGTCACTTAAAGTCGAACTTTATGCTTTCTCCATCTTGAAGTGATTATATCCTTGCATGACATACTTTAGGTTCATTTTTTGCTGGCAGATTTAAAAAACAAACAGGCAGATTTAGGATATAACATGCAGCGTTGTATAGATGGATACATAAAAAGATTTTAAAAAATTACATGTATGTGCTAACTTTGTAAACACGTTCATTGCTATATTTGTGATAAATGGATATGAAAGTAGATTAAACACATTTGTATCAGTCTTGGCTCATTAAAGTTCTTGTCTTTAAATGAACTTTGTGTGTGTTTCAGGTCCTGGGCCCTGTTTCAGGAAGCCGGTTTAGTGCAAACTCTGAGTAAGTATACCCTGAGTTAACGAAAACTCTGGGTTTTCGGTTTCACAAAGCGAGTTCAGCTGCAGCCTGAGTGAGTCACTATGACGACACACTCCGTGAAGCTAACCTGCCCCCTAGCAGGTTTACTACAACTAACCCTGACTGTCTCCGCCCCTTTGTCGGAAACCTGACAGTAGGAAGTGTCGGACATGGCGTGTCCCTTCCTTGAAGAGCCAGTAGATCGTGAAGCCCAAATTCTCCGCAGAGCTCTCCGCCGGGAGAGAGTGATCAGAGCGCGTTTGGACATTTTATCATTTCCTGATGATTTTCTGTGCGAACGTTACCGTTTCTCAGCACAATCTATAATTTATTTGGATAACATCCTCAGGCCATATATTACGCATGTGACACATCGCGGACATGCTCTCAGTTCTGTACATATTATTTGTATTGCACTTCGTTTTTTGCAAACGGGAGCTTTCTGTATAATATTGGTGACGCTGAGCACGTTTCCAAGGCTACCGTCTGTCGGGCAGTCAGGAATGTTACAGTTGCACTGAAACGTCTCCTGTACTCGTTTGTGGTGTTCCCCGGTCACAGACCCACAAGATTCATCAAAGAGGGATGCCACAAAATTGCAGGTATCAGGATGACCAAAACTTAATTCATGATGTGGTGATACTTGAACTACTACTTAAATTTTACATTTATTTTCAGGGTTCCCAGGCGTGATTGGCTGTATAGATGGTACTCACATTCCAATTATTGCTCCTTCAGTAAATGAAGGAGACTATGTGAACAGGAAGTCTTTCCACAGCATTAATGTACAGGTACATAGTTCCCTGTAGCATTTCAAACTAACAAATTATTTCATCATAGTAATGGATGCTAATTTGTGTTCTCTGCACTGTGAAGATCATATGTGATGCTGCCAACATTATCACAAATGTGGAAGCCAAGTGGCCAGGCTCTGTCCATGACTCACAAATATTCCGTGAATGTACACTGAGCACAAAATTTGGACATGGTGAGTTGAGAATACTTTAAAATATATAAAGACCAATTGCTTCAGGGACATTTGAACTGAAGTGTACCCTTCTGTCTTAGGAGAGTTCACTGGCTACTTGCTTGGTGATAGGGGGTATCCATGTTTACCCTATTTGCTTACCCCTTACCCTGACCCTGAACCGGGCCCACAGCAGCGATATAATCTGGCTAATTGCAGGACAAGAGCCAGAATTGAAATGACTATCGGAATGCTTAAGGCCCGGTTCCAGTGCCTGCAAAGACTCAGGGTCACCCCAGAAAGGGCATGTGACATTATTGTGGCATGTGTGATTCTTCACAACATTGCCACAATTAGAGGAGAACACTGTCCTTCTGAACCAGACATCAGCAGTGATCCAAACCATGAACATCCTGACCCTCCCACGGACATACAAGATGGAAGTGCAGTCAGAGACACCATATGTCACAATCATTTCTTTTGACCCATCACCTCAACATGTTGAAAGAAGAATAAACAGATTTTTTGTTCAACTGGCTTTATTGGTCGCCTGTGTTTCCTGTACACAAAGTATTAAAAGATGTAAACCTCATAAAGTGTCTCTGTTGCTTCCTCCTCTGTAACAGCTGTCAATGTTTCTTCATTATTTTCCTGTAGTAAAGAAATAGACAACATTGCTGTTCTACTGTAAACTCATATAATCTGTGGAGTATTACTCACAACTGCATGTTGGTCTGGCTCAACAGGAGGCTGCACCAGATGCAGTACACCACCACCATCAACTGATAGAATATGAGGTTTATACAGGTCACTTATAACTTACAAGGGACCAAATGGCAATTAACAAACATACCAAGCACCTTACACTTCATTGTCATTATGCTCTCAAAGACAACCAAGGCTGAGGGAAGGCAAAATCAGTAGGAAAATAACTTCACTACAAAATAATCCATTATGGTAAAGAGTTTATCAAATGAATGAGTAGCACTGCAAAGGTGACTGTGAAGAAAGGATGTATGCACATCATGTATTATTTTGATTGTACCCCCTATGTAGGCACTTGTGTCTTGCGGGGTTATTGACTCAGAGGATGTCCCCGCAGAGATGCCTTCGGCCACAGGGCGCCCACTGTTTTGGCTGAGGGCCAACTGCTCAGCCTCTGTGAGTGGTGGTGGTGGAGGACCCCCACCTGTTTTTCGGGCCTCCGCTTTTTTTCTGTTGGCTATAACGGGTCACATTTGAGCATACAGAGTAAGCAAATATGTACTTGTAATGTGCTCAGATAATTTCAATAAGTGCTTACAGAGGGGAAATTAATGTAGCCTCTAACTGCAATTGATTTACATGGGACAAACAGACCAAGCACTATGGCTCATAATACAATTACACCTTACCTGTTTGGACTATATTTTTATATTTCATTTTTACTTGCTGCCAGGAACGTTTGGGGCCTGTTGGGTTGCACCTGCGCTCACATCACGTCACAAAATAAAATGTATAAAATAACAAATAAAATAACATATGATAAAATAACGTGTTAAATGGGTGGAAATCCCTCGATCAATGTTTAAATTAACACTCACGCATTGACTCTGTCGGCTATGTTTTGCCATGCATGCTCCCTTTCTTTTGCAGCTGAGGCTGTGTTACTTTTTTCCGCGGAATTTGCATGTTATCGGCATATGCTGCCATCAGAATTTCGGCCTCAAGCGCTGTGAAATACATTGACCGCGCCTTCTTTCCCTCCGTCTCCATGGTGACTCGCTTAATCTGTGCTCCGCTTATCAGGGCTTTATGTATCCTCGTCCGCGCGCTTCACTTGGGGTTAAAGCAACTCCGCGTTGACTGAACTAATTGTTATCAGCCTTTCTGAAACGGAATATTCCGAGTTGGACAGTTCGGGGTTACTCAACCGTGAGTGTCGTTTTTCACTCTGAGTTTTCCAAACCGGCTTCCTGAAACAGGGCCCTGCACTCTCAAAGACTGAATGAACCAGCATTGCAGCCATGGGTCACTGTGAGCATCACAGGGAAGGTTGAAGCCGCCCACTGCAGCTGTATGGCCGGAGTCGTGGAGACCTGCAGCCATGTCGCTTCTCTTCTGTTTAATGTAGAAGCAACAGTGCGGATCCGTGGCACAAGGACTGTTACAGATGAACCTGCATACTGGGTTTTGCTGGGTAATATGACCAAGATACAGCCAGAGGTTGGCCATAAGAAAATAAAACTAATAGGCTATAAAGAGTGATATGAACTTATTTAGATCTCACCTTAATGAAAATGTCTGGAGCACCAACAGATATCTGTGGCTGGTAGAGATATCAGCTCATCTCACAGCTGCTATCCAGGCTAGACGCCTTCTCTTGGTAACATCCGATACACGAGCTCCCTCACGTTGCTTCCAGGTGGGGAAAGAATAAAAAGAGAGCCCATTTTCCAGCTTATTCCCATCCCGATCCTGCGATCTAATGTTACAACCGACAACACAGCAAGTGCGAGCCATTGCTGATGCTTTCGCTCCTTTAGCCCTTTGTTTGGCCTGCGAAAATGGTGCCTCAGCGGCCATGCTCCAAAGCCCTATTAAAGACATCAGCCCAACCCATCAGATCCATGTAAGCCCTCCTGTCTGGCAGGTTGGCTCGGACCCTTTGGCAGACCCACGTGCCTTATGTTTGACATCCCTGCTCTATGGGCTGGCTGGGTCCCTGCAGCTTGGTGCTGGTTTAGTTTCACCACATTTCCTTAAACAGAACATTTGTTCCTGCTGGTCTAAGTTTGTTGGTGCTGTTACCACAAATGGAAAGTTCAGGACGATGTCAACTCATTTTCACATCACAGCTATGATGATCCCATCATTTTCTTGAATTTATTGGTTTCCATAAAGCTGCAGTGAAAATCTGTCACATACTCAGCCTTCCTGGTTGAACCGATCAGCACCATGAAAGGGGAAATGTCAGATACTTTGAGATGGAGGGATGTGCTGCAGGGGCAAACTCAGGCCACTGTCATGATGCAGATGCATGCTGCCACATATTTCTTTGGCATATTTCAAGTATTTCTCAGTGGAAATGAGCGACCTGAGATCGTTCCAAAAAGGATTCAGCACCGCGGCCGGCCTGCCACAGTGACAGCGGGATGGACATTTGTATTCACAGCGCTGGCCGGCCATCGGCGTGTAGCGATCGACTCCAGGATTTGTCAGATCGGGAAACATTTTGCCACTGATGAAAAATCTTGTTTGGGTGATGTTTGGGCTCTGCAGCCTGATCGTCCCGCTGTGGCGAGGGAGGGCGAAGAAACAGGCATTTATTCTCAGATTGTAGATCACATTTAGATAGGAGATGTTATCAGTCTTGCACTTTACCCACAGGAGTATCCGTCCTGCCCGTGTATTAAATCTTTTCAGTTAAAGTCCTGGCACTAAAGATGGCCTTCTGGAAGCATTACTGATTACTGATGGGCTATCTGAGCACACCAAAAGGGATTCTTAGTTTAGGATGATGTGCAAACAAATGTGTTTTTATTGTTTAACCTCAGAAACGAGGGGAAGAACTCACTCTTTAGTAGAGCTGCTCCTCTTCTACATCAAAAAGAAGCAGCTGAGGTGGTTCAGCATCTTGTTAGGTAAAGTGAAATGGGCAAAGTGTGCTTAGAGGAGGTCCCAGGGCAGATCCGGGACCTGCTGGAGATGCTCTGTCTCTGTGCCGTCTCGGGAACATCTCAGCGTTTTCCTAGCAGAGCGGGAGGACGTGGCTGGGGTGGTCTGGGTGTTTCTCTCGGGACCTGGATCAGGATGAGCAGCAGATGATGAATGTTTAAATAAGCTGTAGAATCCTTAGTCGGGATCAGAAACATTCAGACACTTGCTTTAAAGCTCTCGCTGAAATGATGATTATACCCATGGAAACCAAGGGAGGGTTCAGGCTGCTGGGACAATGGGAAATGAAAAAAGAGACACCTCTGCAATCTTCCTTCATGCACTCGAGTGCTTCTCAAGCTTGTTCCAACTCTTCAGGAGATGCAACGGTCTCACATTTTTCAAGGTTTGGCTCGTCGCTGATGAAGACTAAGATGAAGTTAAAAATTGCATTCATTACGATGTCCAGGATCACAGCTTCAGGTTGTTATCATTGCAAAGAGAGTTTCTTCACTTTCAGCTGTAATTGCAGGAAAATGTTTGCTGAGTCCGGAGAAGAGTTCAAACTGAAACAGCTACAAGTGTTCTGTATGAATCCGTCAATCCACAACAATGAACCCTGTTCAGGGTTGCTTTGCTTTTAGCCGCACACTAACCATGTTTCCCAGAGTGCACTGTGACTTTCCATGTTCCCCTGAGGGGCTCGCAGAGTTAATCCAGCCACCCTGGATGAGTCGCAGGTGACCCAGTGGATGTTCGAAGGTTAATCAGTCTTCATAAGCACAACATGCTCGATTATATGGAGGGAAAAATAAATACATTTATAGATTGTTATCAAAGTTCACATTGTAGTGAGGAATTTAAGGGGCTGTGTGCACTTTATTACAGGAACCTCTGTGTAACCATCACTGTGGGGTAATAATGGCCTGCTTTTATCAAGATCACAAGTGCTGATGTAAGATCATTAAGAGAGGGCCTGTGGCCATCTCCTTTCATAATCAGCTGAAGACTCAAACTGGTCCCAGAGCTGCTCTCTGAGAGACGACCGAACCATCATCGTGGTCAGAGTGGGCCAAAGGAAGGGCCTGAGGAGCAGTCGTACCCTGCTGCTGTGTGGACGTGCTGTATGCCTGTGAGGTGTGAATGTACACTGCCCTTAAAGTCCCTGTTACAGCTTAAAGACCTCGCAGCATCACGCTGTCTCTGCAGAGCTCCTCGCTCTCGGTGGTTCCTGGAGTTTCCAAAAGTAGAACAAGAAGCCCTCAGCCATCAGACTGCTGTTGTGGTTTGGCACGATGCAAATAAATCTGAATCGAATTATACAAAAGAGGAGAAAACACGATTATGAACAAATTATTTCTGCATGAATTCTGTGTCTTATACTAAATTCACACATTTAGCTTTTTCTTCGATGCAGTAGAAATGCATCTGTGCTGATCAACACTGACTCCGAGTTTTATGGTTCTGTGTGTGTTGGTGTGCTGCTGCATCAGTGATGGGCCCAAACCACGGCGCACAGCGTGACATGTCCTCGTGCTCCGTTAGGGATGACCTAAATGTTGATTAGGATGCCAAATTTAAACCCTGCTGTGCACTGAGCGACATGCGATCTGAGTCAAATGTGTCAGTGACACAAGAGCTAAGACGGTAACATTCACAGTTTTTATTTGGTGTTTTTACCAACACGAGGCTGAATGTGCGGCCTGAGTTCCTGATGCAGTATTTAAAGGTCCCAGCTGTAAATCTTTGTAAACTAAAGATATCGACTTCATGCCCAAAACCTCTGTGGAGGTATCAGCAGAACTTATAACGGAGCTCTGCTGCACTTTTGTGTAATCCCACCTTTCCCGTCTGTCTCCCACGTATAACAACCATCCACTTTCTGAGATGTCAGGTTCCAGTTACCCTGTTTCCAGACAGACGATGATGACAGCAGCAGAGTTTACATGCACTCATTCATGTGACTGAAAGACTAGACTCTGCTCCAGGCGACGAAGCCCAAGAAGGCCCCTTTGTGGTCTGCACAATGTCGCCTGTAAAGAAAACATGACAAACATGCATAAAAACCAGAAAAGAGGCAAAAGAAGAAGAAGAAGGCCGCCACACTGATGCATCGAGGAGATGACTGATGCACTGTAACAAAGCTGAAGGCTTGTTTTCCTTTTTTAACCACACAGTTGTATTTACATAGCACCAAATACAGACCAACAACAACAGAGAAAAGCTGTTTAGTCAGGAGGTAAATTATCTCTGCGCTCTCTTCTTAAACTCGTTTCGTGATTTCTGGTCTCGATTCGTCTTGGCGAGCTACTCGATCAGATTTTCCACATGCGGTCTGTCAGCGGCACGTACGCGGATAACTCGATGAATCCAAACTATCGTGAACCTGCGAAGAAATCAGACCACAACAAACGAGATAAAAACATCAGACGGCTCTCGCAGGGAGATCGAGTTTCTAGAGCCGCGAACCCGAGAGCACAAAGTAGCTCGGGGAAATGGAGAAGGGAGGAGAAAAAAGGGAAAAGAAAAAAATACATCAAAGAGGGGGTAATGAAGCTTGTCCAATCCTGAAGAGTCACATAAGAAAACAGAGATACGGTGATTGTGGCGCGGCTGCTGAGAGAGATGAGAGGGATGGCGATGAATTATGATGAAGTTGCGGGTGATGAAGAGGGGGAGAAAAAGGAGAAAGAGATGAGGCAGGCGGCAGGTGGATGGTGTTACTTTGCTATTGTTAAAATCTCTCCCTCTCCATTTTCCGTCCCTGTGTGTCCTGTGAAGCGAAACCTGGCCCTAAATGGGAACAGAGGTAGCAGTGATCACGCCGGTCTTCTCCGGCGAGGCCCCTTCCTCAGCTCATTAGGCTCACAGAGGAGCTCTACTTACCTACCTGGGATATAGCAGGATTTAGAGAAAGAGAGGGATGAAAAGGTGGAGGGGAAAAATGAGATAAAACAGAGTCGGCGGATGAGCGAGATTACAGCCAGAGAAGACTGCGGCGGCTCCAGGAATCCTCCGCCTTTAAGGAAAAGCAGAGAGCTAATCGATGCCAGCGGTGTACACCTGAACCAGGACACGGCAGCGAACGCTGAACATTATGTCCCTGTTCACTCTGAGCTCAGCACAAAGGAAATGTCCTTCTTTGTGTGCGTGATGACCTGCACTGTCCCAGAGGGAGGTCTGAGGTGTCGGCTCAGCTTCACAAAGTCAGTCTCAAAACTTTCAAGCTGGAAAATACTGGAAGCAACCAGGTAGTGCAAACCCACGCATCTACTCAGGGCCAGAGGGAGGACATGTCCTGGTCATGATCATCCATGTTCACATCAACACCTGTGTATCCACAGTAACCTCATGCACGTCTTTGGACTGTGGGAGGAGACTCGACACAGAAAGGCCCACCGTGGACCTTCTGGCTGTGCTTTGGCTACAACTCTGGAATCACAGTCTCACATTTCGTGGAGAAACGAATCGATTTAGCTGCTAACGCTCGAGAGTTAGCTGATTGTGGACTCAGAGCTGTTATTTCACTGGACTGCTTCTGTTGAGTAAAGCTACTTGTTTAAAATCAGTCATACACACTTAAAAATATCTGATCTGAAGAGTGTGACCGGAACAGATGATGATATTGTTACAGCCGCAGAACTTGAAGCTCATATTGTGATTATCATATAGATGCACAACGCTGCAGGAAATGCTTGTGCAGGATCAAATTGCTTTTTAATAGGTCTAACCAGAAAGACAATAACATAAACAGAAATCTAACAGAATAAATGAACAACAAAGCAGGAAAAAGTGGTCAAGAGGAAACAAAAAGGGAGAGAACGAGAGCGCCGAGCTTTGGAGTAAGACGGCGGGATGGTGAGAGGGAGAGATTACTCCTCTGTAATGCTGTGCTCAATGAGGGAGAACCAAAGGAGAATAAATTCAAGTCCTGGCGATGAGGGCTTTACGCGCTGCAACATTCTCCAAATCACTTCACATCACTCAGAGCTGCACTTAGACATAAACCCCAATCTCAACAGGACAGCTTCTTTTTCCTCGCACACGTCACGTATCGCCTCCTTCTCCTCCAAACAATCATGGCGTAAACCTGCAGACGGGAAATAGAGATTGACAGACCGCGCATGCAGCTCGTGATTAACTTGTTTAATGTTTAATGTCAGTGTAGGAAATGTCGCTCTTTCACGCACAGGTGTGAACGCTGCTCCTTCCAGAGTTTTATGAGCACACACGATGTCATCATCCTCGTGTCATCTCAGCCAATCAGAGGATTTTTGTTTCTGTACGATAAGTGCAGTGTCTTCAATGGAGCCACGCGACATTTCACCTTCATGCTGTCACAAAGTACACAAAGGGGTGGGGGGAAAGAGTTTGATCACCCATGATTTCATGAGTACAGTATTGTAGGATATGTCATAGAAAAGTGCTTTCTTGATACCACGTTTCATTTTTGGAATCTAATCACTCAAATTTAAAACATTTTCTACCCGCCTGTACACAAAATGTGTGGGAGTACATTTTTACTTTGGACACAAAAGAACAGAAACACTGAGGTGAAAACGAGCACGATCAACTTTTTTGTACATGTTTATACGTACACACATCTGTATCTGCACTCTGCCACCTCTGAGCAGCAGACTGTTCCTCGCTTTAAATACTGTTTATGCTGTTTTCAATTCTACAAGGTCAGAAACAAAGGTCTGCTGGGAGCGTTTGTCAGATTTCTTTGAGGGTTTAGCACTACCAGCTTGCTGCTTCCACATCAGATGACGTCCTCTCTCTCACGACGAGGACCTGCAGGGAGAAACGTGGAGTTTCTCTGATAAGCGTGACCCTGCAGAATCAGCTTTGGTGCACAGCTTCGCATGGAGGCCCAACTGCAAACGTTTTGGATGGAAATACTTTCAAACCTTCTGACTTACACTTAACTCTTAGCTTCTTGGCCTCCTCGTGAGCCTCCCCAATAATCTATTTAAAAATGTGGAAGTGGATGAATATTTATCTGAATGACACAGTGATATCGACTCATTTTTGAAGAGCATCTCCAGCCTGATGTCCATCCAAATGCAGCTCAAATTTTCACCAAATTTCAGTAAAATCTGCACAGGAATGATAATTAATGCCCACTTCCACCCACCGCTGCTGTGTGAGTAGGAGTCGGTTTGAATAGCTCCGTTCGGTGTCAGTAAACCGCTGCAGAGGCAGAAGATTTAAGAGAAAGAGCCTCAAACCGGAAGAAAAAGTTGAAACATGATGGACATATGGTGTTTGTGTTTCGTGTAATAACGTCTCAGTTTCTTTTCTCTGCATCTTGCTGTAGATTGAAAAATGGAGCTGATTCACTGAGCTGAATATCCCCAGGTTACCCAAACAGACTGCAAAGCTGAGAGCTGGTAAGTGATGAGGCTGAGCACAGATGCTGCTGGATCACGAGTGACAGACGTGGAACACGTCATCATCGTGGTTCATGTAAGAAATCGAGCCGATGCAACTTCACTTAAAAACCTTCAACAATCGGGAATTCTTGTTTTAAACATTTGGTTTTAAAAACTGACATTTTAGTTTCCGTGCTTTGAACGAGAGGCAGCTGATGGCTGATGCAGTTCCTCTAACGTCCAGCAGAGGCTCCGACGGTGAGTCGGTCCCCACAGGCGCCCATGTTGGAAACCATGTTGGAGTCCCTCGGGGGAAGAATTCACCTTTTTGCATTATTAGAGGCGTGGCCTCTATGACTGACAGGTAGATGGCGACACAGGGAGCTGTAGCTGCTAGCTGTCTGCTAGCTTCACCTGAGCTTGATCTCTGGACCGTGTTTGTGATGTTGGTGACCAATAACATGGCTGCTGTGAGGTTGTTGTACCAACAGAGCGTCCAACAATATTGGAGTCGCGTTTTTTGGACTTTACTGAGCACTGATTAGCAGGTTTGTGCAATGGTCCCATACAGTCTGTGGACGCATGTGTTCGACGCTCGCCACTCTCTCATACAAATACATTCTGTCTCTGAAGAAGCAAACAGCAGTGTGCATAATGTTGAATCTGATGCTCCAAAACAACAACAAGCTGGGGACATTTCTCTGTGTAGAAATGATTTTAGAGGCATCTCCAAAAGAAGACAGGGTCTCTTATTGCTTCATTCTTCTTGCTGGATTGAGTTGGTGAGTAATGAGGAGTGAGGAGAAGGAGCGGCTGAATTGTTACAGTCCTCTGGCCTGCAGCAATAAATCAGATGGAAGTCGTTGCTGACTGCCGTTTTTATTTAAAGCTGCACTGCAAACAGATCCCCCTGCATTTCAGACCAATTAGCTGCTCAACCTCCGCTGTAATGTTTCACTGCACCGAGTTACTGAAGGAACCCGAGGAATCACTGGGAGAAGCGGTGCAGAAAGCGTAACTGGAGGCTGAACGTGCTGAGCAATAACGAGTTATGTTAATGGTGTCAGAAGAAAGTAAAGATGCAGGTAATGAACGGCAGGAAAGGTTTTTCTGAAACTGGTCCAGTGTCGGCGCTGCCATGGCCGTCCCATTCTCACCATTGTTTCTCCTTCTTTCGAAGCTGTCAGCATCTTTTATCTAAGATAAGAAGCCTTTGAAAGGCTAACTTCATCAAATCCACGGGTAGACAAACGCATGCCCCTCACAGCTCAGACCTCCGTACTGACAGTTTCACTGAAGAGCACAGGAATACAGGCCCAATGAAACCATTTAGATTCAAACACAGCTTCCAGGTAAATGTAATATCTGGTGCCGTTCACTGAGCTTTGGAGGACTCTGACAGGTCGAAGGTAAAGCCAGGATCTAATAACAAGGAGAGTTATTTAATGTCAGGACTGGAACAAAGACACAGAGCTGCACCTCAGACTGCTGTCCACTGTGAAAGCTTGTTCTATCAAGCTCCCCGAAGGTGAGAAAACCCTTTGCTGTGATGTGTCTGCAGAGGCACTGATTGGTTTATCAGCTGCTCAGACTCCTTGAACAGCACGCACAGCTGGACGCTTCTAGAAATGGGTCCTTTCAGTTATTAAACATTCGTAAATCACTTCACTGTTAATGAATCAAAGTTTTAACCATTTCAGTGCCCTGAGGACCAGCAGGTCATTTTACTGTCCCGGGGGGCTGGAGAATAATATACACCCCTCCTGCAGGTATGTCTGCTAGAAAGTGTGAGTTTCCCACAAATCGGGCAAATTAAAGCTGCTTTTACACACAGGACGATTCAGCGGTCGCTCGTTGCTTTGAAGCTGACACTTGGCGGCATCTAGAGAGTCCAGCCTTTGGTTGCCTAGGTAACCCTCTGGTATATCTGTGAAGGTTCTCAGTCATGCAGGTCATCGTAGTCAAAGGAGCTTGCAAAGAAAAGCGTCTGGACTTCTTTAAGTTACTTGAAGACGTTTCACCTCTCATCCGAGAAGCTTCTTCAGTTCTAAGGTCAAATGGTGGAGAGTCCCAGATATAAGCCTAGTGGGAGTTTCCCCCCACAGAGGGACAAAAGGACCCCTGATGATCCTCTAATCGCCTGAGCCAAGGTGTGAAACTGGGTGTGGGTCCCAATCAGCCAGAGTTTCGGGTGAGCTCATTGTGAAACCTGGCCCCACCTTATCATGCGAATTCCTGTTGTTTCCTTGGTTTCTATGTTTGAGTTCTTGTATCGTTCATCACGTGTTAGGTCTGTTAAGCTTGTTGTCATGTCTAGTTTCAGTGTTTCCTGTTTTATTTTGAAGGAGTCGTGTGTTCTTTGTTCATTGTATTTAGTTTCACTTCCCCTGTCCTGTCATGGTCACGGCTCATGTCAGTCAGCTGTTCCTCCATGTGTCCCCACTTCCCCTAATCACCTCCTGTGTATTTAAGTCCTCTGTTTTCAGAGTATCATTGTCAGATCGTCTGCTTTGTTTGCAAGCCAAGAAGTTGTGTCAAGTTTCCTCATGTTCCTGTTGTAGGTTTTTAGTTAATTTAGCTCACCCAGTTTAGTTTATTGTTAGCTTTGCCGTTTGTTTACAGTTATTTTGCCAGTCTCAATAAACGGCTCGTTTTCTGTTATTCAAGTCATGTTTCACATTTTGTTTTTGTCTGCATTTGGGTCCACCCTTCACTCTACACACAGTCAGCCCTGCTGATTGTGACAGTCATCTTCACAGCTGCTGTGTTAACAAGAAAAACAGCCTGCATGGTCTCAATGTTGGGTTATGCTTTATTCACACATGTGCTCCTACATGCATCTCATGCTGTGGAGTCTGAATCGTCGCCTCCACGTTGGGTTTGGAGCTCCAGTTTTGCTGAGTGAAATTTCAGGGTTTTATTTGGATGCTACTGAGCCCTGATTAGCATGTTTCTGTGTCTCCTATCATTGATACCCAAGCTAGCTAACATGATTTGCTAACTAATAGCTCAGAAAACAGACAGAGAGCTAAAACAGGCAGGTGGAAAACAAAATCCAGTAAAGCGACATTAAAGCAGATTTAGTCTCCTCTCTGTTACATTAGAATCTAAAAAATCCCTTTCTCCCTGATTTTGTTCCACCACTTTGTAGCACTGCCATTATGCTTCCATTTGTTCTCAGGCTCATAGAGGCACCTGTGGCCAGCTGTGGCTAGCTGTGTCTGTCTGTCTGCGAGGCTCGGGAACACGAACCTGGACCCGTTTCTGACTGCTGAATCCCCAAACGTTCCCAGAGGAGTAGAATCCATGGTGGGAAAAGAACAAAAAGGAGGCTGATTAGAAGAGCAGCCACTGATTGATTAGATGCCACAAAGGAAAGTGAGAAAGAAAGAGAGAGATTAGTTTGAGTTCTCATTGAGAAATAATGAAAGGACAGAGGGGAGGGGGAGGGAGGGGGAGAGCTTGTGGTAATGAAGGGTTTCAGGTCAAAGAGAGAAAAAAGGAACCCGAAGAATCTAAGGCGATAAAGGGAAACGCCGCAGTGATGAAAGTTTCCAGGTTATGTGAGTGCTCGTTTGGTCCGAGGTCACTCTGTCCACAGTTCCCACTTTACAGAGACGTGAGAGCAAAGACTCAGCGACACATGGTGATACAAATCAACGCAGAGAGCGCCGCCGCTTTGACCTTGGTTGAGGAATGTGCCCCCGCACCGCTTTATATTCAGGGTTGTTGCCATACTTCCAAATCCCATTGGTCCCTGTGAACTGAGCAGGTCTGGGTCAAAGGTCAAAGCCTACCGAAAGATAATAAAGGTCCCCGCCTTCCCACACGGGCCTCCCCCCGGGGAAGGAGGCTCGTCTCGGTTACGTGTTGTTTTGTAAGCGCAGGCCTTTTTCCCGCTCCGCTCAGGGCCATCTCGCTTTGTTTCCACATTCTTTCAGTTTCTGTGCCGCCTCTCTTTCACCTGACCCCTCTCCCCTCGTCACTGACACACTGGGAGTGTTTGCGTCTGGTGTTTCTGCCTAAAAATTTGTTCCCGTAAAAGTTTTAAATGCTCTGCGTGCTTTAAGAAGGGCTGGATTAAAAAGAAAAGGCCTCGGGGCAAACACGAGCTGGTAGACCAGAACCAGATATTTGATTTCTTGATTAAAATCTCACTTGTTTTCCTGCAGAGCGACAGCAGGTTTTTAAACTGAGCTGTTTAAATCTGAAACACCAGCTTCTCTTAAACATGACCTAAACGGGCCCAGGTGAGAACACAGTGGAAATAATCACATTGTTCGCTTGCGTGGACATCAGTGCGTGCAACTTTATCCAAAAAAAGGTTTTATCTGAGATGACATCAAGTCAAATTATGTGTGTGTGAAATTATCCAGATGTTTCACTGAACCATAAACTAACACTGCAGTAGTATTAAACATGAGGAGAAACTGAGGAGAATGAGCGTAACTGAAATCATTGCAAATGTTCAGATGTTTGAAATGCACGAAACACAGAGACACATGAACAGGATTCGTTGAACACTGAATTTAAACTGTCTGCACTTTTAACGACTCAACCAATCACGTTTGTCTAAAGAACTCCAGGATGTAAAGTGGTGTGCCCACCTGGATGCAACCTGTCACCTCAGAGACACAAATATCTGCGGCACAAGCGTGATTTCCTGTTTGATTCTGCTGCAGAGTCTCTGAGAAATGAAGATACGTAAAACTGTCCGGGTGCTGAGGCTGTCTCAGAGTCCCTGAGCTGGGTGCTGGATCCAGCTGAGTAACAGACAGCCTCACTTGTTACCTGTGTAACCCAGTGAGTTTACACGACTCAGTAATGCAATACAACATTGTTATTGTTAATTGTGATTCATCATTACTCTGTTAATCACTGAGTTGATCTAAAGTAAATCAATAATAAGAGATAAATAATAAATGTTAGAATTAAACCCCAAAGAGTATATTTGACACCCCTACTGGTTAGGAAGGAACAAGCCCCGCCTTCCCCTGCTCTGTACCATCACATGTGCTCAGACACAGAGAGAGATGGGGTGCACGAGACTCACGATCTGATATCGTGGTGTTGGTGTTGTTCTCAGATCAACATTTACTATGTTGTTCCAGGAACAACACCAACACGATGATATCAGATCAACCGCACGAGACCGTCGCTGATTTTCAGCGCTAAGCTTGTTGGTGGAAAATAACTATAAACTTGAAAAATTGAGCAAATATCCATACTGGAGATCTGCGTGGACCTTAGAGAAACGGACCTGATTTGTTGAGAACATTTTGGACTTTGGAACCATCGCGGTGCGTCAGAAGCTGTTAAGCTAACCTTGAAGCTAAAAAGCTAACAAGAAGTTAATGGTGAATATAATGGCCCAATTTCAATGTTGTAGATCTGCACGGGTGCGGATGAAGCGGACAAGATCCTCCCTGAGAGTTGAACATTAGAAGCGTGCTGGTGAGTTAAACTGGGACTGGGCGAATCAGGCTAATTGAAAAGCTAACTAGTAGGGGTGCAACGATACACAAAATTCACGGTTCGGTTCGATACTTTGGTGTCACGGTTCGATATTTTTTCGATACAAAAATTTTTTATGTCTTTTTAATTTGTCATTTATTAAAATTATAAATCTATATTTTAACTCAAACGTACAGTTTTTAAATTTAATGTTGCTGAAACAACAAAATAATTAAAAAATAAAATAAATCTACCTGATTGAGAAATCACTCATCTTTGGAAAAGAGAGTTTATTACAGAGAAATGTCTCTTTCCAAAATAAAAGCTATACTATCCGCTTCTTCTGGGCTATATTCTCAGCAGCATATTAAACATATCAGGTCCCCATAAGGAGAATCCTGTGCTAACGGCTGTCTAAATGACTCGGGTAAAGTTTGTAGCATTAATCTCGTTAAAATGACATTAACGCCATAACGCGGCAACAAGTTACCGCGGATCGCCCCGTGCGTGGGGCTGGACGGCGTCAACACGTTAAAAAGCTAACTGCGCTAACGCACTAGTTCCCACCAATTGAGCATTGCGTGGCACATCCAACATACTGTTTTACTTTTGCCCATGACACGTTTACCTTCAGGGTCATACTTCACATGAAGAACAAAATAGTTCCAAACGCCAGATCTGAATGAGGGTGGGGGAGGTTGAATTTCGGGTAGCGTTGAGGCAGCTGCCATGTTGCAACTAGCTTAGCTTCTGTCTTGCTAGCTTGCCCTGCGCTCAGTGGATCTGCACTCGACAGTGCAGCCTAGGCAGAGTAGTTGAACGCAGATCCACTGAGCGCTCAACACAGACAGCATCGTCAGAAGGAAAGTTGATAAATTAAAAATTTTGTATTGTTTGATACATATGCGTACCGAACCGAAAGCACTGTATCGAACGGTTCAATATCGATACGAGTATTTTTACACCCCTACTAACTAGTCTGATGCTCATAGCTGTAGCTGGAGCCGACCACGTTTTCACTGTGGGAGAACACACGGGGGTTCTCACGGAGTTCAGCTACTCTGAGCACTCAGCTTGTGTGCTGATGATGTTCTAGTATTACATGTTGAATATTAAATGCACTAAAATAAGATGATGGGATTAGTTAATTTTGATCTTAAAGGTTCTGAATCTATTTTATTTTTTGTTACGTTTGTTGCTCGAGCAGCACTGTATAGATGTCTCTGCATATTCTTACTGTGCTGATACGTTACCACATACTGTAGAACTACAGCCTGTGGGCTTTTGTATATTTTTTGGTAATTTTATTCTGTACATTGACTGTAATTAACATATTGCTTCATTGCTATGCAGTGCAAAGCAATGCTCCTGTAATTCAGTTAAAGGGGCAGTACTGGGAAAAAATAATCTACTATAGTTCATGGTTTATTTCTGATTTCTGATAGAAATGTGCACCTTGATGATAGAATAAGCTGATTACAATTTAAAGATTGCATTCATGATTAAGATGCACTGTACAGACTGTAGTTAGAAATTAGAATTAATGTTTTGTGCTTGTTTTTGTTAAAGCTTTTGCATTATTTTCACATATGGCCATATACATCACTATAGTGTGTGAACTGAATTAGTAATAGCTCTGTTGTTTACACGCTAGGTTTTTTTTGTGGGATCGTGAGACCTGGATTTCCCTTTGAACCGAACCACAGCCATTCCGAGTTGGCCCAGAAGGGCAGGTTGCTCTTCCCTCACGAACAATTGCAACAGTGCGGTAGGACGAAATCGCACCAATCACAGACTTTTGACCTTTTGGATTCGAATTGACTGAACACGGACAGGACTGACATATCTGAGCCCAGATAGGATTCTGGTTGTTATTATTATCGCTGTCATTGTATTTTATTTTATGTTTTCATTCCTGTTTATGAAGTGCTGTTTAATTGTTGCTAGATAGTTCAACACAATTGAAAGCCACTTTACCTGTGGCTCCAGTCATTCTTCTCCACGCCACTCACCTTGACCCTCCTACGAATCTAGCTATTGGCCCATTCTCTCCACTTTAACTTCCCCTACCCTATCCTGTACTTGGCTACACCTGCATTGTTGCTCAGTTTGCTTTTTAGGTGAATTATTTATTTCTGGTTATAAAATAAATCTATTTTAAGTTGAACGCCGTGTGTCTGACTTGTATTCTTCTTTGTGGAAGCATCCGTGTCCCCACGCGGCTTTATCAAGTAAAAACAAACCATTATAACGCCATAGCAGGTGGTTACAGGGAGAAAGTCAGGAAGGACTCATGCAGGTGTGTGGTGACAGCTGTGCTCAAACTGAGCACAGGTCTGAAGCTGTGATTCTTTCAGGAGTCCTGCACTGAAAGCTAAATGTAATTGTTTTATGTCTCCATCCTCTCCAGATCTTTGCTGTGATGCACAGACTTGTTGTGAAAATACAGTAAGAAGAGACTGAGCTGTGTTCATGTTGTGTGTGTCACCGAGGTCTAATGTGGACGTAAATCATTTGGACAACGACCGTGCCCACACTGAGGGGGACTGAGTCGCCCTCATCTATTACCACAGGAGCTCACAGCATCGGAGCTTAATGAGCAGAAGAAAGTGCTTTTCACTTGTTTTTGCTTTAGGTTTTGCCTCTAAGGCAAAATCAGACTGACTGCCCTAACATCTTGGCAAAGGTCTGCATGCAGCCGTGAGACTGAGAGATGCAGGGCTGACAGAACTGCTGCCACCTCCTCTGAAGAAGTCTGGGTTTAAAACAAAAGTCCAAAAAAAGTTCTTTACATGATACCTTTCAATATCAAGGTCAAATAGTGCTTTGTGAATAGAGATGGTAAAAAAGTAGAAACATTGCTCAGGAAACAGCCATCCATTCATTTTCTGGTGGTTATCTGCGTCCAGGTCGTCAGGACGGGAGTCCGAACAGACGCTCCCTCTCCTCAGCCACCTCCTCCAGCTACTTCAGGGGTGGGAGGGGGCGCTTAGGCTCTCCCAGGCCAGATGAGAGATGTAATCTCTCCAGCATGTCTGCGGTCTGAGGTCTCCTCTCAGTAGGACATGTCCAAACACCATCTAGGGGGTGTCCAAGAGGCATCTCCCAGATGAGGTAACCCAGCTCATACAGGTGTCTTTTTATATGGAGGAACAGTAGCTCAAATCTGAGCTCCTCCCAAATGACCACGTTCCATCTCTAAGGGAAAGAGGAAGCTCAGGTCCACCGCTTCTGTCTGTGGCACTGCCTACAGCTGAATTGGCAGCTTCGCTTCAACACGACATCGTCAACACTGCATCTGCTGCACGAAACCAACACTTAAAATTCACTGATCAAAGAAATTAAAGGAACACTTTGAAAACACGTCAGTGGAAAACAATTAGTGTATCTATACTGATATGACCTGGGTAATGTGTTAATAGTATTAAAGCCCACAGCACCAGTGTCGAGTCTGACAGTGAGTGCCCTTGTCTACCCTGTAGAGGTCTGTGTGTCCCTGCATGGATCTGGCTCCACAGACCATCACTGACCCACACCTCGTCTGTCACACGTGCTCTGGGTGAACCTGCTCTGGTGGTAATCTATGGCTCCACGGTGCACCGAGCACAGGGCCTGCTCGAAGTCCGTTTCCGATGGTCTGGTCAGAGACATCCACACCAGCTGGAGTCACTCTGTATCTGATCCCGATACCGGTTCTGCTGATGGGGCGAAGGCCTTTGATGGCCCTGTCCAGCTCTCCTATAGAGTGACAAGGTTTTTTAAAAAAAAACCTTTATGGACGTTTTTTTTGTATTTTTCGTCTAAAAAGAAAACATATTCTGAACAAACAAGTTCTGCACGAGAAAATTAAGCTCGTCCTAGGAAAACATGTCTGTTTATCTATAAGCTGTTTCAGCTCATGTTGAGCTTTATTTGCCAGTTACAGAGTTTGACAATGGTTTGGGTGAACTTGCACAATAAGAATTAGATTATTTTTCTTATTTCAAGACTAAGGCCACTTAAACAATTTTTGAATTTAAGACATGTATCAGTGACACAGAAGCTTGTCTTGTGTTTATGTGAAAATCAAAATTAAGGTGTAAGATCTTAAAGAAAACAAAAATTTCTTGAAAACAACTTGTTCAACAATTTATACTCGTTTTAGGTAAAGAATTTCTAAATAACAGAAATCAGATTTCACTGTAATAAGCCAAATTTTCTTCAATTAAGCATACATGTTAGACAGTTGTGTCTCGTTAAAGGCATGCAGCAGAAGGATTCATCTGCTGGTTTGCTGACCCCACTGGCAGACAGTTTAGGCAGATTTAAGAATATTTGGCACAGCAAAGCTTTTGACGATTGGACTACCTGTGCCACCTCTGTGGGGTCCAGGTATGACCTCATGCTACTAGCAGTGACACTGACCTCAGCCAAATATATGACCTAGTCAGTAAAAACGAGTCGGTGAAAGTGTCGGTGGTTAAACCATTAACCATCGTTTTGTGGGTTGTGTGATCGTTTCCAGTGTTCCTTCAGTTTTGAGCAGTGTCTGTTAATTGTGAATGAAAACACTTTAGCTGTGATTTTAAAACTCGACTCGACTCATTGAGATAGGCAGCGTCAAACCTGCAGTCCAAGCTCATATTTGCAGTACTGCACACAGTAAAATGAGATTCAGTGACACGAGCAGCAGCGATGGTGCAAAATGTCAGAGACAGTGAGCTGTACCGACCCCCAGAGACCATTGCTCAGTCTGCCAGTCTGTGAACAAACGTCCTCGGTGACCAGAGCGTTGGTTTGTGGTTTTAACCAAACTTTATTTAAAACTTTTACATGTTTCTTTTCCTCTAAGAACACTTGAATTCAGGCACCTGGGTGGATAAAATGAAGACCCTCTGGAGACCGTCAGGGTGTGAGGACGGCCCCTCCTCTGTAATCCATCGTTCCTCCTCTTCTTCGTCTTCCTCCTCCTGCTCCCTGAAAGAAACGCTCTAGCGAGCTGCTCTGAGGCTGTTTCTGTGCTCCTCCTGCACCTCCTCCTTGACATTAGTTGACCCTGAGGAGCATCAAAGCTTGTATTTTGGAGAGTTTTTTTGTAAAAGTTAATTGTCCATGTACTCAGCACTGCTCATGCCCAGTTGGCATCCTGCTCTGCAGCAGTATTGTCTAATAAAATGGAATTATGCCCTTAATCATTGCCCTCTCGCGCTCATTTACTTCCTGTCTTTATCTCCCTCCTCCCACACACCAGCTCTCCATTTTTTCCTTTCTTTTTGAAGTCATTATAGCATCCTGGGACACTTTTATGACATTTATTCTTCTTGGCACTTCCCTCCCTTCCCTCTCTCTCTCTCATCATCCCTCTCTCTTTCTGTTAATTACCCTTGCAGTCTTATCTGTCGACACCCTTCAAACTTGCGGTTCCCTGTCATGAATCAAGCGCCCCCCTTCTCCTCTGCCTCCTCGTCGTCCTCCCTCTCTCCTCCTCTTCCTCCTCTGCCCATATCAGCCAAACAATTAACCAACTGGCTCGCTCTAATTAACAGAGAGACACATGCACAAGTCCTCCTGTTTCTTTGGCGTGGAAACGATAGAGGCCCACTCGAGCTTTTCTGGAGATTTTCTGTTCTTTTGTTTGTTTCTGACTCGACCGCAGATGAAGACGTTCTCAGCAGGAGGGAAAAAATAACTCTGCTGTCAGCAGGAGGTTTGTTTTTGCTCCCGTGGACTTTAAATAGAAAGAAGTTGACACAATAGAAATCCATAATAGGATGTCACGCCTGTCTTCACTAATGATAGCTCGTACGCAGACTGTTTATTGCCCATCGTCTGCGTCTCCTGCGACTTGTTTAGGGTCAGCTCATGCTCACTTACCCGTCTCTACCTCTGTAAGGTTCCCCACATGAAAACATAGCAGAAGGCTAAAAAAGGCTGTGGGAGCACTGCTCACTCCTTCGGTGACTATATCAGGCATCTGTGTTTCCTTATTTGACAGAAACCATTGTGTTGTTTTGGATCTTTATTAAGCAGATTACACACATCCTCCATGCTAAAACACAACGAGCTGTGGTCCATCTTTGGACTCACTGTCAGTTTGATTCACGATGTATCGGCTGAAAATGAACAACTGTTGGGTTTAAGCAATAAAAAGTTTCACCAAACCCGCAGGGAGCCTTTTTCTCACTATCTGGTAAAGTTGCATTTAATTTTGAGGGGTTATTAGAGCAGCATGCTCTAATGCTAAAATACACAGCATTGTTTAGCATTACTGCAGGATCTCTTTCATCCCTCAGTTTAAACTGTTCCATTTTTGCTCATTTTTTTCTCTGAAAGTTGGCAGCGAGCTAACTGTAGTTACCCACATATGTATTTACAGTAGACCCCTGAAGCACGTGGACTGAATGTGTCTCTACAAAGCCCACAGGATGGTTTAAGTTTATTACATTTAATTTATTTAGCATCAAATCACAACAACAGTCACCTCAAGGCAACTCACTTTATAAGGTACAAACCCTACCCTCATGACCATGACTGGCAGGAAGATGAGACGTCACCTACCCGGAAGTGATGGAATCCAATGAGTCAGGTTCCACAGATGAGGATATTCACTTGTTTCACACCATCTAAAGTTATAAAAGCAGACAGATTGCACCAGCGCATACAACTCAATTGATCTGTTACCAAAAGCCAAGCTAATGGCTGAACTCTGGATTTCTGGTTCCCATCTTTAACGGAACCGTTTAAAAACAACAAGATCGTACGGTTATGGTGTAACCTTGGTTCTCTTAGTGAGAGACTATCTCTCCACACCGTTACATATTCCATATGTACGGTGTAACTCTGTAAGACACCCCGCGAGGAGACAGTGCAACCGAACCGCCGAGAGTGAAGGTGCAGGGAGTCAGTGACAATGCACCAATGGAGACACCACCCTGGTCAGGGCTTCGCAATGCGAAGGCCGAGCCAGGGGGTGGAGGTAGCAGTCTGCAGACGCCAGACTGGCCTGAACCGATCGTGCAGGACACAGGATTGCAAGTGATTGGCCGCTCAGGTCAACCCGAGAACCGCGAGGCATCCCGCTGGTTGCATAGGCCTACGACATGCGGGCAATGCCAGACAGAGAGTTGGCGCTACAGGCTGGAGAACTCTCACTTGCCACAGTGAGGTTCGACTGGCGTGTAAGCCGCCGAAGCGGGCAAAACGCCAGGGGAACACAGCCAGCAACTGCAGGTCAAGTTAGGGATATGACCCATCCATCCTCAAAGCCGAAGCCGCCCCGAGCTGTTGACAGACAGGGAGGGGGGGTGCTGACACAAAGTCCCAGGTACTGGACATCCCCGTGCTGGCCGAGTAAGTCCGTGACACACAGGCAAGCACCAACAGGGAGCCAGGATTGCAGGCTAGGGACCTCTCACTCACTGGCCGAAATGTCAGACATAGCAAGGTCTGACAAGCATAACCGGCGGCATGTGGTTGGAGCGACAGAATGCGGTCGGCTAGGACAAGCCCGTGCATACGCCCCCCCAAGGATCTCTAGCTGGGCACCTTCGGCGAATGCGGCAATACGCCAGGGGAATACAGCCTGCAGCCGCAGCAGCTTATGTGCCAGGCAGAGACTGGCTAAAGGATGCTGGAGAACACACATTCGCTGGCTGACATATCAGACACAGCGAGGCCTGCTTCACCAGGGCATAGCAGCCACTCTGTGCCATCCATACACAGGGGGCCAGCAAGAGTGGGCCTGATGAGACAGTAGCGGACAGTCGGGAAGTGGCAGCTCAATGAGCGGGCACCTGCTGCAGACAGAGAGCCAGCGCTGCGTGCTGGAGAACACTCACTCGCTGGCTGGTATATCAGACACAGCGAGGTCCGACCGGCGTGTGAGCCGGCGAACCGCGGGCTATACGCCAGGGGAACACAGCCTGCAGCAGCAGTGCAGCTGCAAAGATGCAGGGTCAAGGCAGGGATGCAACCCGAAGGGTCCATCCACACAGTCACGAAGCCGCCCAGCCATTTGCAGACGGGGGGTCTCGTGGTCTAGCCCGCTGAAGGCCAAGCTGGGACTTAACCCAAAGGTCTGCCCCAGGGCTGAGTGGTCGCTAGCGCAGTCCGCAGACAGGCAAGCAGCAACAGTGAACTTTGAACAGAACAAGACACTTGTGCAAAGCACTGCAGGCTGGAGAACACTCTGGCGCGTAAGTCTGCGAATGCAGGCAACACGCCAGGAGAAGATCGCCTGGAGCTGCAGTGCAGCCAAGGACGTGACTCGCCGTGGTGTCAGCTCACTGAGCAGGTCCTGCTGGCCACGTAGACCCGCAACATTTGGGCAATGTGCCAGACAGAGAGCCAGTGCCGCAGGCCGGAGAACTGTCAACCGCTGGCCGAGCCGTCAGAAGCAGCGAGGTCTGACTGGTGTGTAAAACCAGTGAAGCGCGAGCAATAGGCCAGGAGAACACAGCCTGCAGCAGTGCTGGCCACTAGACCCAACTCAAAGGATGTCAGGAGGGAGGAGGGCGGCTGGAGGACAATTGGCTCCGGGTCCTCCCCGCTTCAACTGAACACGGCCATCTTCACACGTCTGCATAGGCCCCTCAGCTTCCTCACAGTGAGGTGGCCGCAGGGTAGACAGGCAGTCCCATCAGGCATCCCTGGTTGTCTGACCGGAGCCAAGTGTCATAAACATCAACCTCCTGACAATCAACGTCCACCAGCCCAGGCCTCACAGGGAGGGCCATGGGAGGGAACGCTGTGGGAGGGGCCCGGAATCAGGTGACCCAGACATGGGTTCACCCATCTGGGCCCCACTCCAGTGGTAGCCAGAGGGGATGGAAGTTCTTCAACCTCCACCTCACGATAATCAACCTCCACGGCCCAGGCCTTGCAGAGGGGGCCGTGGAGGCAACTTCTCCCGGCATGCACGGCAGCAACCAACTGTGGGCAGGGGACCATAAATGCTGGGAGGCAGGGCACCCAACTGCCACATACATACAGCACTCTCAAGGCACTCACACACACACACAACACAAGTGGAGATCAAACTATCACCGGTGTCACGTCTGCACAGCTGTTTTATACGTGAGCTGTGGGGTGCAGCCGGGCGTGCCGGAGTGTCTTAAAGAAATATCCACATGCCACGACCAAGGAGTACCCCGTACATATGGAATATGTGGCGGTGTGGAGAGATAGTCTCGATATGCTAGAGAACATGTGTTAATGATACACAGATCGTTTTGGTCATGGCATGACCTCCAACCATTGTTTCCTTGTTGTGTAACTACACCGTCATGCAGCTTTTCACCATCAGTGCAATTTAATCTAAACTAAGCCGTTCAGTAGTCCAAATTGGACCCGCCGGTTTGCTGGAAAGAAGAAACAGAGGAGATCAAACTCAGCTGGTTTCTGCTGATGAATATATGTAAGTTGCCTTTTGTCTGGTGGCAGTTTGAGGCATCGCCACGCGCTTCCTGTGATTCACTTAGCGGTTAGAAACACCAGCTAATCAGGGCCTAATTCTCCGACAGCTCAGTTTTAATCATGCTGATCATTGATGATATTGACCTCCTAAGCTGCACAGCCTGCAAACTGCACACTCGCCGAAGCCCGCTCACTTCCATACGCGCAGCACGTTAACAAGAAATGACAAGAAGTGTCCCGAGCGCCCCGGCACATGCAGCTAACCTTCAGAAAGAGTCGAGTTCTTTGTGATTGATGACTTTAATACAAAGGAAGCAATAAAGCAGAACTAAATACAAAATTAGCTGTAATAGTACTGTACATTATTACACTTCATTATTGCTTTCCAAAGGGGCTGATGACCCATATAATGCAAAGAACTAACTTTTCCCCTGACTTTTCTCTATTCATTTGTCTTTGTGGAGAAGTTTCCACAGCTTTTTTCCCTAAACCAAACAGTTGAACACAGACTCCATCTTTAATAACAAATGACAGCTAACCGGGCAAATGTTCCAGTAAGTGAGAAGCACGTTCCTGATGGAGTTATGGGATGTTTTGTGGGTTTCGAGTCATAATGAACTCAGCATGGTTTTTATTTTGGAAATTATGGTGCTGAATGCGAGGAAGGAGGAACAATCAGGCTTCAGCAGATTCCAACACAAACTAACACTGATGTTAGCAAGTGAGCTAATGTTCGCCAGCTAGCTATTAATACAGATAAGCTACCATTAGTCAACCTTTTAGCTAATGAAGCCCATTCAGTCACACGGTAACACTACAGTTAGCATTAGCAACACTTTTGGTTCATGGTGGTCCAACCTTTTCTTTCGGTTTATTAGCAAATCATAATATGGCTGGTAACACAGCTAGCTTCCTTCTGCAGTAAAGGCCCTTTCACATAAGGGGTGCACTCTCACACAAGTTTACAGACATTTATAGGGACCTCCAGAGTCTTTCCTTGTTGTGGAAACGACACACTCTTCACGTGTCGGGATAGGTCCTAAGCGTTTTTCTTTATGAATCAGCGAAGCATTTGATAATAATTTGTATGTACTGTCACACAGTAACACTACTGGCTCTAGTGACAACAACATCAGCTTCCTAACTAAAGTACACACCCAGGTAACGCTATGTTATATATTAGGAGGATGACAGTAACAGCTAACATGGGGGCTGTTAGTCAGCTAGCTGTAATTTAGCTACTAGGGGTGCAACGATATTCGTATCGATATTGAACCGTTCGATACCGTGCTTTCGGTTCGGTACGCATATATATCGAACACTACAATTTTTTTCAATTTTTTTTTTTTTTTTTTTTTTTGTGTCCCGTTTGGATCTATAGCCATCAGAATTGTTGTCTTGAGGCCAAGAAAGATGCCAAGAGGATTTATTTTAAGTGGATCATCATATTGGTCCATTTGATTGACCTTTATTATAATTATGAATTTATTTTATTTTCAGTTGCAAACGGGACAGACATGACTGTGGGATAGGACAGGGGGAAAGAATGAAAGAAAGAGGGGGAGAGAAAGAAAGAAAACCAAAGGGGAGAAAAAAAAAAGAACAATACAAAATTTGTAATTTATTTTATCAACTTTCCTTCTGACGATGCTGTCTGTGTTGAGCGCTCAGTGAATCTGCATTTGACTACTCCGCCTAGGCTCGAGAGTGCAGCCTAGGCGGAGTAGTCGAACGCAGATTCACTGAGCACTCAACACAGACAGGATGGTCAGAAGGAAGAGCACAGGGCAAGCTAGCGAGACAGAAGTGGACCTCCCCACCCTCATTCAGATCTGGCGTTTGGAATTATTTTGGTTTTCATGTGACGTATGACCCTGAAGGTAAGTGAGTCATGGACTAAAGTAAAACAGTATGTTGGATGTGCCATGCAATGCTCAATTACATGGGTGGGAGCTAGTGTGTTAGCGCAGTTAGCTCGTTAACATGTTGGCCGTCTAGCCCCTCTGTATAGGGTAGCTCGTTAACGGAGATTTGCCGTGTTGTGGTGTTAAGGTCATTTCAACGAGATTAACCTGAAAGCACTAGTGGAACACAACGAATATGACTGCACATTTACACCGACATCATCCTAGTGCAAAGACAAAAACAACAAGCATGCATGCTACAAACTTTAGCCGAGTCATTTAGACAGCTGTTAGCACAGGATTCTCCTTATGGAGACCTGATATGTTTAATATGCTGCTGAGAATATAGCCCAGAAGAAGCAGATAGTATAGCTTTTATTTTGGAAAGAGCCATTTCTCTGTAATAAACTCTCTTTTCCAAAGATGAGTGATTCCTCAATCAGATACAGGGCTCGCAATATCGCTAGCCCGACGTCCCGGGGCTATCTCTGCCCTGCCTGTCGGGCTATTGTAGGAAGGAAAAATATATGTCAATGCTTTTGCATTCTTTCAGAAATGTAGCTGGGTAATTATGTCATTGGCATCGGTGAGCCACTGTGAATATGTGACATATTGAAATCGTGTTTGAATTTGCGCTTGTTTTTTTGCTTTCACTTTGCAATCGCGCGAACTGTGTATAGAGAGCGACAGCACTGATCTGTGAGTGATGATAATTTGCGCACCAATTCCTCTGACATCGTCTTATTAATCGTTAGCTTACTATGCAAACATGACAAGTGAAATCTCCCGCAGCTTAAACATGTGAGAGGTTGATCGCGCAGAGAATCGCTGAGCTTATGTGAGTGCGGCAGGATATATATTTCACTACGATGACCTGGATGATTGAGAACCTTCACAGACAGATATATATTTTAGTTCTGCTGAGCCAAATAAGACAGGTCGGGGTGAAGAAGTGACAGCCAAAGAAAAGCTCACCACAAAACGGAGAAGTTATGACAAATCAGACTATAAGGCAAAAAGAAAGTGCAGCTTTATGGTTTCATGGACAAAAGAATTTCTGTGGCTGCAATATGACGAGCTAAAAAACAACACGCACAAGGGTTAGGGTTAAATTTAAAAACTGTACTTTTGTGTTAAAATATATATTTATAATTTTAATAAATGACAAATTAAAAAGGCATGAACATTTTTTTTTGTATCGAAAAAATATCGAACCGTGACACCAAAGTATCGAACCGAACCGAACCGTGAATTTTGTGTATCGTTGCACCCCTATTAGCTACATAGCAAGTATCTGACACTGAGAGGTACGTCCAGCTGAGCTTTGCTGCCATTACAGTGATATTCATGTATACAGTCGCTGCTGTGACATACAGAAGATATGGTAGGGGAACATGCTCGAGCACGACGGTCCTCACAGTCCTGAAAATTCTATCTTTGAAATTATTTTAGCTGGAAACAGAAATCTGAGACTGATTAGTGTAAAACTGGGTATGTTTTTACAATTACAGGAAGTGACCCTTCAACATTAAAGGGAAGCTGAAGGGTGCACACAGCGAGGTTCAGGCAAACAAATCCATCCCCACAGTGTCTTTTTCTCTCTCTGATCTACTGTCTCCACCACAGTGGTACACACTCAACAAGGGCAATGCAGAGCAAGCAATTGGGTTTGGAAGGAGATAGTTTTCAGTAATTATTTCGCCGTGCCGTGGTCGACATGAAAAATATTACCCACATGAACAGAAGCAATCAGTTTCCTCCTCAAGGTGTCGGATACACTTATTTCGTTGCACCGAGGACAATTTGAAATGCATAATCCTTCTCCCACGCACTCGCTCGTCTGCGCTTATTTAATAGTTTCCCCCAATAACTGCATGAATATCATTAAAAATGTCACAGGCATGGCTTGTGAAGGAATGCAGGAGTCCCACACCCACCTGGAGTCTGAAGTTTTTATTATGGAGCTTATTGACTGGTGGGCTGACACAATGATTGAATAAAACAGGAAATGGAACGTGACAGAAATGCAGGAAGGGCGGGAGCTCAGGCGAGTCTCCTTCATCTGAACTTTGTTTTACTGCTTCGTGCTCCCGCCGTGAGGGATCCAGAATAAAAAGTGAAGCAGGTGTCTGTGGCTGCTGTTCACCGTGCACATCATTGTGCATTTGGGGTTAATTGGGAGAAAGCTGGGTTTGTTACTGCATGGCTGCCAGTATAAACCCCTAACGGGGCCGAGAAATCAGGGCTGGGAAAGTGTTTAAGATGCACACTGTAGTTGTTAAACGAGGGAAACGGTGTGTATATGCACAAGTCTCTGCCGGCTACGACAGCTTTCCTGGGCGGTTATTAAAAATGTGCTACTTGTCAGCTCTGTAAGTGCATGTCGAGCTGGTGTAGTGTCTGCAAATGGGGATGCTAATGGGTAATGGGGAAAGCAACTGCAGCTGACACCTGAGCTCTGCTTCGTGGCATCTGTTTAGCTAGTTTTGTAGAATAGATCTGCAAAGCCTCCGGGCTTTTGTATTATTTTAAATGTGCTTGGTGCAAGTCTCGGTTTTAGCTGTAAATTCAGGCAGCACATCATGGAGGGTTGAGGGGCTCATTAGGACCTGCGCTCGCCTGGAAGAAGCAAAAGTTTAGAGTAGGAGGGAGCGGTGGAGTGTTTAAATAACCGAAATCAGCCTTTTAATTCACTGATAACTTGTTTCCTGAAGTGTTGGCAGCCAAAGTGCCAGCTTTAACAAGTGATGTCACACTGGCTATGTCCATCTTCAATGTACAGTCTGTGATGGATGTACTCTTTAAGAAGACTGAGTTTAAACATCTTCAGGGGAGGAACTCTTCTAAAGCTTTGGGTTTGACGTTTGATTCGTGGCAAAGCAGGAAATTCATTTTTGACTTTTTGCCCAGTTACAGGTGGGCGACAGCGACCCTGAGATATTTAAAATGTGACCGTAGCTCGGCTGCTGTCTGTGCTTCCTGACTGTTAGGTTGTTGTAATTCCTCGTGCTGCTTTCACGTCTTGTTTTCAACACCTGTTGGTTGTCGTGTTGCGTGAATGCAGCATCAGGTTCTCTGACTTCAGCTCAGCTCCTCTCTCTCGTCACGCCAGCACACCTCCCACGGTGAGCTTTCCACGCAGCGACACTGAAGCTCGGCTACATTTCTCACTGAGTAATGAGCTTTTCATTTCTCGGTGTCTCTCTGAAACGTTCCTCGCTTTTCAAGACGAATGTATCACCTTCAGGTCTGATCAATAAGAAGCTGCTGCTGTTGTCGGGAATATGATCCCATCGGTTAGGTGTGTGTGGGTATTTTTGATGTGCCCCCACCCCTGACCCCGGGGGTGAGGAAAGAAACTCCCTCAGAGTTCATGCGTTTGATCTTTTCATGGTTGCTTTTTTGCAGTGAGACTTGGAGCCGTGGTACGTCTGTGAGGAGACGTCTGGTTTGTGCCCACGTGGACTTCCCTGGTGGCAGTTCCTCACACACCACCTCGGGGAGTTTTCTTCATCAGCCAGGTGTGATCAAAAAATTCTGGATAAAATTTAGGTTTTAGAAAAATTAGATTTAGCGGTTGTTTTTCTTCACTTCTATCACGGTTCGCTGGAAAAGAGGACTCAGAATGCAGAACTGTGTGTTTATTTACAGTGCCCAATAATCCACAAAATAAGTCCAAATAGTGCTTTTCCCCAAATCCTGGTGCGACTCTGTCCGTGACTGTGTTGGTTCTCCCAAACTGCCCACTCTGTCCCAGACTCCTAGTGAAGGCGAAACAACACACGACTGATGAGCTTCCAAGCCGACAACCTTACAACACAGAGCTCACAGATACTACCGGCTTAGAGTAATAATCCAGCACTGACTGTCACCCGACCACACCTTTAAATACCTTTACCCAAGATGGAGGAAGATTAGAGGCAGCTTGCGGGAAAATTGAGCGCAGGTGAGCCGGCTTCAGCGCAGAGGTGCTTCCGGGTCCGAGACCGGCCGCTGACGCTCTTCCAGAAGCACGAGCATCCATAAACAGAAGAGCGGGGAGGAAAAGGGATAGAAACACACATACAGCAGGCAGATCGTTCGGGGAGGACAGTCAGACCATAACAGCTTCATCTTTTCGGGCGTGTCGAGATGGATTTCAGATCTGACCTCTGATTCTGTTTTTTTTGTCAAATTTCTGGTTCAAACTGACCTAAATTCATAAATTCATCCCAGTGGTTTTCTTCATCTGAAGGGGGAACATTCAGAGGCGATGACGGCAGATGACTGTTTCGCTTTTAATGATCCACAAAATGCATTTACAGTAAAAACACATGGAACCAAAGAGCCAATGGGAAGCTGGAACCCTTGGAGCGCTGAAGCTGCGTGGTGACAGACATCATAGTAAAGATGGAGGTAAGCATGCTCTGGTGGGAGGAGCCGGAAGAGCTTTACTGTTGTTTAACTTTGTGGTTAAGCAGCAGAAGTAAGAGGACTGCTGATGGGCCAGACTGACCTGGCATTGGCTTGAGTTTACTCAAGTCTCTGCTGCACAGACACGGCTCCGACGAGTGGGTGTGGGAGATATCTCAGTCTGTCCCTGAGCCTGTTTATAGTCTTTATGTGATGATCTCTTTTTTCCTCGGCTCCTTTTACAGCAAATACATTTGTATCAGCACGATCAGACCAATAAAGCATTTACCGAGAGTGCACCGAAGGATACCAGAGTAACCGCTGACGGATGAGGCTGCTGATGGAGGCGGAGGTGGAGAGTTTGTAGCTCCACTGAAGCAGCAGGCAGTTACGTGATTGGTACATGGATTCCAATTACTGAGCGATCAGGAGGCTTCGTGCGCGCTGGCTTGTGAGTTTTCTTCATTTGTCATTTGCTCACAAGACTTTGTGTTCTCAGAAACGTAGCGTGAAGTAAAGACGCGTTTCAGGGAAGTTTAGCAGCAATCGTTCACGTCTCTTCAAACACCGCGCGACCAGCAGTACGTCTTCATCTGTTTGTTTACCATTTAGACAGCCGAGGAATTCTGGGTGAATGTCAGCGAACTGAAAGCATAAAGGTTTCCCATCACATCCTGACACTTTCATATTCTGATAAGCTGAACAGAATGACAAGCACATCCCTGTGGAGACACCTGGGAAATAACAACAGCCTATTCTGCACTTTTAGCTTCAGTGTAAATCTGTGTAAGAAGATAAGTGCAGCATTAAACGAGTGCAGTGACTGATGATGGCGTTTGCAAGAAGAAAGCAGAATTATGTTATGTTTTGAAGTCCTGCCAATATGAAGTTAAAATTTTTAAGCGTACTATTTTACTCCTCAGAACCAAAACAGGTGAGGAGCTGATTTCTTACACATTCATTTGTGATGTCCGTCTCTAAACGCTCCTTCACACTGTGTGATGTTTTTAAAATATTCAATTGTATTTATACAGAACCAAATCACAACAACAGTCATCTCAAGGTGCTTTATACTGTAAGGTCGACCCTACAATAATATATACAGAGAAAAACCCAACAATCATATGACCCCCTATGAGCAAGCACTTTGGCGACAGTGGGAAGGAAAAACTCCCTTTTAACAGGAAGAAACCTCCAGCAGAACCAGGCTCAGGGAGGGGCGGGGCCATCTGCTGTGATTGGTTGGGGTGAGAGAAGGAAGACAGGATAAAGAGATACTGTGGAAGAGAGACAGTGGTCGTGTCCAAATTCATGGGCTGCATCCTCCTGAGGCCGCATTTGTAGACCAATTACGTCACAGCGACGCGACAAAGGCCGTCCAAATTTGTAGACTCCTCCGAATGCAGCCGACAAATGTGTCCTCCTTTTCCATGTGAAGGATGGGACGGGTGTGTCCTTCGTGGCCCAACCTATCCCAGAATTCATAGCGCGGCCCAGCCAAACTGCAGTTTCCAACAATGGCGACCGCTGCTAATTTTTAAAATTACTCTTACTAATCTTTCTGGGTCACAAAATAAACTTTTGTGCCACCGAGAACGGCACAACTCCCGGCACATCGTTTTCACATCACCGCGGTCTTTCGCTACTCAGGTTAAACGTATTATATATATGTCACTTAGACAACCTAAAAATGTTATTGTTGGGCTTTTTTCAGTGTTTTATTTGTTCATGAGTAAATCGGTTTGGCTGAGATTAAAGTTCTTAGATTAGATAAAATAAAACTTTATTAGTCCCCCGGGTGGTTTTCACACAGCTGAATAAACGTCAAACAGAAAACTGATTAAACAGAAGTGTGAGGCAGTCGAGAATTTACTCCAGTGTCCTGTTATATTTTAGACAGCAAGGAGCAGGTGGCTGCGTTTATTAAACTCCACCAAGACAGCGGTGACGCAGATCTGAAGGCGAGACCGTCCAATTTCACTGCCGTTTACTTCCGGCCTACCCGACCTTCTGAGGACCCGGCCCACATAGACCACGAACGCCGTGTCCTCAGGAGGATGAGGCCCATGAATTTGGACACGACCAGAGATTAATAACAAGTATGAATCAGTGCAGAGAGGTCTATTAACACATAGTGAGTGAAGAAGAAACACCCATCATGCATCATGGGAATCCCCCAATTCCCCCAATAATCTGTAGAGATAGATCACGTAAAATGTAAAAGCTGTTAACTCTAAGGATGAGAAATGAAGCCAGAAGCTGCAGTTCCTCTAACGTCCAGCAGAGAGTCAGTCCAACTTTCCAGCAGAAATAAACAAGTTTACAGCCTGAAATCCATCCATTTGCTTCCGCTTATCCTTTTCAGGGTCGCGGGGGGCGCTGGAGCCTATCCCAGCTGTCATAGGGCGAGAGGCAGGGTACACCCTGGACAGGTCGCCAGTCTGTCGCAGGGCCAACACACAGGGACAGACAACCATTCACACCTAGTGACATTTTGGATTATCCAATTAACCTATCCCCACAAGCTGCATGTCTTTGGACGGTGGGAGGAAGCCAGAGTACCCGGAGAGAACCCACGCAAACACGGGGAGAACATGCAAACTCCACACAGAAAGACCCCGGCCTGATGGTGGAATTGAACTCAGGACCTTCTTGCTGTGCGGCAACAGTGCTAACCACCGTGCCACCGTGCTAACTGAAATGCAAAACATGATATTTGACTGTGGTTATCAAGTTGCATCCACAGACTGTATGGAGCATCACACCCACACTGAAACCTGCTAATTAACTCACACCAATAAACCTCTATAATGTGACTATGGCGACTGACTGGAGCCTCTGCTGGATGTTAGAGGAACTGCAGTTTTGTCCCCAGAGGCGGATGCTTGTTTCAACTCGGGAAACTCACCCCTCCCCCATGACACACAAACTCACCGAACACGCACTAATAACCCAACGCACATCATCCCACTATCAGTATGCTCAAAACGTCCACCCAAAGGTTTTGCTCCTGAATGCAAAAATAACTGTCAAGGTCCATAATTAACCTGTAAAACCAAGAAATGTAACGCTGATTAGGAAAATGACAGCCAGTAACTCAGCAGTTTAGCAGTGCACCGGTGCAGCATGCCTTCGAGCAACACTTTTTGAGTCATCTTCTGCTGATTGTCCTGAAACATTTTGCCCACAAAGCACACTCCCCCCGGTGTGTTCTGACAAAAGGTAGGGCCGCGAGGCAGCGCCGACTCGCCCGGCTGCCGCTCGTGGCTGCCCGAGGTCGAAAGGGGTTAAACTCGCAAGCAGCAATTGGAGCTACTTAAGTGCTGTCAAGGCACGAAATTGGACAGAGCACCAGGCTGAATAATTACAGAATAACAAGGGAAAGGGGGTCTTTGTTTGGTCAGGGGAGAGAAATAATTGATTTAGGAGGGGAGGGGTGGCTCTGATTTTTTCCCACCTTGTTTCAACACACCAGAGGACACACAAGGTCTCCCGCAGTGGCACTCGCCATCCAGGGGAACTTCCAACCTACTAGAACGAAGAGCAGGGAGAGCCTGAAAAAATGTAATTAATTGGATCAGATTAAAATTAATGAAGTAATTAAGGAGCTGCCTGGCCTAGTTCTTCTAGTCTGGAAGTGTAAAACGTACCACTGGCAGCAGGAGCGGTAGCACCGTGGAGTAACTTCGATTTAGAGTGCAGGCAGTTTTAATGAGGAGGGAGAGAAGCACTGAAAATAAACAGCTCGAGGAAGCAAAAGTGGCGATCTGTGGGATGCCACTTTTCAATTTATTTGGTACATCTTTGTAAGTGCTCATTGCTGCTATGCTTCCGCACTTTTCTAAGTGGCAGCTTTTCTTTGTCTGTTCAGCCAATTGGCCACCACAGTGCTGACTATCAGGTTCCCCCCCCCCCCCGCTCTTAATTCTCCCCAATCTGCCAATTCTGCAGGACAAAATAAGTTGAGCAGAGAACCGGCCCAACAGCAAGTGCAAAATCGTTTATTTAACTGGCTATAGGATAGAATCCTTCAGTGATGCACTCTTATTACCATTTGAAGAAAGTACTGGCTCACCTAAAGCTGAGTCGGAGCAGTTAAAGGTGAGACGTCAAAGCTGGACTCGAGCGGTAAACTCAGAGTGAAGCTCGTGCTATCAGTTGTTATCAGTCGCCTCCTTCACCTGATTCACCTGACAGCACGTAGCTGCTGCCTCATTGAGGACCGATGCTTCCAAACCGGGTTAACAGAAGTCACACGAGTGCCTGTCAAACTCGGACAGCAGTCTTACGTCAGCTCGTGTCTTCACTCATGTCTATTTTTCCAGGTCTAAAGGGTGAAAAGGTTCACGTGAAGGCTGCGCGACTCATCGTGTTGCTCACACAGAAACCACAGTTCAAGTCTCACATGGACTTTAACCAAAACCTCCTCAGATACATTTAGAAACGTAACACTGGTTAGGTTTAGGCAATGAAACTGTTTGGGGTTAGTTGGGGTTCAGCCCCGAGTCAAGGTTTGGCATAGTGTCTTTCACTATGACCATTTTTAGGTTTTTATCATGTGTAACGGCTTCATATCTGTCACACTTTCATGTCTGGAAAAAGCATTGTGAGGAGATCCTCGTAAACGATTACAGTAAGATGTGGAGCCTTTGCTGCTGTGCTATGATGAAGAAAGTCCTCCATTTTAAACCCCAGTTTTCTCTAAAGCTGACCACACTAAGCTAATGTGGAGTGAGCTCAGCAAGCAGGAAGTGGAAGTTATAGAAATGAAGAACTCCCTTTTCAGGTTGGTGCTGTGTGAAATAATCAGCTTTAATTTTGTTGTGTTAAGGACTGTGTGACAGCCCTTGTAACACAGCTCGTTTTGGCCTGGAACCCTTTAAAGTGCAGCGCTGTGTCTTTCTGTGGCTGCTTGTCCTGTTATAAAGCTGCATTCATTTCTTATGTTGCTGAGACACCACTACAGTCAACACAGCTCCAGGTCCGTTTGCATATCGAGTCTCGTGGAGAGCATGCTATAAGGTAATATTTAAGTCTTTTAGTTGGGGTGCATCATCATATATGTACAGTACAAAATATTAGGAGCTGCCTACAGATGAAAGCATGGAAGATGTTTGTTTGTGTAAAATAAAATTATGTCTTATTTAAGTCCGTATAAGTGGTGGAAGGCGTACACCCACGTGCATGTTATGAAGTAAAATAAGAAGGGAATGATATTGAGTCAGGGGTTGTGCCAGCCAAGAATAAAGCTGATAAATTGCTCCACGGTCATTAACTTCAGACACACAAAGAACATATTGTGTTCTGTGAGGGCAAGCAAGGCAGGCACTGCTTCAGAATCAGAATACTTTATTAATGTCTAAGAAAATGATTTTGCACAGCAAATTCTAAAGAAAGACATCAGTTAAAAGGTACCAAGAGTGAACTCTCTTCTATCATCATGCACATTTGCATCCTTCTCTTGTCTCTGGAAGTGGGATTAACTCTGCATGATTCTAAATTTGTGTCTGTGTGCTTTTAACAATAGCAAAGCAGAGAGCTCAGCAAGTTTTTCTGGTTGTTTGGACATTGGGATACACCGCTGGTCTTTGACGTGAGGCTGATGGGAGGTTAGCATGCTGAACAAGTAACTCTGCTAACCAGTCTGTTCTGAGATCAGCTACAGACTGCACGTTGTCTGGAAACAGAACTAGCTTTAGGAAGCAAACAGGCTTAACCGAGCTCAAGAACATGTGATCTGTGGGACCTGAATCAAGGTCATCGTAGCCTAAGCATAAGTTTTCTCTTAATGATCACCTCGGTCAACATGTGTTTTCCTAGCTAACATCCTTTAGCATGTCTTTGCTAATGTTAGAAAGGAAAGCTGATAATGGAGAGGGGATGACAGTTTAATACAGCAAGCAAGCTTTTAAAGAGGCACACTCAAGCAGCATTTTCAGATTAGCATTTTAACCTATAGCGTACTTAGTTTAACCTGCTGTTTTGCTAATGACCCATCATTGCTTTGTTAAAATTATAATATTAAAACATTATTATGTTCAATCCAGCTGTAGATATTGACAGTTGAGCATATCATACAGTACTCAAGCCTTAAATTCAGCTGTGATGTTTTTTTGTTATGAAAGAGTGCAGCATGTATGAAATTCACCACATGTCACCGATGTGACGGAGAGTTTAAAGGCTGCAGGATTAGTGGTCTGATGTTGGAGAGCACAGCCTAAGCACCAGAACATCATTTAGCATCGAGCTGAGCTTCTATAGGCTCCTACACCTCAATGCACATTACATGACGGGTAATGCTGGCTGCATAGTGTACAGCATTTACATTCTGCATCATAGATGGAACGGTGATGTCCTGTTTATAACCTGTTCTCACTCCCAGGAAGCAGAATGAGGCAAGCTGTACTCTTCATTAGCGACTGCTGCGAGTCAAATGGAAACTTGTGCATAATGCAGACATTCACATGTTGAGCATCTCTTTGACAGTCTGAGGTGAGAGCATGTTGCCATCCATCCATCTTCTGGATCATCGGCCCAGCAGACCTCTTTCTCCCTAACCACAGCCTCCAGCTCTTTTAGGTGATACACAATCTCTCCAGTGTATCCTGGCTCTGCCCCAGGGCCTTTTCCAAGTTGGACACGCCAGAAACAGCTCACCTGGGAGGCATCCCGGTCAGATGTTGAACCACCTCAACCGGCTCCTTTTGATGTGAAGCAGCAGCTCTGCTCAGAAACTCTCTTCACCACAACAGACTGGTCCTGATCTCTGCGGACCCATCCTTCTGTCGGTCTCCTGCACCGTGCAGCTTCAATTCAAATCACTTTTATTTATGTAGCGCCAAATCTCAGTAACAGTCTCCACAGGGTACGTTGCATTGTAAGGTAAAGACTTTCATGAGCACTTTCATTAGACAGATCCAGAAATACTTGAACTCCTCCGCTGTAATAATCCAAAATAAACATGCTTCTACTTTTGTTTCTCTTTTTTAATATCCTTGTAGTGTTTATCTCCTTTTCTTGTTAGATGCTTTGGACTCGGCGTTGTTTATCACAGCTGGTTCTTTGTAAAGTTTCTAAATTATTTCGAGGGAGAAAAACCTGACGTTAGCATCATTTCCAAACACAAAGGGAGAAACACAGATTCCCTCAGTTGTACACAAAGGCACTCACTATAATCATCAGCCTGTAATAAGTCCACTGCTGTTGATACTGTAACTAAATGATGAGCACCTTCAGTACCTCATAAAGCAATAAGCAGCAGCTCAACAACTTACAATTACTCCATGAAAACAGTTGGGATTATGCTACAACTTGCAATTATACAACCAGAAAAATGACACACCTGTAGAAAGTGCAGGGAGGCAGCCAGAGATTAGCATTGTGTATAAATAAAGCATCATTATGGATTTCCAGAGGGACTGAGCATCTTCATCAGCAGATCAAAGTGTCGACCAAATGTTGTAATTATGTTCTCACGTTCTAACTGAAGCAGAGACACAAACAGGTTCATGTGCTGACTTATTAATACTGAGGGACAGAGACACTGACGGAAACAGAATGAGAGGAGAAAACAGAGAAAGTCTTTAAGTTTTAAAAACACCAGGTTTTTGATCCGGCCGTCTCGTGTTCAGATAAACGAGTCTGGTCTGAAACGCTTTTTCACAGACAGGAAAAGTGAGCGCCTCCTCTGCAACATTTAGACTGTAAACTCCTGCAAACAGCACTTATGAACGCAGCTTTGCTTCATGCATTTATGTATTTATTCCAGCAGCTCAAACTGTCTGAAAGTGGAACAAATTACTGAGATCACATCATCAAAGTGATTTTCTAAAGGGCAGCACTGTTGGCTACGCAAGTGCTGCATGCTAGAGTTGTAGATTTGATCTTCTACATGAAAAAAGAAACTGAACAGAACCACTGACCTCTGACTGCTGGGGTCAGTAGCTCAGATTGTAGTTTTCATTGAAGATGAACCATGATTAACCCCAGTTCCTCTACTGCGTCAACAAAGAGGCGTCAGCGAGTTGCACAATAAACTAGCCCTTGAACATTATCAGGGTAACTTTGGGTTTAATGCCGTGTTTTCAGCGTTGCCGAGGGCTCCATGTTCGAGTTTGGAAAATCACCACCTACTGACCAATCAGATCTCTAGAAAACAGATCTTTTGTTTTGCTGCTCGGAAAAGCTCCCTCAGACTTCAGAGTGCAGACAGTCAGAGGCTCCTCTGATGAGCATCAGTACATTTAGATCTTAGAAGCAACTTTATAATATGTTTTTCCTTTAAGCCCTGATATCCTAAAACAGGGTACTTATTTGTAGCTTTTGGCCTGATAGGAAATTGATTGGCCAGATGCTGCCAGCTCCACCTCTTTCATTTGAACACACTACGGGGGTGTCCAAATTCATGGGCTGCATCCTCCTGAGGCCGCATTTGTAGACCGATTACGTCACAGCGACGCGACAAAGGCTGTCCAAATTTGTAGACTCCTCCGAATGCGGCCGACAAATGTGTCCTCCTTTTCAAGGTTCAAGGTTCTTTATTTGTCACATGCATAGTTATACAAGTATAACACACAGTGAAATGTAGTCTGACACGCTCCTCGACATGTGCAAAAATTGGGGGGGGGGGGGGGGGTGTAGAGGAAGAACATTATATATATATATATATATACATACATATAGTATATACACTGGGTGAATGTGCAGTAGTAGCAGCTAGCAGGTGAATTCTGTACATTAATATGGATAGACATCTGACTATTTTACAGGATAGACAATATAAACATATTTAAAATTAAAGGAATTGAAATGTACATTGTGCCTTGGTTTAGTGTCTGGAAGAGTCCTGTCTCAGTCAATTATAGATGATGTGAGAGGGCGGGTGTGTGTGTTTAGGGCGCGGATGGCTTGGGGATAGAAGCTCCTCTTGAGTCTCTCTGTCCTTGCCCGGAAGATGCGGAACCTTCTACCAGATTGCAGAAGTTGGAACAGTTTGTTGCCAGGATGGGACGGGTCCTTCAGTATCTGCGCTGCTCTAGTCCGGCATCTCCTGGTGTAGGTGTCCTGAAGCGGGGGGAGAGCAATCCTGCAGCAGCGTTCTGCTGTACGGATCACTCTCTGGAGAGCTTTTTGGTCCTTCACACAGCTGTTCCCAAACCACGATGTCATGTTCTGTGTGAGGATGCTCTCCACAGCGCCTGTATAGAAAATCCTGAGGATCTTTGGAGAGACCCTGAACTTCCTCAGTTGTCGTAGGTGATACAGGTGCTGCCTAGCCTTTTTGGTCTGGACCTGAATGTGGGCAGCCCATGTCAGGTCTGAGGAGATGTGAACACCAAGATACTTGAAGGACTGCACCCTCTCCACTGGAGCTCCATTGATGATAATGGGCTTGTAGTCTCTATGCTGACCCCTTCTGAAGTCCACCACCAGCTCCTTGGTCTTGCTGACGTTCAGCTGGAGGTGGTTGTCCTGGCACCACGATGCCAGATTCTTCACTTCATCCATGTAGGCCGCCTCATCGTTGTTGGAGATGGCACCCAACACCACTGTGTCGTCAGCAAACTTCACAATGGTGTTGGAGCCGTGGGTGGCCACACAGTCTGAAGTGTAGAGGGAGTAGAGCAGTGGCGAGAGGACACATCCCTGAGGTGCTCCTGTGTTGATGGTGATGCTGTTGGAGAAGCACCTGCCCACCCTCACCACCTGAGTTCTGCCAGTGAGGAAGTCTAACACCCATGCACACAGACGGCTGTTAAGTCCCAGATCCCTCAGCTTTGTGAACAGTCTGCAGGGCACTATTGTGTTAAACGCTGAACTGTAATCAACAAACAGCATTCGCACATAGTTACCCTGTTTCTTGTCCACATAGCTGAGAGTGGTGTGTAGGACGTGGGCGATGGCATCCTCTGTGGATCTGTTGGATCTGTAGGCGAACTGCAGCGGATCTGTGGTGTCTGGGATGGAGGAGGAGATGATGTTCTTCAGCAGCCTCTCAAACACCTTCATTACTACCGAGGTCAGTGCAACTGGCCGGTAATCGTTCAGGGATGAGGGTTTGCTGTTCTTGGGAACAGGGATGATGGTGGATCTTTTGAAGCATGTGGGGACCACAGACTTCGCCAGGGACTCGTTGAAGATGTAAGTGAACACACCTGCTAGCTGGTCAGCACAGCAGCGCAGCAGACGGCCGGTGATGCCGTCTGGCCCCGCCGCTTTCCTTGTGTTCACTCTCCTCAGTGCCGCTCGGACGTCATGCTCCGCGATGCTGGTCACCGGTCTCTCGCTGATGACGTCACTGTCCTCGGTAGTCAGGCGGTAGATAGCATTAGCCGCCTGGCTAACCTTGAAACGGGCGTAGAACCGATTCAGCTCATTGGTGAATGCAGAGTCGGCGTTGATCGGCGCAGTGTCCCTGGCTTTGTAGTCCGTAATGGTGCTTAGTCCGTGCCACATACTCCGTGTGTCGCCCTGGTGGAAGCGGGACTCCACACGTTCCCGGTACCGGCGTTTGGCATCTCTCACCGCGCGCCGCACGCCGTATGAGGCCGCTTTGTAGGCGCTCATATCGCCAGTGGCGAGACCCGCGTTGTAGGAGGCGGTCCTGGCGTTTACTGCAGTGCGGATCGATCTGTCCATCCACGGTTTCTGGTTTGGGAATGTGGTGACTATCGCAGTGGGGATAATCTCCTCCGCTAGCATATTGACGAAGCATACTGCTACTTCCGTAACCTCGTTGATGTCGACTGCGCATGCTCTGAACATGTCCCAGTCTACGTCGTTGAGTGCGTCCTGTAGCGTAGCTTCTGATTGGGCAGTCCACCGTTTTACCTCCCTCTTGGTCACGTCTTCCCTCCGTATGTTTTGTTTATACTGGGGAATGAGGAAGATGGCGTTGTGGTCAGACTTCCCAAAAGCCGGGTGTGAGACAGCTTTGTAGCCCTGCTTGTATGGCGTGTAGCAGTGATCCAAAATCCGATCCCCTCTCGTTGGACACGAGACATGCTGGTAAAAGTTTGGCATGACTTGTCTGAGGTTCGCTTTGTTAAAGTCTCCTGCTACAATGATACAGCCCATACACCTACGGGTCCTTGTTTTGAAGCGAGCTCAGCACATCATGTAATTCGGACAAAGCCATACCTGTGTCCGCTTGGGGTGGGATGTAGACCGCCGTGGCAATGACTGAGGTGAACTCACGGGGCAGATAGAAAGGGCGGCACTTAATGCTCAGGAACTCCAGATGTGGCGAGCAGCCGCTGGAGACAGTAGAAATGCTCCTGGCATCACACCACTTTCTGTTTACCATGAAACACACTCCTCCACCTTTGGTTTTGTTCGACTCTGCCGTTCTGTCCGCGCGGAGCACAAAGAATGAATCCGACGGAGTTACGGCCTGGTGGGGGTCAGCCATGTCTCCGTGAAGCACAGAATGTTGCAGTCCCTCATGCAGTCCCTCATTTCCATGTGAAGGATGGGACGGGTGTGTCCTTCGTGGCCCAACCTATCCCAGAATTCATAGCGCGGCCCAGCCAAACTCCAGTTTCCAACAATGGCGACCGCTGCTAAGTTTTAAAATTACTCTTACTAATCTTTCTGGGTCACAAAATAAACTTTTGTGCCGCCAAGAACGGCACAACTCCCGGCACATCGTTTTCACATCACCGCGGTCTTTCGCTACTCAGGTTAAACGTAATATATATGTCACTTAGACCAGTGGTCTCCAACCTTTTTTGCGCCACGGACCGGTTTATGCCTGAGAATATTTTCACGGACCGGCCTTTATGGTGTCGGTAGGGGTAACGATAAAAACGATAACAAAATAACGCTGAAAACCGATAAAAACCCTGAAAACCAGACATTTCTCACCTGAGCCTCAACTCTCGCGGCCCGGTACCAAACGATTCACGGACCGGTACTGGTCCGAGGCCCGGGGGTTGGGGACCGCTGACTTAGACAACCTAAAAATGTTATTGTTGGGCTTTTTCAGTGTTTTGTTTGTTCGTGAGTAAATCGGTTTGGCTGAGATTAAAGTTCTTAGATTAGATAAAATACAACTTTATTAATCCCCCGGGTGGGTTCCTCCTTGGTTTTCACACAGCTGAATAAATGTCAAACAGAAAACTGATTAAACAGAAGTGTGAGAGTTTACACCAGTGTCCTGTTATCTTTTAGATAGCAAGGAGCAGACGGCCGAGTTTATTAAACTCCTCCGAGACAGCGGTGACGCTAATCTGAAGGCGAGACCGTCCCATTTCACAGCCTCACACTTCCAGCCTGCCCGACCTTCTGAGGACCCGGCCCACGTAGACGGGTCCTCAGGAGGATGCAGCCCATGAATTTGGACAATCCTTACATTTACAAACTCTGGGTCTTCATGTTGTGACCTCAGCCTGACTGATGATGTCAGAGTACCTGAAACCAGAATAGTTTCAGGCCTACGATGATGTCACCGGTGGTGACGTCACACCAATAATGGGAATAACACTAAAAAGGTGCTGAGCAAGTACAATTTTTAACTATTTAAATGAATAATGACAGAAATAATTGAGCACCTTCTACCAAATGTAGCATGCGTACAGTACATGTAGCAGCATCCAGCTCACAGGCTGGATCTTTTCATGTGCTGCTGCTTATTGGGAATATGAATCCCAAAGACACACAAGTCTTTGGTCCCCATGAAGATGAGTTTTCCTTTGATTGTCCTGTGTCTCCTGTGCTGACCTTTAAAGATCGATTACACAAACCACAGCTGGACTTTCATCAGCAGGAATCTCTGACGGAGCTTTCTCCACTTCTGTCACTCTTCCTCTTTTTCTGTCGTCACTTCTCTTCTATGCTAATGCCACTATGATCCACTTCACTTTGTCTGAAATTAACCCCCCACCTCTTCCACCTCTCCTCCACTCGGTGTGCACGGCGTCCTGCCCGTCACCTCCCTGATTGCCATTCCACACGACTCACGACGTACATTTCTTGGATAATGACAGCGCACGTCCAGCCTGCCACCACAGGCCGACTTCACTTGATGATGCAAAAACTAAAAGTGTGTGTGTGTGTGTGTGTGTAAGCGAATCTCAATTAATGAAAAGGAACGCCGCCATGGACAGGAAGAACAAAATTGGGAATTAGTGGCTCTCAGTAGAGGAGTGGAGGCAAATCAGATTTTATGACCTCATGCGTATTAGAGCGGAGAAGATTAGCTGAGAGGGCAAACGATGGAGAGGCGGTGTGTGTGTGTGTGTGTGTGAGATGAATGCTCAAGAAGCTGCAATTTGTTTTATTTTTGTAATTTCCTTTTCCTCAGGAGGCTTCAGGGGATGCGCTTAATAAACTTTAGCCATGTGGGGATGGCTTCTGCTGAGCATCATCACCAGTGTTTCCCCCCAACATCTAATTTCACATGAATGTGGTTATTTATATATCACATAAACATTAAAGCAAACTTTCAGAGAGTTACATATCACACTGTTCTTGTTCCAGATGGTCAAAATCTGCTGGTGTCTTTACGGCTCCTGTTTGGAAAAGTCCACATGAATGGGCGACAGAGGCACCGATCACACAGCCGTTATCCCGTTTGTGGCTTAAAATAAACTAAATGTAACTAAAGAGCAGTGATCTCTCAGCCTTCTCTGCTCGGCTCCATTTGAGACATTTTGGTTCCTAAACCACACAAAAAGGTTTTGTTTTTTTTACCTACATCAAATCTCAAATGTAACTGAATGTATTTTATAACCAAACAAGATCTCAGTGTGACAAAAGCTTGAATTCCCACTCAGGTAATCCGGACCAAACGACTGCTGGCCGTGTGATTAATTACCTCCGTCGTGTTTTTAGTAAAGTTTGCGTGTAAACGCAAAAGCTCGAAGGTTTAGGATGAATTCTGCCAACAATCTATTAAAAGCTGGTTTACATCTACTGAGGACTTCAAGCTCAACGTCATGATTTACTGGGAGAAAAATAACAAAAAGCCTTACAAGTGTGCTGTGTACTGTCAACATGAAGAAAGATTTGACATGTCATCTCACATTTGACCTCTGACCTCTCCTTCAAGGTCAATAGATTGATCTGAAGAGATAATAATACTATAGAGAGCTTTTTGGTTCTTAGTGCCATTGTTGGGGAGTGATGCCCTGTCTAACAGGAAGATCTGCACTCATTTATTAATTGAGAGCAAAGAAGCCCAACGAATGAAAAAAGAGGCTGATGTTGTGAAAGTTAAAGTAACTTTAAGCAAAGATGATTTTTTATTATTATCATTAGTATCGAACTACATTATATTAAAGTCATTAATGAACAAACAGGACAATGAATGGTGTTGGACACAAACCTCCTGACTCGTCATCTCCAGATTCAAATCCTAAGAAACCTGACAGATCGGATCAGTCGTGCTTTACTTTTGGCGCCGGCTTGATGTTCAAATGTAATATTCTGTCTGTCAAAGCACTTTGTAAACTACATAAACTCAGCATTAATGTGGAAGAATATCATAAAAAGATGCTATTTCCCAACGATGACGTGGCTTTTATTTGAAACGAACAACACGTTGCTCTGTGGACAAATGTGTCCCTGTGCCTCACCAGCTGATCCTGTATTAGGCAACATGTGTTTTGTTGTTTTTGCTCTCTCCCTCTGTCTCTCTCTCACCTACCGGGGCGGTGCTCATTATGGGCTCCGCCCCTGGCCCACGCACCTGCCATCTCCACACCTGCTGCCTATCTGGGTGAGCAAGACCTATTTGAGACGGCAGCACTGTGTCACTCGTCGCTGGATCGTTGAGCTATCAGCGTCAGTCACTCTGCAGGTAGTGGGTCAAATTCTGAGAAGTTGTTTCCGTCTGCTCGTCGTTAACTCTAGTTTCTGTGTACAGGGCCCTATTTCAGGAAGCCGGTTTAGAAAACTCAGAGTGAAAAACGATACTCAGGGTTGAGTAACCCCGAACTGTCCAACTCGTAATATTCGGTTTCAGAAAGGCTGATAACAATTAGTTCAGTCAACGCGGAGTTGCTTTAACCCCAAGTTAAGCGCGCGCACGAGGACACATAAAGCCCTGATTAGTGGAGCACAGATTAAGCGAGTCACCATGGAGACGGAGGGAAAGAAGGCGCGGTCAATGTATCTTACAGCCCTTGAGGCCGAAATTCTGATGGCAGCATATGCCGATAACATGCAAATTCAACGGAAAAAAAGTAACACAGCCTCAGCTGCAAAAGAAAGGGAGCATGCATGGCAAAACATAGCCGACAGAGTCAATGCATGAGTGTTAATATAAACATTGATCGAGGGATTTCCACCCATTTAACACCTTATTTTATTATATTTTATTTTGTATTTTATACATTTTATTTTGTGACGTGATGTGAGCGCAGGTGCAACCCAACAGGCCCCAAACGTTCCTGGCAGCAAGTAAAAATGAAATATAAAAATATAGTCCAAACAGGTGAGGTGTAATTGTATTATGAGCCATAGTGCTTGGTCTGTTTGTCCGATGTAAATCAATTGCAGTTAGAGGCTACATTAACTTCCCCTCTGTAAGCACTTATTGAAATTATCTGAGCACATTACAAGTACATATTTGCTTACTCTGTATGCTCAAATGTGACCCGTTATAGCCAACAGAAAAAAAGCGGAGGCCTGAAAAACAGATGGGGTCCTCCACCACCACCACTCACAGAGCCTGGCCACTTGGCTTCCACATTTGTGATAATGTTGGTAGCATCACATATGATCTTCACAGTGCAGAGAACACAAATTAGCATCCATTACTATAATGAAATAATTTGTTAGTTTGAAATGCTACAGGGAACTATGTACCTGTACATTAATGCTGTGGAAAGACTTCCTGTTCACATAGTCTCCTTCATTTACTGAAGGAGCAATGATTGGAATGTGAGTGCCATCTATACAGCCAATCACGCCTGGGAACCCTGAAAATAAATGTAAAATTTAAGTAGTAGTTCAAGTATCACCACATCATAAATTAAGTTCTGTTCATCCTGATACCTGCAATTTTGTGGCATCCCTCTTTGATAAATCTTGTGGGTCTGTGACCGGGGAACACCACAGACGAGTGCAGGAGACGTTTCAGTGCAACTGTAACATTCCTGACTGCCCGACAGACGGTAGCCTTGGAAACGTGCTCAGCGTCACCAATATTATACAGAAAGCTCCCGTTTGCAAAAAAACGAAGTGCAATACAAATAATATGTACAGAACTGAGAGGATGTCCGCGATGTGTCACATGAGCAATATTAGGCCTGAGGATGTTATTCAAATAACTTATAGATTGTGCTGAAAAACGGTAACGTTCACACAGGAAATCATCAGGAAATGATAAAATGTCCAAACGCGCTCTGATCACTCTCTCCCGGCGGAGAGCTCTGTGGAGAATTTGGGCTTCACGATCTACTGGCTCTTCAAGGAAGGAGCACGCCATGTCTGACACTTCCTACAGTCAGGTTTCCGACAAAGAGGCGGAGAAGGTCAATGTTAGTTGAAGTAAACCTGCTAGGGGGCAGGTTAGCTTCACAAAACAACAGTAAATGATGAGTGTTCTCTCTAGCTGTCATCATAGTAACTCACTCAGAATTAATCTAAACTCGCTTTGTGAAACCGAAAACCCAGAGTTTTCGTTAACTCAGCGTATACTTACTCAGAGTTTGCACTAAACCGGCTTCCTGAAATAGGGCCCTGATCTACCCCAGACTTTTCCCTGCCCGCCTGTCACCGTGTGGACGAGTGAGTGGATTTGTGTTACCCCGCTGTGGAGAGAGGAGAGAGATTTGTTGGAGTGTGTCTGATTTCCATCCCCTTACATCTCCAGGAGCCCTGGACCCCCTCCCCTCCCTCCAGCAGTATCACCTGGTCTCGTTTGTGTTAATAAACTCTGCAAGGATTCCCGGTCTGCGCCTGAGTCCATCAACTAAAACCTGACAAAATGTAGCTAAGATGTTTTCCATCAGACTCATTTACTTGGTTTTCTCGGTTTTTATATTTGATCACATACAATTAAAGCCGCTGTGCAGATTAATAATCTGATTATTCAGGACCAGGGCCCTATTTCAGGAAGCCGGTTTAGAAAACTCAGAGTGAAAAACGATACTCAGGGTTGAGTAACCCCGAACTGTCCAACTCGTAATATTCGGTTTCAGAAAGGCTGATAACAATTAGTTCAGTCAACGCGGAGTTGCTTTAACCCCAAGTTAAGCGCGCGCACGAGGACACATAAAGCCCTGATTAGTGGAGCACAGATTAAGCGAGTCACCATGGAGACGGAGGGCTCTTCAAGGAAGGAGCACGCCATGTCTGACACTTCCTACAGTCAGGTTTCTGACAAAGAGGCGGAGACAGTCAGGGTTAGTTGAAGTAAACCTGCTAGGGGGCAGGTTAGCTTCACGGAGTGTGTCGTCATAGTAACTCGCTCAGAATTAATCTAAACTCGCTTTGTGAAACCGAAAACCCAGAGTTTTCGTTAACTCAGGGTATACTTACTCAGAGTTTGCACTAAACCGGCTTCCTGAAATAGGGCCCAGGTTGGTTTCTGGCTTCGTTATGAAAACTAGTCAACAGTCAGGTGTTGATCTCAGCCAACATTCAGTGTTTGTTTTAAACAGTCTTGCAGAGATGAGGCTGGAATGAACCGCAGCCATACGAAGGCTGTATGCTGACTTCCAACAATAATATTCAATTAAAAAGAAAAGTGACCTACAAATGAGTCATGAGGAACTCCATATTAAACATTTATTTAATCAAAATAAATGTTTTCGTTTGTTTCCAAACAAACTCTTATTTATTTACTTGATCAATTATGAGGTCAATTGTTACCTAAAGACGTTTTGTTTCACTTCACAGAAAACTGAAGCTTTTCAGACCAATAACGTGTTCAACACAAAGTCATCAAACGTAGGAAGCATCCCAAAAGTTACTTTTCCAATATTCCTCTCACGTGTTGAGATGTACCTCAACAAATGAGATTATTCATGGCTCGGGGACAGCTCTGCCACTGAGAAAGTTTATATAACTAAGCCTTAATCCAGAAATTGATGCCTTGAAAATGGCTGTTCATGCTGCATTGAGCCCGGCTTGGTGGTTTCCAGGTTTCTATGTTAATGCTGTCCACACTCCACCTGCCTGCACTGCGAGACCTCATCCATAATATCCTGTCTGGAGTCAACAAAGACGTCCTAACTCTGCACTAATGTCTGTCTGGCTCTCTCCACCAGCCTCACTGGCGTGCTGCACCTCTTGCCGCCTCGGGCTGCCGCCGTATTTCAGCCGGACATGCGTGTGAGAGCGACGACACGGTTGTAAAACAGCCGGTTTGGGAGGCACAGAGAAGCCAAGTGTGTGCATAGCTGTACAGATGTAAGACAGCGAGAGGAGGTGTGTGTAGAGTCTGGCCTGTGTGTGTGTGTGTGTGTGTGTGTGTATAGACTGCATGAACCCAGAGAGATATTCACCGTTCAGACAGTCTGCCTCGAGAGATAGAAGGGATTACGCTTCAGCTGCAGCCTTGCACTTCCTCCACCGACACACAAACACACACTCATGGAAACACAGCACACACACATATCTGTGCTTAAAGTGCACAGAGCAGCGTTTCTTCCCTCAATCCAATAAACAGTTTAGAGTTTGTAAAGACACATCTGTAAATGAACACTAGGATCGTTTGATTCGTGTCTTAATGTTCGTGCACGGCCGTGGTGTGGTAGGTCTCAGGGTCACGTTGCCATCTGTGATGTGGATGGAGGTGTGCTGTGGTGATTAGAGCCGATGAAGCTGCTGTTTTTAATGTTCCCACCCTCATTCATGGTCATGACCGTGAGCACTGACTGAAAGCATAAGATCGAGGACACCAGCTGCAGAAATGAGCTTTCTCTGAAGGGTGTCGGAGCAGATGGCCCCGCCCCTCCCTGACCCTCTTCTGGAGGTTTCTTCCTGTTAAAAGGGAGTTTTTCCTTCTCACTGTCACCATTCTTAGGATTTTGTCTGTATTGCTGCAGGGTCTGCACCTTACAGTAGAAAGCATCTTAAGATAACTTGTTGTGAAGTGGTGCTATATGAGTTGAGGGTGGTCACCTTCAGCTATGTCACGAGCTTTGGATTGTGGGAACGAGGTCACAGAAATTGGTTTTCTGTGAAGAAACGCAGCTGGTTGAAGGTGATCCGTGGATGTTCCATCAGGTGCTGGGGGAGGACATGCTGGAGAGATTACATCTCCTGGATGGCTTGGGAAGTCCTCAGCGTTCCCCCGGACAGCTGGCTGGGGAGAGGGGAGGTCTGGGCTCGTGGCAGCAACAAGTGAAGCTCATAATTTAACCTGTTGCATAGCAAACATGGAGCCTTTGATTTGTGGGTCTATGAGGAAAAATTAATGAACGAATGGAGAAAGTGTCATTGCATTGTATGGGGTATTTTCCTTTTGTGGTGCAGTTATTAAATAACCTGTTGAAACTGACTTAGGAGGCTGTCTGATTGTTGGCGTTTCTCTGTGTTACTCTCGAGTCTTTACCTTCTAATATAAAGTGCACTGAGCTGACTGCTGTTGTGATTTGTCTCCCTGCAAATACAATTGAATTGAATTGCACCTGTTTCCCATTTTTCCTGTGAGACATTCGAGGCGGAGCAACTCTTGCTGTAGGTCTATATAAAACCTGTGGAGCGGGTTTGTGGAATTTGCAGCCCTGGCTGGTTGTTGATGGTGCTTTTGGCAGCAGTGAGTGAAGCCCATAATTTAATCTGATGGTGCTGTTGCATCGCAAACATGGAGCCTTTGATTTGTGTCACGATTGGCCGAAATGAGGTTAAAGTGGACTGAAATGTGAAAAGCCACTCGAAGCATGCACCTGCACCACGATTCCCCTCTAATGACTCACAAACACACTGGCCCGAGCGCTGCTGTGATGCAACGTATAAATAAATGCACTCACGTGGCACACGCCTCTACAGAAAATCGCTCCATTCCAGTGCTCCAACATCTGTGTGCGTGCTCAGAGGAGAAGGGAAAAGAGCAAGAGACGGAGTGGGTTCAGAATCATCCACTTTTTTAAATTACCAGCACTTTTTTTTTTAAAATGACAGACATTGGAGAGGTTGATGGGAAGTGGCCACTATGAAAAAGGGAGTGCACAGGGCGACAGCAGCCCAGAGCAATTTGAGAAAGGGCTGCTCGTGATGTGAACACATTTTGTTCTGTTAAGTGACCAATCACAGTAAAACCATTTGGACTCCCATGCTGTGGAGGGAGACGGCACCGAGCACTCTACTGCAATCCACATATTTCTCAGGCCAGAAACACCTGCTGCACTCCTTTTAAAAATAATGAATACCCAGTGTTGAATATGAGTTATTTTTTCCCAGAGCTAAAATAATAAACATGGTTAAAAACAAATACGAGGAGCTGTGTCCCTGCCTCACAGCCGAAACGAATCTATTTGCTCACCAATATTATTTTAGTGTCCCTGAGCACGGCTTTCCCTCAGGCCTCTCTCAGATTTACTGATATTTCCGTGAAGATGTAATTTTTTAAATAAAAAAAAAAAGGGGCGGTGGAGGAGGGCATCATTTCACCCCTCAAACTCAGACTTTTACTTAATCGTGTATTTTAACAATGAACACATAAATAAAATGTTGGATCTCTGGTGTGAAGTGAAGCCTCTCTCTTCCTCTCCTCAACCTCCAACCTCACGTTTTTCTGGCATTTCTCGTAGAAAATAGACATTTTATGTGCACACGTGAGTACAGATGAAAAACCGTGTTCAGTCTCATGGCAGTTTGTGACATTTTTAATCTATTGTTTTGTGGGCCCGATCATAAATTTTAATTTTCCTCAACAAGCCCAACGCCAGGCTGGCGACCTGTACCTCGCCTTGTAGCTGTGATAAGCTCCACTTTTAAAGGGGGAAAGACAGCATTTTGAAGCTGAAGGGACGAGTGTTTGGTTCATGAGAGACCCAAGGTGGTCACAGATCATTGGGTGGACTGTAGAGAGTCCTGTCACTTTACAGGACTGTGTAAGCTGGGACAGATAGAGCTGGGTGTCATCTGCATAGCAGTGTAAATGTATGCTATGTCTTCTAATGATGCTGCCTAAGGGAAGCATGTATAATGTAAACAGAATTGGTCCTAGCACTGAACCCTGTGGAACTCCATAATTAACCTCAGTGTGTGAAGAGGACTCTCCATTTACATGCACAAACTGGAGTCTGTTAGATAGATATGATACAAACCACTGCAGTGCAGTACCTGTAATACCTACAGCATGTTCTAATCGCTCTAATAGGATATTATGGTCGACAGTATCGAACGCTGCACTGAGGTCTAGCAGGACAAGCACAGAGATGAGTCCACTGTCAGAGGCCATAAGAAGATCATTTGTAACCTTCACTAAAGCTGTTTCTGTGCTGTGCTGAGCTCTGAAACCTGACTGAAACTCTTCAAATAAACCTCTGCAGATGATCTGTTAGCTGTTTGACAACTACTCTTTCAAGGATGTTTGATATAAAGGAAGGTTGGAGATTGGCCTATAATTAGCTAAGACTGCTGGGTCTAGCCTTCCTGTTTTGTTCTGGTCAAATCTGACTGATTTACAACTTAAAACACTCGTAAATCTTGTGCTTTACATCTGATGGCTTCAAGGCCTTATGACTATGCACTCTTGAATGAATTGAAATTTTTATTTCAGTCAACAACAACAGATTATAATTTTACATAAAAGTACTCAAACCGAAACTGAAAAAGGAATAGGCTGAAGCATTATGGCTTATACTTATCCTATCCCTCACCCCCAGAAATAATCAAATCCTTAACCAAGAAAATAAATAGCATTGATAAATAAGATGTATAACAGTTTGAAAAGAAATCCATGATAAATCAAGAAATTAAATCAACACAAAAAATTTTAACAAACCAAATTTCTATAACCTCGAACATATAAAAGTGTTTTAACCAGCATAGGAAATGAATGGGAATCCACTAACCCCCCACTATTAGCCCCTGACCCCCTGAATGACCCATGAACTGAATTTGGTGGTGAAAAATGTTTGTTATGCTAATTTAAGAGCTAATAAGACAGACCGGGCAATTATGACCATAACACTAAAGTAAAGGGGTGGGCGGGGACAACTGGAGGGCTAGAGGTGGCTGCCAGCTTGAAGGCCTGTGGTACATAGCTGGTTATTAAAGAGAGATTAATTATCTTTAGGATCAATAAAAAATGATTAACAGTAGGATTGGGTGGGTCTAATAGATCATGCTGATGATTTGGATGAAGTAATCACTGAAGTGAACTCAGACACTGTCATCACTTTCAGCCCGTAATGCTGAATTTAACCTTTTTACTTCATATACTTTTAGTAAAAGTTAATAACAGGATATATAAGAGTTGATGGTAACTAAACTATGAATATACTTATAGAAAAAAAGTCTCATCAAATAAAAGACATGAATCCATATTTCTAAGAAAATGTGAAGGCCAGAGTTAGATGAAGTTACCATGACCTGCTTGAGTGTTTATAATAAAAAGAAATATATATATGTCGGCGATCTTCAACCAGGAGTTGCTCATCTTCAAGGCTCTACAAGAATTTACTTCACACAGAGTTCAGACTGTCTGTGATGGGGTTGGACTCAAAATCCATCTTTGTGAGAAATAAATTCCTAAAACTGACTTGTTTCATTGTCAAGGTCTCCTGTAAAACATTTCAGTCACCAGCTAGAGGATTAAGAACAGCTGCTTTCACCAACCGTCCCAGAGCTGTGACCACTGAGTGCGATACTGACGCTCTACTTTTAAAGATGGATTTTAGGGACAGTTTTATCAAGAGAAATGATAAAAGAGACAAATGTGAAAACTCAGCGTTAATAGAAATAAATGTTTGTAGTGACAAATGTTAAAGTGTCAGGTAGGTAAAGCAAACAGCAGACATGTTGGTGCATGAAGCCGAGCGTTGGAGTGCACACGCTGCTCATTATTCAGCTTCAGTTCCTTATTTCCATTTCTGGAGGATTAAGATTACGGCTCCACTACTGCTTGTTAAAAGTTGTCAGGCAAATCTGACAAAAGGATCAACTGTAGACTTAACTAAAACCATTTTTAGGACACTAAATTACAGGCCTGTGGGGAATATTTTTAATAAGCTAAAAGTAATTAGTTCCTCTCCATCCACAGTACCACCTGAGTCCGGTTAGCGAGCTGCAGAGAAGCTGAATGCCACGTGTTTATTATTCTATATGCACAAATATGAAGAACTGTGTGCACAGCTGCAAATAGGTCTTCACTAATGCAGATGAAGAGCGCGCACACACACACACACACACAGTGTGAGGCAGGAACACATGCGCTTTGCTGTGAAACACTTCCCACTGTGATTATTAATTACATTCCCCTTCGCTCGCCACCTGTGTGCAGGTTTTCTCTCCCTTCTTCCGTCCATATTTATTTCATTGGATTCATTCCTCCTGTCCTCTCTCCGCATCATCATCCCTCGCTCTTTGTCACCCTCTGAATGTAACGACCCACCTTCTCTCCGTACACCGCGGGGAAGGAGCGGCGGCAGACACCATCGATAATTAAGAGCGTTAACCAGGAAAAAAGGCACAGCGAGACATTAAGCTTTACTCGATGATAAAATGGAGAAGGGGGAGACAGAAAAGAGGCCCTTCAGTCTCTGCCCAAATCGTTTTGTGATGGCCTGTTATTTTCTCTCACACGAAACCATCTTTGATACTAACAGCAGCCAATTTTTGGAACACAATATCTGTTGTTGTTTTTGTTCTTCCAAGAAAAGCTGTTGGATAGAGAAGGAAAACGTCCTTTAGATGCCGCGTTCAAAACAGAAGAAGAAAAGCTTCGACACACAGGAAGTTCACGCATCAGGACACAAACCAGAATCATCTGGTCCTCAGCAGGCTCTAAAATATTTGAACTCAAACCTCAAATGAACAACAACACGTGACGCAACATGACTGTGCCGATCGTTCATTCACATGAAGAAACACCTTTAGCAAACTCTTCATTTGGTTCATCTGTCATCAAAGGGCAGCAATGGCAGACTTGCACTGACGTGTTGCCTGAATGCACATGACCCGCTGAAGTTCACACAAGCCTCAGAATTGAAAGAACGGTCGAACGAGCTGGTCTGAGTGTTTCACAAAGAGCTGACCTGCTGGGATTTTTCCACACGACCGTCCCTGAGTTTCCAAAGAAACGGAGAAAACATCTGGAGAGCAGCAGTTTTCTGGGAGGAAGCACCTTGTTGATGTCACAGGAGAACGGACAGACTGCTTTGAGCCACAACAGTAACTCAAATAACTACTTTGCAGGTGGGCATCTCTGAAGACAAAACACCTTAAATTCAGAAGACCTTCTTAGCTGATGGGAGCAGCATACAGTATGCATGCAGTGTGTATGCCACTCCCATCAGCCAAGAGCAGAACACCTGGATAACAGAGCACGGGAAAGACGGGCAGCACAAAATCATCAAACCTGGTCCGCGTGCGTCTGAAGGAGCTTCAGCTGGAGCTTAATAACGACTCTGCAACACAATGATGCCAAAACACAGCAATGAATCCTGGAATGATTTGCTCACGCCAAAAGCAAACACAGGTCTGGCCTGATCACTGGCTCGCTCTTAACCCTCATTGAGGGTCGTTTAGCGGGCCCTCCTGCGCCCCCCTCCCTGTTTGATGAGTAAGGGTCAGTATGATCCTTAGCCTCATTTATTTTGTTGTCAGTGCTCTTTAACATGTTTTATCGTAATGGAAACCCAGTTTAGCTCCATCGGAGAGACCGATCTCTCCCCAGACTGTAACTGCTCACACCAAGCAGCAAATCCCTCCAGCTGTCAACTCTCACTACCTATTAAAGCGGAGGTCGCGCTGCAGGCCGAAGGCTGTAAAGACCGATATTGGCTTCAGTCACTGCTGCTGATATCTAGGGAGATTAAAGCTGGATGTCGAGTTGGGTCCAGGGGGATGAGACGGAGAGAGGAGGCTCAGGCCAGTCTTCAGGTTGCTTCTCACTGTGGAGGAAGAAGGAGAGCCGAAACCCGTCCACACGGCCTCGTGGAGCTTAGAGCGAGGAGCCCAACCTGAGGTGAAATGCATGCAGATTCAGTGTTGTAAGGTGATTTGGATTAAAGCCTCCAACAGATGTCAGAGCTGTGTTCTCCCTCTCTGACGCAGCTTTCATCCAGCAGCGAGCGTAGGAAGAGAGAGACGGAGAGGAGGAGGACAGCTCTGCCCTGACTCAGCAACTGAGTCTGTTACCACCAGGACACGAGGCAGAGGAGGGTGAGACTTCGAGAGGAGGAGACGTGACACTCCAGGAATCTGAAGAAACCAGAGACAAGAGACTGGCATGAAAGGAAGCATTAAGGAAGCACTGAGGGAAATGACCAAATATCCTACAGAGGCGTCTCCAACGCCACAAAACCACTGAAATACATCATTTATAATATCGGCAAAATACCGAGGAAACAACAAAATTATGAGGAGAGGGATCGCAAAACAGAAACTGCTTACAATTATTATCATTAATATTATTATTGACCTTAACAGAAATTGTTTGATTTATTTAGCATTGCACAGTAAATATCAGTTCTTTACTTTATTCTTTATTTAGTCAAAGTAAAAGCGACGTCTCCATGACAACATTGATGCAAAAATGACACATTTCCACGAATTAAAAGACGACTCTGTGGATTCTGGACGACCTGCAGAGATCAGCCTGGACTCGGTGATGCTAAAGTTGAACAGAGTCGCTCTGGTGTGCGTGATGTGAGGAGAGTGCGACGGTTGGTTTGAGGATCTCAGCTGGAGGTTGGCAGAAGCCTGGTGAACTCTTTACCCCTACTGGGGCCGAGTGCTCAGCGTGACTGGGTTTGTCTCACAGGTCAGTGAGGGGCTCTCTGCCTGTGAGGCTACCTTTGGAAAAACTGGCGATCAAGCCATATTCATATTTATCTTTATGGGGGAAGAGTTGAAGCCTCTGCAGCACATTGATCATGCACATAGAAACATACTGGAAAAACATATTTCCTCCTGCTTTAGCTGCTGTGAGAGGATCTTAGTGTGAAAAATGAAAATTAGTTGTCAGAGAACATTTCGTGCCAGAGTCTTTAATTCTGGCAGCAACAATTTTCTTTTAATTTGTAGGAGACAGAGTGATAATTACGTCTGTTGAATTCAAAATGATTCCTTTCATAATCCATTTGACGCTCTGTCAGGACTTCACAGTCCTCACAAACGCAGCCGGAGGCTTTTTATCGTGTGCCTGAGACCACGGCAGCGCTGGGAGATCATTCAGGTTTGGATATCAAGAATGACATTTCCTTCATGTACATTTGTATAAAGTACGAGAACATACCCATGAAATGTACATAATTGTTATCTAATATTTAAGGCATTTTATAACGTTGTAATCTGCAGCAGGTTCTGACATCTGTGAGGACAGCAGTCATTAAAGAAGTTTCATCTCAGGGAAGTAAATTTATTTTATTTCTCTTCATTTGTAAAGAAGATTCATCGATGCAGCAGTGGAACAAATAAAGAACCAAGCTATGATTGAAGCCACTGACTCAGCTTCAAATGTTCCACACTGCAGTTTGGATAAATATGGAAGGGAACAAAGTAACAATTGATCATTTTATTTGTATTAATATTAACTGTTTGGTAAGATGAACGTGTTTTGAACTGTGCAGCATCATAAGGAACCGCGTGATGTCCAAACGTATACGAAGGAAAGCGTTCATGATCATTTTTGTTGTATTCAAACTTCTGATGAGATGTGTTTCAGGTATAATGCAGACATCAGGTGTGTTTGCTGATCAGTGTGCAAACACGTCTCCTCTGGAGATGGATTCACTTTTGGAGCCTCGAGTGAAGAAAGTGCATGTTAGTTTTTCAGTCCTAGAGATCGCTGCTTTCTTCTTCTTCTGTGGACAGCTGCTTTAGTGGCAGGACCACAGCAGATCATCAGCCTGTGGTTCCCTGTTTTGCGGTTGCACAGTTTACGTCTGCCGTTGTGGTCCTTATGAGTAGGTGTGCACTACATTTTTCCTGTGAACAAGTTGAAAGCATGAGTTTATGAGCGGGGTCGGTCGTCACAAACCTTTAAAGTTGGGTCGATCAGGACGTTTCCTCTCAGGAACAAGGACACACATGCGTGTAAAGAAACGTGCAGTTATCACAAAGACTGTGAGATCCAACCAGAGCGACGCCACCAAACAACACCGTCGTGCATCTTCTCCTGTGTTAGCCAGAGAAAGAAGATCGAGCGACACCCTCAGTCTCTGACCACTACCTCAGCCGACGCACTGCACAACATGCAGCACCTCACAGAGCTATCTCGACAGCTGTACACCTGCACCCAAAGGTCAAAGGTCACTCTTCGAGGATGCCAGTGTTGACATTTTAGACCAAAAAGACAGATGGTTTGAAAGAGGAGGCCATGTGACGTACGACGGCTGCCGTCAGCCACCGACGACGCATCCTGAGATCTTCTTCCAGGTTGGGTGGAGGTTTCACCTGTCACCGCCGGGTCACATGATCAAACAAGGCTTTATGTTACAGTATATTCATAAGAGTACTCCTGTTAAGTGTCAGTTTGCAGTTTTTTGGGTGGTGTTCCTGAGAGGACGACGGCCTTCAAGTTTTTGATGTGAATCGACTGGTTTGAATCTGAACCGTTGATGCTTTTGACGTGACCCTGACGTGAACTTTGAAGGAGGAGGTTTGACTCTCTGTTTCCAAACTGCAGCAGCGAGGACGTATTTAGGAGAGTAAATGATGTTAAACTCATTTAACTCAAGTGAAATCTGCTTTCAGGGGTCAGCACTTGTCCGCTCTCTTCAGAGTCATTCAGCGCTCCGTACTTTGCATTTGAACAGAAAACAATGCAAACAATGACTCTGCATGTTGACTTTTAATATGCATGAAGCTCTTAGCATGTATTACAAATAACCCCTCAGAGTTCCTTTCAAACTGAGCACTTCCTCTCTCCTTTTCTTATGTTCCCTTCCTCTGCTGGTGCACTCACTTTCCATCCATCTCATTTTCTTTCCTCCAAATTGCCTTCAATGAGGTCAGTAAGTGGTTTGAACTGTATATGAAGTGCACACACACACACACACACACACATATTTACACAGACACACACACACACACACACTGTGAGCTGTGAAGAGCTGACACTGTGATTCAGAGAGGCCTCTGAGGAGCACTTGTCTATAAGGAGATGAGGGGAGAGGAGAAAAACAAAGGCGAGAGAAGACAGAGAGGAGACAAAGGACAAGAATGGAAGGAGATGAAAAAGGAGGAAGGCGGGAAGAGTGGAGGAGACGAGGAAATAAGTGTAAAAACACAGGAAGGAGGAGAGAGGGAAAAGAGACAATAGAAGAAGAGAACGGAGGGATGGAGCAGCAGCTTAGAGATTAGCAGGACTATTAACTGCTGTCTGAGTGCTGAGCTCATTAAAGTCCACTGCAGAGATGCGTCCTCTCCCCGTCTGCCTCACACTGCTGCTGCATCTGCTTCTGTGTTTTTAGAGGTTGCGCGTCTCCATCAGCGTGATATCTGAGGTGTTAGGACTCAGGAAGGTGACACCAGGTGTCCAGCCTGGGTGGTCTTACAGTCTGTGGACCACATTCAGGCCCTTAAAAGTAAACGACACACTGCACCCCCCCCCCCCCCCCCCGAAACAGTGCGTGTTTCCCCCACATTCATGAAATCCACAGTTTAGACACATTATTGATTCAAACCTCTGTTCCAGAACTAAAAATCCTTCTGACCTTTCATACGTGTTCAGTGTGCAGTCAGGAAGCCGTCGCCATTCAAAGAAACACTGCGTTATAATGAAAACGTGTAGTTTAGCTTTGCAAAGTCCTCTGGTGGAATGAACAAGACCCTTTTGTGGAGCCGTTCTGGCCTCCAGGCTGCATGTTTGACATCACTGCAATAATGATTCATCCTGAAAAGCAACAATACAATAATAAAGCTGTGAAAATACACTGCTGCATAAAATTAGCAGCAGCACAAAGTACCTGAAACTTTGGGGGATTTCTGTCTGTTTAAGAAGCAAAAGAACACTGTGAATCTATTTCACCTGCACAGGTGAGAATAAAAGTGACAGCAGGCGGACTGGAGAGGCAGCGACAGGCTAACATGGATTAGTAGGAGGTGCCTTCATCCCGACTGGTACCTACACAGATCCATGCATGCCATTACAACATGGTCTGTGTGCCTCCCAGGACCATTACATCAGGAGACTCGGATCAGGCCACAGAAGAGGATCAAGCAGAACCAGTATCTGCTTCTTTGTGCAAGAAGGAACAGGAGAAGCACTAGCAGAGCCCTGCAAAGTGACCTCCAGCAGGCTGCCTGTGCATGTTTCTGATCAAACGGTCAGAAACAGATGCCGTGAGGACCCGGCGTCGTTTCCTGGGACCTGTGCCCACAGCACCGCTCTGTGCTGCCTGATTGGCATTCTCCAGAGAACGCCATTGCTGACAGTGCCGCCACCGCTCCCCGTTCTCCACACATGACAGCTGGTTCAGAGTCTGAGGACGCTGCAGCAAACATTATGCTGCCTGCAACATCATCCATCACGCCTGCTTTGGCAGTTGGTCAGTGATGCTCTGGGGAGACGTTTCCTCGGAGCGTCGCATGGAGCACGCGTTAGCCGACAGTACCCCGACTGCTGTCAGGTACCCGGGTGAAATCCTCAGATATTAGGATGTGCAGAGGGCACTGGGTTCCTCCTGGTGCAGGACGTGCATGTAAACAGGGCCGAAGAAAGTCCAAGAACTCACCGCTCCCCCGAGCCAGGGGATTTTCAGCAGTGTTGATAGATGAATGTCAGTAGAGACGAGTAGATCAAAGACAGGAAACAGCTGGATCCACGGGAAAGAACCAAAAGAATCAAATGCAAAAAATAAAGTTTCACGTGGACAAAAAGCTTTAAAATATTTTATTAAAAATTAATATTTGGAAAAATTAAAAAATACATAAACAAAGAACCATGAGGCAGCGTTAAAACTCATTATGAGCTGCAAATGAAACACATGAAACATGTCCTTGTGTTGCTCACTGCATACGCTGCATGTATGTGAGCTTCTTGCTGTAAGCTGTTAGCTGCTACTGTTACTGTAGTTCTAATAATAGCAGCGGAGCAGCCAGCCGGGCGACATATTAGGGCAGGGCTGAGCGGGTTCTGACGGGCAGATAGACGACTGCTGGCTGCACGGGTCGGGTTACAGATGAGCCGCACCAACGAAGAGATGTAAAAATAAACAGGGAGACGGAGAAAGCAACAAAAGGGGGGAGGGAGGGGGAGCGAGGCCGGTGTGGAAGCTGATAAGGGGCGAGAGACAAAGTGAGCAGAGAGAGATAGAGGACGACACATAAACGGGTACCTTGAAGAAACAAAGAGCTGAGGCGCCGGCGACCATGAGAGACACCGACAGAGAAAACAAGTTGGGCTGTTTTGCACTTTGTCCAACCTTATCAGTGAAACTGTGTGTGTGTGTGTGTGTGTGTGTGTGTGTGTGTGTGTGTGTGCGCGCGCGTGTGTGTGCGTGTGCATGCATGCATGTGTGTGTGTGTGTGTGCGCGCGCGCGCATGTGTGTGCATGTGATTTCCACTCGTATCTCAGGTTTAGTCGTCTTTGCCAGCTCATGTTGTGTTGATGTTGTGAGTCTGTCAGTTCGCTGTGTGTGTCATCATCAGTCTTCATTTTGTTTTAGTCATAATTTTAAATCCTTTAAGTTTTAGCTGACTAAATATCATCAGATTGTATTCGACCGGTGAGGTTCGCAGGGCTGTGAGATGTGTGCTCCGTCTCGCTCCCAGCGTTGGAGTCTTCATGACAAACACAGCCAGCTGTACCGAGGCAGCTCCTCTAACCTTCCCACACTTCAGAACCTGTCCCGCCTCTCTACACGTCGTGATTCGCTCTGATTGGATGTAATCTCTCCAGAACATTTTCATCTTGTTTTATTCGTTGACTGAAGTGTTGGTTATCATTGGTTACCACATTGGTCATCGTGGTAAAGACATCTACTGCAGCAGAGCCGTCCACAAAGGCAAGTTTTCAACGTTCTTCAGACCCCAAAGCTCCTCAGACGGTTAGGATGAGGCACTAACGTTTTGGCGCTAATAGTACTCGGTAAGGTTTGGTCGACCCCGACTCCTTCACAGCTGTTACACTGCGTCATAACAGAGGGACGCCGAAACTCGTCGGGACACAAACGTGGACGCCTTCGACGTAAACGGGTGAGGAGGCGGTTCTGACGTAGCTGTTGAGGTGACGTCGTGGACAAGAACAGGCGGTTTAAATGAGTTTGGCAGCGGTTGGTCCGCACTATTTTCTTTTGTGGACACTGCAGTAACACAACGCCTCACTGACACACTCGGCTGTTTTTTCCTTTAATTTCTCAGCAACCCTGAAATCACCCAGAGGCAGATTCCTCTCAGAGAGAAGGTCCATGCGTTTGAAAGGGCCTTGATTTGGGGTCTTGATGACCTCCATTGTAGATCAGTGTTGTTGTGAGGAGTGCTCTGTAAATCGGACTGAAAATGTTTGACGTGTCCGTGATTAAAATTCTTAGAAATGCAGGAAATACAAGAAGTCTGAATCAGCAGCCTGAAAACCGATTTTTCATTACAAAAAACCTACTATTGATCCAAACCTTCTCCTTTTGAGCCGACGGCAGCTCTGATTCATACTCTGGACGGCTTGTTCCGACACACGCCGCTCTCCTCGTTGCTTTTCTCTCCTCGCTTTGGCGAAAGATTCTCGCTTGGACATCCATTTACCCGACTCCCCTCAGAGCTTTCAGATGCATGTTGTGGCCTTTATGAGTAATTAATGTCAAGAAAATACAGCTACTCAAAATCAAGTTCCACTTATTTTAGTCATTAATTTTTAATTTCCATTCATTTAGCAGCCAATCACAGCGCAGGTCATCTCGGGGCTCTTTGCAGCACAAGGTCGAGGCTCTTCACGCTGATTACCATCACGTCCTGTATAATAAGAACATTAAGAACTGTAAAATCACATAGGAACGTTTAAATTATGAACAATCTTTAGGAATAATTGTACTCATTAGTGATGCTTTTTAAATAAATCCTTTAACGCTGCCGGTTATTTTTCTTTGCTTAAAGAAACAACCTGCAAATACTACAGGACTCTCACTCTGCAGAGCTGTCATCTTTCCTGCAGGGAAAAACTTTATTTGCTCAGGCTGGGAGGAACCACCTGGCACATACCGGTACATGGGCCCCGGGGGCTTGAGATAATACAGTGTGTGTGTGTTCGTGTGTGTAGCTACTCCATGCGTGTGTGGGTTGTGTCAACAGGGATCGGTATGCCGGGAATGTTTGCGTAGATATGCAGCAGCTCGTGTGGCGGCTTGGTGGAAAAGCTGCGGCGGTACCTGAGAGGCAGACGGGTTATCATATCTGAAAGTGTGACATTATTCATCCAAACATGTAATAAAACCCACGCAGGGAAGAAAGGGCCTCCTGGTATTGATAAAGTGCCCGATGAGCTCTGTGGGATATTCCAGCTTTGCAGCGTGAAACAGAGAAAACTTTGCGTTTAACCTGTTACAACAAGCTCTGTATCGCTCTCAGCACCTTTGTCTGGTTCGCGGCACAGTCTGCCAGCCCGTCTTTGAAACGGGCCCGCGGCCTCTTTCCTGCTCTTTACTCAGCTGCGGCCATATTTACCGGCTCCATTTGCATTTCCGTCACATGACAACAGTGTGTAAAATCTTGTGCCGCCCTGAGATATTTCATGTTTGCAGGTCGCAGTCAGCTTGCTTGCACGTGTTTCAGCGTGTCACAGTTAACGCATTCGGCGCCTTCTTCTGCATTCCTGCTCAGCTCAAACCTCCTCTCACTTTCATGAGAGCTCGTTGCTCATACTCCCGTCGAGGAGCCATGAAGGGAACTTTACTTTATATATATATATATATATATATATATATATGTGTGTGTGTGTGTGTGTGTGTGTACATGCTTGTATACACACACATGTATCTATAAACATCATGTCTACCTTATGTGTGCGTATTTTTGTAAAATATCTGACTGCAGTGACACTTTGGGGTCACTGACATGTCTTCCATATCTGTTAATAATGTTCATGACGTGTCATTAGTGACTCTAACAGCTCTGTAACTGTGTCTGACACAGTGAGTATGTAGCTTAAACTGAAGAAGAAATATCTTTTCATCATTCATTTCTTTGGTGTTTATGAACAGCCAATTATATCACTGTATTATATCACTTCCCATAGTCCATCGTCATAGGCTGCCTGCTAACCCTTCACACTCAGATCAGCATCAGTGCAGATGCTGCAGCAGCCGCTTGGTCTCCTGCTGCACTTCATCAACAAAACCCGAGACACTCGAGCTCCTCTCTGCCCTCTACTCTCTTTCCACTCAGTAATTTCTGTCATTAATTTTACAAAAAAGTGAGTTTTTTGGTTAATCAGACGTGAGACCTTCCTGAGAGACAGTGAAGCATTTCTGGGGACAACACAGGCATTTGCTTGGTGCTGATATTAGCCAACACGCTCCTTCATGTAGTCCTTAAAGTCAGTCACGGCAGGATTAACTTGTTATGGGTTTCTTGGACATAAACTGGTTGTTTCCAGTAAGCATCGCATTCCTGTGACCCACAGTTTTATTGCCAGGGTAGCTTTCAGTGATTCTCAGTTAAAAATAATCTTCAGCTCATCTTCTCTCTGTAACAAGCTGCTGTAACTCCTCCTTCAGCAGGCGGGTGGAGCTTCTGTCCTCTGTCACTGACATCATAAAGATCCAAGTAGAAAACACTGTTTTGAGCAGAGCTTTGGGCTCATTATTAGAAACGTTGGTTTCATAAAATCTTCACTATTGGAACAGATGATAGTAGACAGGAAATAAACTGCATTGGTAAAAAAAAAGAAGAAATATAAAATGCAGAAAGTGAAATGTAATCAAGAATAAAATGGCAGGAAGGGTGTGGGAGTGGTACGAGTGAAATTACATTCGCTCTGTCTCACACACTGTTGAGCGACCGGAAATAAAAAGCTGGCAGTCCAAGTGGTGAAATGGATGAAGAGGATCTCAAAATCACTTCTGTCCAAGAAATCATTTTAGATGGTTGGTAATCACTAATGCGTAGCTGTGGTGGGAGTGTTTTCACTCCACGTATTGAAGTAAAAATCAGCCCTGCTTGGTGACAAAGTTTCCCAGATTCAGATCAATCAGCCGAGCTGGGTTTTCTACACCGCACTGACGTGTGAAAAATAACTGAAAACATGAAAATGGAAAGAAAAAGATGAAATGAAAGCGTTTTGTTTTTTTACTTCTCCAAACCAAACAACAGAAAAAAATTGAAAAGGGCCAAGATAAAAAAGGAAGGGGGAAGAGAAGCAAAGAGAGAAAACAAGAGACGAGGTGGAAGAACAGGGATCGGGAGATCAAACTTCGTGTTTTCGTGTTGTTCTTTTCTTTTCTTCTTCCTTCCATCACCACGAGAAAACTGAACTCACAACCTTGAAATGGGAAACAACTTCCACAACATGCACGATCATTTTCTCCCTCATTCCATTCGAGAAGAGCCACAGAAGAGCGGTGGGCGATGATTCTGACCCCGGCGGCTCTCGGCATCAATCTGAACCAAAAGGAGGCGAAGCTGTGGGCAGTGAGCTGCTGCTCCGTTTGGCTCTGCCAGATTGGACAAGGGGAACGATGGCAGGAACAGCTCGTAGCATAAGTGTAGGGTGGATGAAAAGGGAAGGAGGGATTAGCTGAAGCAGCCTGGACGAGAGGGTGGGAAGAAGACACGGAGACAAGCTGGCGAGTGAGAGAGAAGCTGGAGTAACAAAAGGGTGCACACCTGTTCACATGATGAGCAAGCGTGAGGAAGACGAGCATCCAAGCTTGTTAAGTTCTGATGTATCGTATTTGTGTTGACGCTGTCTCCATGTGCAGCACGTCTCACGGACACCAAACTCTCAGGGCAGCGAGGAATCCAAACTGCACAGCGACGTATGAACGAGTAACCTCGTGATTGGTCGTGGATCATCCCAGACGTTCTCTTGGCTGCTTGGTTCATTTTTGGTGATGTCTTACTGTCACATGATGCCCTTCACTCTGCTTTTGAGGGACCGTTTGGACCTGGACATGTTCAATGACGTCAGCGTGTTTCTGACAGAGAGACTAAGGTGCTCTTCACTTTTTCCATTTTCTTCCTGTTCAATTTAAGCTAAATTTATCCTTTTTTGTGATTGTGAGGGTGGTGCATCAGAGATGCTTTTTCATTCCACCAGAGACGTTTCTCAGAATTTATACATGATGGAGGATCATTTTCTGCATCAAGTAGCGACAGGTAGAAGTCAATTTAATCTACTTTTTACTCTTTAAAAAATCCATGTATGGAAAAAAATGATGGAAAGTTTGGTCACCCTCGCACCTCCGTGCTGAGCAGCCCTCCTCTGTTGTTGTCCTCCATTGTTCCCATTGTAGACCCTATGAAATCAGTTTTGATTTGAACCCTAACCTCTCTCCAGTCAAACAGAAACCCTACTTATTTTCTCTCTCTTGTCTTTGTGCTCATTTGATTGACTTTGAGTTGCTTTAATCAGACGTTCTGGCCCGAAGGCGCCCCCATCACTCGGATCTGCCTCGTAGGCCGTTTCATTTTTAATTCTCTTCATACCTTCTGTCTCTGACTCTTAAACTCCATCACTGTCGTGACTGCAGAGCTCATTCCAGCTCAGATGTTGGTTAAAACTCTGCAGAGCGCCGTGGGACCGGAGAACGAACGTACCCGTGAGTGCAGACTGACGAGAACTTCGTGGTGTTCAGTGAATGATGGTGTCAGGTGAGTATGGCAAAACTCTCACTGATGAACGTGAGGAGCTTCACAGAGAAGGACATCGTTCTAAAAGCAGGTCGCGCAAAATGACGCGAACACTCCTGAACTACTACGACACTGAGGTGAAGCTACAGCTAGCAGCTACGGCCGCCTGTGTCGCCATCCACCTGTCAGTCAAAGAGGCCAATGACTCTCTGAGAACATTAACCCTTTAAAACCAGTCGGAGCGGGCACGCTCCATTTTGCGTAACTATTTTTAAATCCCGGTAGCACTGCAACCACGTAAGCTAGCGCAATAATTTTTTTTGCATATGAAACCGGAGGAGTTGTACTTACATCTTATGCCATCAGCTTGTCCTCGGTCACGGTTTCCTTCCACATATAGCTTTGCAAAAACTGCATAAAAAGCACTTGCAGCAACAAAAACATAATATTCCAGAAACACGCTTTGCCGATCCGATTAGCTGTTTGTAACACTTCCTACGTCCATCAGCACGAACTATCGCATGTCCGTCATGTCCTGCCCGAAACCGGAAGTGACATCATTTTCGCGGAAATGTAGTTTTTTTTACCATCAAGGCCTCATGAGCCTATACTGGTGTTTTTAAAAGTTATGTTTGACTCTCTGACTTTCTGTGTCGTTTCTGGGATGCTGAGGACTCATATTGCACTGCTGGAAATAGTTTATTTTGATGCAGATGCTGCTTTTTTGCAAATTTGCATTATAATATTTATTTTCGTTTTTCCTGCAGTATATAAAAATTGGTGTATTTCAAAAATAAAACTATGAAGACACTCAAAATAAATTTCCTGTGGTGGGAAACTAGTTTGTGCAACTTTTTTGTATTTTCAGTTTTGAGGGATAAACCTCTTAAATTTCTCTAACTAGAAATATATGTTAAAAAACAAAAACGATTTTCTATTTTTTTTATAGTTTATTGCACTTTTTTGCAATTTATGTAATTACTATGCACTCAATGCATGCATATTATTAAAAATTTAGGCTGTAATGGTTGTATTGATGTATAGCAACTTGAAATGCTCCCAAAAATGGCTCCACAGCATGTAAAAATATAATATAAGCTCTGGCGGACTTGGTTCTATAGTAGGTCTTAAAGGGTTAATATCAAATTGTAGATCTCTGTCCAAGCGTTTCCATGTTCCGTTTATAGAAACAGATCTTGATCTCTTGAAGCAACAACCTAAAGCCAATCTAGGTAAAGAGCCGGCTTGTAGTGCTGAAATGTCCCCAGTACTCAGAAAGATATTTTGCTGCAAGGCCAAAACATCTAAAAATTGAGTTATATCTGTGACCTTGAGCTCTTCCATCAAAAACCGGACGAACATGACGGCTGGTGTAGGCTCCAGCAACGACCCTGAACTGAGTAAGAGTTAGAAATAGATGGATGGATGTTTGCAACATGAGAGTTTTATTTTCGTTCTACAGCTCCACAGAGCCCCATCCACGCTGGATGAGCTTGAGAGTGCCCCCTATGGGACAGGCAGAGTGGGAGTGCCACAGTGGATCGAGCGTCTTCTGGTAAAGCTTCTCATCTGCAGTTCTTTCAGACTTTTGGGATCAATAAAGCTTTACTGTACGGACACAGATTATTTCCCACGAGAGCTGACCACACAACATACGTTAGTTTCATTCTTCATAACAGACATTAGAGGACATTTGTTGGGACTGAAGCCTGATGGTGCATTTTAAATTAGAATCTGTCTTTAATAACTCGATCATTTTACGCATACACATCTTCTATCAGAAGTGTTAATGATGTGTGGGTGAGAACAGAAAGAGAACGAGTTAGGAAGTCAGCGTTTTATTCTGTCACAGACTGAATTAATGAGTGGAAGCCACCAATCGGCTGAAACGGCGCATCCTGTCCCTGAAACATGTTGCAGAAGAAGCTGCCGTCGCCCCGTCCGTCTGTTCGTTCCGACGAATATTTACTTTTTCTTTTAAGAGGAGAAGAATTATGGATAAAAGATGAATTAAGAGCGACTGGCGCAGTTATGAATATGTGTTCTTAGGATGAGAAGCATTTTCCTCAGACCCCTCACATTTCTGCTTCTTCTGTTCGGCAACATAAACAGACAAGAAAGAATAGGACGTGTCTCCTGTGAGGAATGAAAAGCCTCTGCGCTCCTTTGTCTTTTTGTGGACTTGCCGGCTGCTTTCACTGAAACTGCAGGCAAACATCTGCTTCGTGTCTGGAAACAAATCAATAGCCAGTCTATCTACAATTAGTTACAGCAGCGGCGGTGATACACAAAGCTTAAAAGCTCTCAGACCGCAGACTGCACTTGATGACTTCCACCCTCACAAAAATCCACCCTGGGAGAAGCTGATGGAGGACGGATGCTGGGAATGCTTTTGGAAAGAGAAAGATTTAAGGCTGACGACGGGAGGCAACGTAAGGCCGCCTGCTGTGAAATGCACTTTTTCACCACGGCGCAGTGTAATCTGTGCATCGTCATACGTCAGTGATGTAAGAAGCACACGGTCCGCGTGACAAAAGTGTTCTGCTGAAGGCGTGAGCGCCGACGTCGGCGACCTGAGGCGAGTTCTTGAGTTAACGTCGTGTGAAAAAGCTGAAAGCTCTTCCAGCTGTTTTGTACCGGACAGTGAAGCATCTGCCCAACATTTGGTGACGTCGGGCGAGAATATGTCTCACTTTCCTGAGTCTTTCTTTAAAGACACACGGGGTGTGATTTATTCTTTTATCTACAAAGAATACAGGATTTCGTGTGAGAGGCCCAGGAGGCACGAAAATCCTTCTAATCTGCTTAATTTTTCCAAAATTATTTGCCAGATGGTCATTTGAAGATAACTAGATTTAATCTACTATAAGAAATGACATCATATCAAAAATGGGCTTGAAAACTGGGGGCACTTATCCCACTGTTAAATCTCACAGCGAGCCCTTTATTTAAGGTGGACGTATCAGACTTATGTGCCACATATAGACAATTTTTGAGGACCAATTTCAGCAGCTGGGCCCACGTCCTCGTTTTTGGATCGACAGTGTTTTATTAGGTAAAGGTGTGGATGTGAATTGAGCGGCGGTTTGGGGAAGGCCTTGAAGGGGACTGGCAACGGGTCCCGGGCCGGGCAGATCCTCATGTACTAAACAGAAATGAAGAAGTTAACGAATTGAGAAAAAGGAGGGAGGGTGGGGCACGTAAACGAGAATGAGCAGTTGCAGAACTGGGGGAACATATATGGATGGCAACCGGAAGGAGCGTGTTTGGAGGCGTGGTCCTACTCTTGAAATTCAGATAAATAATCTCCAAAACACGATTGCCCCACAAACTATAATCACCACCTCCACCTTTCTTTCAAGTTTACCAGACACTCAGTTCTCGAGACGTGCTAAGTGCTGTTTCAACAATACAAAGGAAAACCGCTGCAGTAAAAGAACCCGACGGCTCGGCTCTCTGAGTTTAAACTCTAAGAAATAAAGACGAATAATGACACTAAAACCACTTGTTAATCTCCTGCTTGGTCTTGATTTTGAGTGTAAATACACTGTTCTGAGCTCGGCCTCGCAGTCGAAGTGGAAGCTGAGTGTTTGAAGTGACTTCCCTCGATCCTTTGATGTCGGCTCTTTCTAATTGGTGCCCGTCGGGGAGAGCATCACACAGATAACGGCAGAGGTGTACAGGTTCTCTGAGGTCGTGGGCACCGGACTCTCGGCACGTAGGGAAAGATGTTCGTCCAGATATTTATGAGCGTTCGTAAATAAACGGCTCCTTGTCTGCAGAACCTGAACAAAGGGCAGATGAAGGTGTTTCTCTGCTCAGCTATCTTTAGCAGATGGAGGTGTTTTACTGCTTTTGTGCTCTTAGCGAGGAATGCAAGTAAACAGCTAGGAAACAAAACTGAATGTGTCTGCTTCACATTTCTGCCCCTGCGTCTGTCTAATAAAGATTTAAAGAGTGAAGATGACACAGTGAGACGGGAGAAAAGTGGGGAGAAAGGCAACCTGAAAATAATTCCTTCCACTCAAATATTCATTGATTCAACGCACTCTCATCTTCCCAGCAAGCTCCTGTTTCTCTTTTGTCTTCATTTTCTCGACAGTGCTTCAGCATTTTGCCCACCTGACGTTTCTGCATTCCACAACGCTCGAATAAGTGTCAGAGCTTGAAGACATTGATTTCTGCTGAAGATATGAGAAATGGACACTGTGGAGTTGACCTACATAAATCATCCTGAGCAGCTGATTTATGACTTGGCATCAGAAAGCAATAGAAAACAGCAAGGGCACACTCACATGGCAACCCCGTCTCCTCAAAATAGAAACAGACATTCAGTTTATTTGCAACAGCAATTTATTTTTAAAATAACATTTTATAGTGACAGGATTATATAGTTTTCTTCAGCTTAATGAGAAAAAAATAGTAATGAAGGATTTTGATGCTGAATATTTAAATGTTTACAGCTCCACCAATGAGTCAACATTACCTTTAATCAGTCTTTCCCTGACCTTGGTCTATGACATAAGATTCAAAGCTTTTTAGACCCACCACCCTATTAATCTCTTCTTAAACATTACATTCCCTCTGCACATGGTGAAACCATCCTTAGTTCTGATCTGCAGAGGTTTATTTGAAGAGTTTCAGTCAGGTTTCAGAGCTCATCACAGCACAGAAACAGCTTTAGTGAAGGTTACAAATGATCTTCTTATGGCCTCTGACAGTGGACTCATCTCTGTGCTTGTCCTGCTAGACCTCAGTGCAGCGTTCGATACTGTCGACCATAATATCCTATTAGAGCGATTAGAACATGCTGTAGGTATTACAGGTACTGCACTGCAGTGGTTTGTATCATATCTATCTAATAGACTCCAGTTTGTGCATGTAAATGGAGAGTCCTCTTCACACACTGAGGTTAATTATGGAGTTCCACAGGGTTCAGTGCTAGGACCAATTCTGTTTACATTATACATGCTTCCCTTAGGCAGCATCATTAGAAGACATAGCATACATTTACACTGCTATGCTGATGACACCCAGCTCTATCTGTCAGTTGTTAAGGGTTCAATATTGAGGAAGGGTACAAGACGTAAATCGAAGAATAACCACACTGATCCAGCCGGGTGAAGTCAAACGATGATTTAATGCACGCGTGGGAAGATCACGCGTGCATTAAATCACAATTGACAATTGATCTTTGACTTAATCAAAGCATAAACAGATATTTTATACCATCAGGGCTTAAATTTAATGACGCCCCCTCAACGTCAGATCCATTTCATACATAGGTCAGATCAAAACCACAATGACTTTTAACACAGTTTAAAAAGAACATTGTCTTCGTCTTCACGGCAGGTACTTCCTGTCACTGCCGGATGCTCGCTTATCATCTTGATACATCAGCAGCAGTTCTGCGACAAATTGCTCTTTTGCAACCCCGATTCTCTTTAACTAAGTGTGTGTGTGTGTGTGTGTGTGTGTGTGTGTGTGTGTGTGTGTGTGTGTGTGTGTGTGTGTGCGCGTGTGTGTGCGTGTGTGTGCTAACCACAATTGCACCTTATTTCACCTCGCCAACTAGCTCCTAACCTCTCACCAGACAGAGAGACAGAAGCCACTCTCATATATGTAATAACCGAACTGAAACTATGTATATGTCATCTACTGAATAAATGTTTTAATCAAGAATCTCTACTAACGGCTTAATACAAGAATATGAACTTATAAACGAAAATAAAAATGACCTGATATAAGTGTTTTGTAAGCATGTATTGCAATTCCTTCTATGTTCTAGTTTCCCTCAGCATGTATCCCCTGGACAGTCATGCCAGTGAAGCTTAAGACCCTTAATGAACCGAACATCAACTCAAAATAAGCACAGATATGCAATATGTATAAAATAGTTATAACTGCATCTGGAATACAAGGTTAATATGATAACAGTATGCATAAACATCTTAAGGCCATCTTAAAGCTATCTGTTACATTGTTAAAGCAATGATCATACTGCAGATTATATTGTGCTGGTAAAATACTTTTGTTCATCCCCACACCATGAAGCCAGATAACACACACCAATTAGTCTTTGGATATGGTCTCTAACCAGATTCTTACTCTGGATGGCATTACCTTGGCCTCCAGTAACACTGTGAGGAACCTTGGAGTCATTTTTGACCAGGACATGTCCTTCAACGCACATATTAAACACATATGTAGGACTGCTTTCTTCCATTTGTGCAACATCTCTAAAGTTTGAAAAAAATGATTTCATGTATTTATTAATTCTAGGCTGGACGGTTGTGATTCATTATGGTTGCTATAAAAGTTTTTGATGCCGATTCGTTTATCACTTTGCAACCGATATCACTCAGGATAAGCCAACAACAGCCACCGTCTACTCATCAAATTGATGAGGAATATTGATGTTTGCCTGCGGGCCTCTGATTGGTCTCTAGGCCTGCACTGGAGCTTTAGCAACTGATTTCATAGCGACTGCCCGAAACTTCCAGTAAATGCTTGCAACCAGTCACAAATATACATTTTCCTTTCCAGATGGTTGCAATCTGGTCTCGAGGCCTGTGTGACTGAGGCCTCATCAATTTTCTGGATAGAAACATTTCATTATTTTTTTAAGGCTTATATTTTGAATCATTTAAAGGAACTTGCAAAAAACCCACCCATTCATGGTTCATAAGAATATCTGTGACTGATTCACCCTCTGATGACCGATCGCTGCTTCATGTTATTTTACATAAGTTATCTCACATACTGCACTAAGCTATATTGTTCTGTCCTGGACCATCAGATACCTTTTGGGCCTAAAACAATCCAAACAGCAGGAAAAAGTCAAAACACAACTATAGTTGAAAGAAAGTCATGGTCCTATACGGGAGTTGAAGTCCTGGATGAAAGTTTGTTGGATTTTCCTCCAGCACCCTGTTTGCTCCTCATGTGGACTGTTTCAGCATGAGAAGACATGCTGCAGCTATACTGCTGTATCAGGATGTAGTTTTTAAGACACAGGTCTGTAAAAGCAAGCGTATATAGGTTGTATAAGGGCAAAAGGTCCGCAGCTCCTTCTCTGCTTTATTGGGATCTACCTGTGCACATGCCTGTTGGAGAGGCAAAGGCCAAAGGTTCAGCATTAGCGGACAGCCACTCCATTTCCTGCTCTCATGCCGTGGTGATTAGCTCCTCAGGCTCATTAGTCGTGGCTACTGCAATCTGAACATATGCTGCTCCTGTGTTATTTGCATTCTTGAGCCTCAGCAGGGAAGAAGAAGAAGAAGACACATTTGCATACTGCGTCAGCCCACCAGAGATGGAAATAGCTGCAGACCTGCCTTCGAATTGTGTAACCAACAACAACAGTGGTCATTATGTTCTCCCACCCCCCTTTCTTTACCTCCCCCTCAACACCTCTCTCTTTTCTGCCTATACCCATCTGCCCACTGAACCTTTAATCATGTTGTACTCCGTTCTGGGGGGTTCTTCTTCTTCTTCTTTTGGTCAGGAGGAACAAAAAAGCTCTACTTTACACAAGTTTCTTTACATTGTGAGTCCATCGTAAACTTGAAGTTACTGAGATGCTTCTAAATTCTAAACAGATCAGCTGGACAGAAGAACAGATTTTTGGCAGTAAATATGACATCACAAATTTTAACTGCTCTCTTCCTCTAATTTTGAAGAACAACTTAATGTCAGTTACTGATTGTGTGGTGTGTACGCGCACATCAGTCCAAGACGAATCAGTGCCTCCCACTCTGATAGGTCACCGGAGAAAACTTCAGAAAGTGCATTCATGGTGTCGGAGCATGTGAGCTCTCATTTTTACCCACGTTTGCTACCAGGATCATTGTCTGGTTCAAAATCATTTTGCAATTTGATTTTGACGCATATTTAATGAACTTGATTTGTTATACATCTGTTAAAAATGTATTTTATTTATAGAGCATTAATTCATAACAATGGTAAGATGAAGCCTGAATCACTTGACCCACTCTGAGCAAGCGCCTGTGGGTGTCTGTCTCCTGAATCCAAACTGGAAGCTGGTTCCACCGAGGAGGAGCTGAAAGCCGAAGGCTCTGCCTCCCATCCCCACTCTTTTGAACCTGCTGCTGTAAGATGGGCTCTGTACTGAAAGAAAACTGCATAAAAAAGAATATATATGCATTCAAATGTGCAAACCAGGACACTTGCGATATGACATTTTGTCCTACAAGTGAAAATACATGTATCCATTACACATATCCGTGCTTTAAACAATAGTTTTAATATGAGAACGTCTTTTAATCCAAATGTAACACTTCAATATGCATATAATTTTATCTTCACAGAGCAGACAGCCGTGCCCGTAATGCACCACGAGCTGCACGTTCCTCGTTTTCATTCCCATTTTCATGGAGCAGCACTCGACAGATAGTACAATGGTATTTCCTGACGGCACGCCCAGCGCCCATGCTTTAATTTACATCTTGATTTATGAGCTCCAGAGAGACAAAAAGAGAAGGAATAAAACGACCCACACAGACTCTGAATATCTGAATGAACAATAGGCAAAAGTACATTAATGTGATTACTGAGACAAATGCATTGTGTTTCCTTTTGCTCCCAGCGATTTTCCTCATGTCGTTTAGTTTAATAAGTGCAGGCGTTTCACGTCGCCGGCTGCAGAGGGGCTGCATGCAGGCTGGTTAAACCAAGCTGCTGCTTCCACAGATTTTCAGTATCGGGAAGCCCCGAGAAGGTCGATAAGGTTTGCAATCCTCTGCAGAGAAAGGGGCAGATACAGCACTGTCCGCTGGGAAGGATTTCACTGCACGGGGACAGAAACAATAACTTAAAGGAAACAGCTAGAGAATGACTCAAATGATTAATATAATTCAGCAGTGGAGGCCATTGTCCCTGCAAAATGAATAAAGCGAGAGGCTGGCTAAGAGAAAAATGTCTTCAACTAAATTACATGAAAAGCAGATATGTGGTGAATAACTGGGAGATTTCATTCAGGACCAAAAAGATTTTGCTGAATTGGTTTAAATCGGAGCTCGCCATTGTTCTCCTCAGTAGTTTGAGTAGCACAGATAAAAAAGCAAAGTTTAAGAAACTTTGGGGCTGAAATACCAAAGCGACCGAAACACTGAAGATATGATTAGAAAAAATGTGGAAAGTAGTGGAAAAACCTGCAGCGATGATCACGGGTCCGACTGTGTGCTTGCTTGAGTTTCCCGTTTTATTTATTCTGTGTTCCTGATATAATTTAATCTGAGATTTAGAGTTTAAGTTCCTCTTGTGTCAGCTCTTTCCCATTTTTAGCTTTGGTTTTCATTTCCTGTTTTCTTTTGATGGTTTCTTGTCTCTACTGGGTTTAGCTCTCTTTGATTGTTGCCACCTGTGTCTTGTTACCTTGCTGTGTCTGAGTCTGGCATCTTTATTTCTGTTTGTCACAGGTTAGTTTACCTTCACTGCACGACGTGTGGAACTTTCAACATGATGAGTATAGTAATAAACAAAGAAATAAGTGGGGACCTCCAGATGCTGAAGCACTGAACTAAAACTTAACAGTGGAAACAAACATGTTTTGGATCAGTAGCTGCTGTGTTTGTTGCATCATATTGCTGTAACTGTTTATATGCTTTATATATTCTGAGCTAAGTTGATCTATAGTGTTACATCATATTCTATAAGGATGTTATGTGTTTGTAGACTTTCTGCCCAGTTTGACCCATTTAGCAGACGTCAGCCTGTTTAAGGCTCTGATGTCTATTCTGTGTGACTTACAGCAGTTATGACATGGTCTGATTTTCTCACCCAATAAAGGAATATTTCATATATCAGTCTACTCTTCATTCTATCAGACACAGTTATCACAGCTCCTACATTTGCTTTTTACACATGTATGTAAGCATTGAGCCAAATTTAGTAATGCCAACATATTAAAAGAACAATATTTGACTCATATATAACACATCTGTATACACACTGTCACAGATACTCGTCTTTGAGTGAAGATTTAAGGTGATAGGGTTTTTGACTGAAATTCTAAGACGCCATTGGGCTGTTACTCAGTACTGATTAGCAGGTTTCTGCCTCTGTGTAAGGCTCTTATACGTCCAAATATGGGCAGGTGTGGAAACAAAAACCAAACAGCTGGCGTCATCATTTTGGTCCAAACCGAACAGTGAAAAGTCAAAAAGAAGAATCCCTAAAACATCTCCAGGTTAAACGTTGAGCATTCGACATCCGTGCATCATTTGTGTTTAAATTTACGCCCTGGTTTCCTGTAAAAACTCCGGCTTATTTCTGCTCTGTCAACAGGATTATTTCACTTTCACTCACTGATGGTTTTGCTCACCGTGTGTCCCTGAAATGACTGGCTGACAACAACTTTCTAAGTATTTTGAAACAGATCTTTCCTTCAGGCTGTATCTGTGGTGGAATTATGTATGAAGCAAAACACATTTATTTTCTTCGTGTAATCCTTTTATACCCACGGAAATCTCCAGTCGCACACTGAGCATTTTCGCTGCAAGGCCTGTGTTCAATCAATTTTTTACTACGAGCATCAGCAGGGGATACTTGACCTCCACCAAAAAGGAGGCATCTGTCCCTCGAGGGTGTCATTAAAGGGGTGGGAAACAAAGAAGGAAGGACTGCATAAGCAATCATAAGAAAAAATGCCACAAAAAGATTGAAAGATAACAAGAAACAGATGAGAGGATGCTGAGTAGAAGAGGACAGCTGGTCAGCTGTTGTCCTGGAGGTGCTAAAGCCCAGACTTTGTCCAAATACAGCAGCTGTAAAACAATAAACAAGTGTAGAGGAAGGAAGGGGGAGAGGAGGGCACATGAGGGCAGGGGGATGACGGAGCGAGGCCGTAGGAGGACGGGGAATTAAAAGCACAAACACAGGCACAAATAATGGGAGCAGCAGAGGGAGCAGCAGGCCACAGAAGGATGAAAAATCAAAGGCAGAAAGAGGGACAGAGGCCCGTTCCTCTGGCCTTTCAGCATGAGGAGTATGTGTCAGAGGAGGCGGGAGGAGGAGGAAGGACAACACCTCTGAGTGCTATTCTGCCACTGTTAGTTCAGACCGAGCGCCCTCGTAAAGAGGCCAAGAGACTGGGGGCCGTTTACGGTGCCAGCTTTTTTAGAAACAGATGTTTTACTGGATCAACCTGGCACTGTAGCAGCGAGGGGGAAGGACAGGTAATAAAGACCGGAGCTGACAGACACAGAAAGAAGCTGAAAGGCACAGAGGAAGAAGAAAGGAAGAGGAAGAAAAGGCTGAAATAATGAGGCTGGCAAAGACAGAGATGGAGGTCATTCTCAGGATTTTTTGTTTCTGCCAGACTCCGGAGAGAAATTCTTTTTTATTTGATAATTGTAGAAACTGGAGGCACAAAACAACAGTACATAGATGCAGTATTTATGAAGAAACAGTACTGCAGAGCCAAAGAACAAACAAAGAGAGAAAGGAAAGGGCTGCGCTCTGTGCTCCTTTATGTTTCAGACATAAAATATAACCTGTGGTAAGACTTTATGGAAGCCCGTCATTTCATGTCACCATCAGCAGGTGATCAGTGGAAACACCATTGAGCTCGTTGTTGGACTCACTCATGTTGAGCAGCCCTCCGTACTTTAGCCACAGCTAACCGAATTAGCATGCATAAATGTGCCTGATCACAGCCTCGAGAGCTTTGGGACTATTCGCAGTTTAATTCAGTGTGTTGTAACGTGAGGGACTCCACTTTAGCTTTTACCATCTAGATTTGATCCAAAGTGACCATTTTAACAGGCGAGGGTGGAGCCAAAGCCATGTTTCAGGTTTAGTTACTATGCTGATCACATTAAAAGTGAGTGATGGAACAAAGGCGATGGCATCGTCCTGTCAAGGGTTTTTCACAAGTTCTCCGATGTAGACCTCTGATCTGTTATCTGACATATTTTGAACTTTTTGGGTTTAGCTTGCAGTGAAACCGAGCTAACAGTAAGGAGACGTCTGAAGGCGTGGGCTTGCAGCGATGGCTAAAGGCGTGGGTTCGCTGCAACGGCGTGGGTTTGCAGCGATGGCTAAAGGCGTGGGCTCGCAGCGACGGCGTGGGTTCGCTGCAACGTCGTGGGTTTGCAGCGACGGCTAAAGGCGTGAGTTTGCAGCGACAGCGTGGGTTTGCAGCGACGGCTGAAGGCGTGGGTTCGCTGCAACGGCGTGGGTTTGCAGCAATGGCTAAAGGCGTGGGTTCGCTGCAACGGCGTGGGTTTGCAGCGATGGCTAAAGGCGTGGGCTCGCAGCAACGGCGTGGGTTCGCTGCAACGGCGTGGGTTTGCAGCGACGGCTGAAGGCGTGGGTTCGCTGCAACGGCGTGGGTTTGCAGCGATGGCTAAAGGCTTGGGTTTGCAGCGACAGCGTGGGTTTGCAGCGACGGCTGAAGGCGTGGGCTCGCAGCGACGGCATGGGTTCGCTGCAACGGCGTGGGTTTGCAGCGATGGCTAAAGGCGTGGGTTCGCTGCAACGGCGTGGGTTTGCAGCGATGGCTAAAGGCGTGAGTTTGCAGCGACAGCGTGGGTTTGCAGCGACGGCTGAAGGCGTGGGTTCGCTGCAACGGCGTGGGTTTGCAGCGATGGCTAAAGGCGTGGGCTCGCAGCGACGGCGTGGGTTCGCTGCAACGGCGTGGGTTTGCAGCAATGGCTAAAGGCGTGAGTTTGCAGCGACAGCGTGGGTTTGCAGCGACGGCTGAAGGCGTGGGCTCGCAGCAACAGCGTGGGTTTGCAGCGACGCCAAGGATCGTGGCTCAGTGAGACGAAGGTGCAGATCTAAATGTTTTTGACACCCTGATACATGGACAAATTATTCATTCGCATTCAGCGGTTGCAAAAATGCCCCACCCCCCAAAAACTGCCAGCTTCAGTTAAACTCATTTCCAGGTTCACGATCGCCCTCCACCACCACCTCCACCCATTCACCACCCACTCCTCCCTTCGGCACACCGGAGCTGCTTATTTACTTCCACTGCTGTGCCAAAGGGCTTTTTTTTTAACCCCGCAGGCTCTTAAAACTCGATTTTGACACATCGCTGCTGAGCGGAGTTTAATCTAACAGTCTGTAATTTGAAAACTCAACTTAAATTATCTTCTGTTTGACCAGGTCGGTGAAACGCTGATATTAGAGTAAACTTTGGCCCCCGTGAGCCCCTCTGTGCCAGAAAGGGGATTTTAAGGTGAGCACACATCGAGCATTTTCCTGTTCTTTAATTTATGAGCGGTGTCTCCTCCTCTCACACGTCTCTCTGTATTCCTGTCTCTTTGCGCACTGACCCTGTTGTGTTGCCATACTCTTACTTCCACACACGCACACTTCACCCCTGCCCCTCCCTCTGCAGGTCAGCGCGCCGATCATGCCTTATTAATGAGAGAAACCACAACCTTGTAGATGAGAGACGAGAGGTTTGGGGAGGACAGATGGGGATGGAGGATGGAGAGCATTTGGGCGGGTGTGGGAGACAAATGGAGGCTCAGACAAAGGGGACAGAAACAGGCGTGACTTAATGAAAGCGAGGCAGCGTGACGGAAGAAGAGAGGCCGAATCCAATTCTGTGTTTTCATGAACTGGCTGCTACCTGAAGACTCGTGGAGTCCCACAGGTTGCAGGGCTTCCTCGCACTTGTATCTCGTCACGCTGTAAAGCGGATTACATGTCAGAGCCAAACAAAACCCCCGCAGCGCACACACGCACGCTAACAGATATGAAAAGGTGTTTGGAAACGCAGCCAGGTGAAAGCCCGCTTACTTATCCGATTCTGCTGCATATCTGTGGGATCAGGCGGCTTCTGCTTCACCTGGAGAACATTTTGCATGACATCGCTCTGCAGTAAGTCGCGAAGAAACAGAAGAGAAGGAAAAACAGAGAAAAGTCCCAGTCGCCCTGAATCCCATCAGCTGGATTTTAAAGGCTTTTATGTGCGATCGGAGGTCAATAGTGTTTGTTCTCTCAGGCGAATCCATCGACAAATTAAAGCTCCTTACTTTAGCTCTTTTAAATCAGCACAAAGCACAGCGGATAATGGTGATGCTTTACACTGTAGTGCAGCTGAAAAGTTTGTTTTTCCAGCACAAAGGCAAAAGTGAGGACGCTCTCAAAGTTTCCATGAGTAAAACAAAAACGGAAAACAAGACGTGAAAATGTTTAAAACAGCAGCATCGGAGCTGAAAGGTGCTCGTTATCAAAGACGAGCTCCTGTTTCTTCATGTTGCTGTAGACGGACTGCATGATGCTGAGACCAGAGGCCGGTGCTCTGACACCAGATGATGAGGATGATGATGAGAGCAGTGTCCCAAACTATGGGCCACACACCAAACCTAAAGATTGTTCCCATGAGCTACACCAACAGTGTGGGAGGAGACTCTCAAAGTCTCAACAACACTGTTCGAGCTTTACTTAATGCTCCGTAGCAAATATTTTTGGAAATGGGAAGTCCGTGACAGTTTCATCCTGCCCACAGATGATACACATTTCGCTTACTACTGTTAGTACTGTAACAGCATCTTTACAGGTCTACCTAAAAAATCAGTCAGACAACTACAGCTCATTCAGAACTCTGCTGCTCGAGTCCTCACTAAGACCAAAAAAGTGGACCACATCAGTCCAGCTCTGAGGTCTTTACACTGGCTGCCTGTCCGTCAGAGGATAGACTTTAAAGTTCTGATGCTGGTCTATAAAGCTCTGAATGGTTTAGGACCAAAATACATCAATGACCTCCTGACCCAGTATGAACCTTCCAGATCCCTCAGGTCATCTGGATCCGGTCTTCTATCAGTTCCCAGAGTCAGAACCAGACACGGAGAAGCTGCATTCAGCTTTTATGCTCCTTATATCTGGAACAAACTCCCAGAAAGCCTCAGATCAGCTGAAACACTCAGTTTATTTAAATCCAGGTTGAAGACTCACCTGTTCTCTAGCATATCGAGACTATCTCTCCACACCGTTACATATTCCATATGTACGGGGTACGACCCCCCTTGGTCGTGGCGTGTGGATATTTCTTTAAGACACTCCGGCACGCCCGGCTACGCCCCACAGCTACGTATAAAACAGCTGTGCAGACGTGACACCGGTGATCGTTTGATCAGAACGTGTCTCGGTGGAGAGATAGTCTCTCACTAAGAGAACCAATGTTACACCGTAACCGTACGTTCTCAGCTGCATTTGACTAAAGCACCAAATCCACACTTTTAAGCTTAAATTTCAAAACGTACATTTTAACTACTGATTTTATCTACTGTTTTTTTAATCAATTTTAAATCCTGCTTTTTATTGTTTTTGTTTTTTAATGTCTCTGTGAAGCACTTTGAATCACCTTGTTGTTGAATTGTGCTATACAAATAAACTTGCCTTATACGCTGCTTAAAATATTAAAAAACACATGAATGAATGAAAAAGATCAACTTGCAGAGAGCTGAATTTAAATATACCCTAAAAATCCAAATGAGAAAAACGATGGAGCATATTAGTCCATTTTGCCAAAGTTTCATTGCACCAACTCAGACTGGTCTTCGGGAGTTTGTATGGCCCCCACGTGCTCGTATGCATGGCTGACAGTGCTCCTAATGAGACGATGGATGGTGTGCCGAGGAATCTCCTCTCAGATCTGGGGTATCACTGAACTCCTGGACGATCTGAGGTGCATCCTGACAGCATCAGTTGGACCAGAACATAATGTCCCACAGCCGTTCTTTTGGATTTAGGTCAGTCCATCATGAGGGCCAGTCAATCGTTTCAATTCTGTCTACCAGGAACTGCCTGCATACTCTCTGCATACCACGTCAGTCTGGACATTGTTCTGTACCACGTGGACCCCAGGACCCACTGCACCAGAGTGGGGTCTGACAGATCCAGGGATTCCATCCTAACGGCTGTCACCTGTGAAAGTCTGTGCATCCCTCTGTGGATATGCCTCCACAGACCATCACTAACTTACCACCAACCAGCTATGCTGACTGATGCAGCAGGCAGGATACGATTCTCCAAACCCTTTCACGTCTGGCACATTTGCTCCCATCTGTGAAAAGCTCAATGTGCCAGTTATGATATTCTATGACAAATATTAGTTGAGCTCCACGGTGATGAGCAGTGAGGAGCAGATACCGATCCTGCTGATGGCTTAAGGCCTTTTACGGCCCCGTCCAGCTCTCCTACAGGAACTGCCTGTCTCCTGGAGTCTCCTCCATGCTCTTCAGACTGTACTGGGAGACGCAGCAAACATTCTCACCTGTGCAGCCTCTGTAGGGACCAGGTATGTCCTCATGCTACCAGCAGTGACACTGACCTCCACCTGTAAAACAACCTCTAATGCACAGGTTAATTTCAATAACACCAATAACAACCCCCTCCTCCACTAAACTGACCAGATCAATGCCCCACAAGTTTAACTGACTTGATGCTAAACTCTGATTTAAAACTGTGGCTTTAATTGTTTTTGGAGTGGTGTATCTCTAAGATTTTAGTTTCCCCGTCGCTGCTCTTATCATAAGTTTCATATTATTTTTCTGAGGATGCTGGAGGTGATTTTCCTCCATATTTAGCCCTTATACTGCCGTATTAAAGGAAACTGGGCTTTTCATGGGAGCATAACTCGCTTCTCTGCATGATTGTTTTATGGCCGCAGTAATAATTTAAGGACACCGAGGCCCTAACTTTTGCTCCTCTCACTGCTGGGATGCTCTCTCTCTCTGCATATTTAATGAAAACTTTAATGAAGAGTTCGTTCAGGGTTTACTCAAACGCTCTCGACCGCGCTCTGTTACTGAGATCAGACCTGCAGGGGAGCTGGTTGTCTGTCACACTGGATCATCCTCACCAGCACTGACTGTCAGCACCATTCACCAAAAGACCAGCGCTTCTTCTTCATGGCCGAAAAAAACAGATTCAGCACATCCTTAATGTTTCAGCACAGAACTGCTGCATGAACGTCTTTTATTAAGACCACGTGAACTTTTCACAGCTGGGTATATAAACGGCTCGTACCACAGATGATGATGATGATGTGTTAAAAGATGGCGCCGAGTATGGCAGCCTCGTCGCGAGCTCCCCCAAGCAACGGCTTTCTTCTGTGTTTAATTTTACTTTTCCTTTATTTTTTCACGAGCAGCACTTGTCTCCTTGTGTACGACCGACAAACCTTACTGGACATAAAAGACGGTCTTTCTTATAACTTTCCGGAGTTCAAGTTTTGCAACACGGACGCTCCGTTTGCAGACCCCCCATTCATCTCACCTGAGACGCCTTTGTTCTCTGGCCCTGGAGGCCGCAAACGCCGACGCAGAGGGAGAAGATCTGGCGTTCTGGTTCGACTGAGACGGTGCACTAACAGACCACCGTTACCCAGTTTATTACTGGCTAATGTGCAGACTCTGGAGAACAAGCTGTGCGAGTTTTGGGCACGGATCTCATTCCAGCGAGAGATGCGGGACTGCTGCGTGATCTGCCTCACAGAAACCTGGCTATCGGACAAGGTACCGGACTCCGCAATACAACTGCCGGGGTTCTCCGTGCACCGCGCGGACAGGTCACAGGATCTTACTGGGAAAAGCAGAGGCGGTGGTGTGTGTTTCATGATCAACAACAGCTGGTGTGATTATGCGAACGTGCACCCGGTCAAATCCTTCTGCTCACCGGACCTGGAGTACCTGATGATTAAGTGCCGGCCATTCTGGCTACCGAGGGAATTTACAGCAGTGATCATTACGGCTGTTTACATTCCCCCACAAGCCGACACTGACCGAGCACTCAGGGAACTGTACAGCGCGATCAGCACACCCAGAGGCAGCGTTTATCACAGCCGGAGACTTTAATAAGGGAAACCTGAAGAAAGTCTCACCCAAACTCCACCAACACATCCTTTTCAACACACGTGGAGACCGGCTACTCGACCACTGCTACACCTCTTTCCGGGATGCGTACAAAGCCCTCCCCCGCGCCCCATTCGGCCAATCAGATCACTGCTCCATCCTGCTCCTGCCCGCCTACAGGCAGAAGCTGAAACAGGAAGCTCCAACCCGGAGGGCGGTGCACTGTTGGACGGACCAATCGGAGTCTGCGCTGCGGGACTGTTTTGATCACGCGGACTGGGAAATGTTTCACGTATTTATTTTTACTATTTAATTTGTAAAAATGTGTATACACACACACACACACACACACACACACACGTAGGAAAATATTTAGTATACACATCCAGAAATGCATACACTATTATATATTGTACATATATTTATTAGTTTCAGGTTGGCCATTCTTGTATTTTGCTCGTTTGTGTTGTTGTGTTTGCACATCTCTGTTGCTTGTGGGGCTCGCACACAAGAATTTCACTCGCATGTGCTGTGCCAGTGTGCCTGCACATGTGATGTGACAATAAAAGTGATTTGATTTTGATGATGATGAAGCATTGGTCGCTGCTCTTCACTGTGGCCACGGTTTGTGTGTCCAGTTAAATATCATCACAAACTGCTAAAAAGGGACGTTTTAATGTAAAAACTGGGTTTTAAATCTAAAAAGTGGGATCATTTGAACCAGTTTACTGTCGTCAGTGGTGCAATCCATCAAAGTCTTCTAACTCCGTCCAAACACCTCCACGTGAACGGCGCTGCTCTGCACCACGTACACCTGCACTGAGGCTCGTTGGCCGGCTGCCTGTTAGTTTTAGACGTTTGTGTGACCTTTCTCTGCTGTTTCATTTGCTCTGACAGCTGGAATTATGGGGGATTTTTGAATGTGTGTCCATAACCTCTGAAAAACAGCCAAAGCTGTAATCTGCGTACTCCCAGAGGAACACAGCGGGCAGATTTCAGCCTCAGTTTTGAAGATAATAACTGAAAATGTAATGAAATAATCTGTTAATAATGCAAATAAGCTGTAAGAAAAGCAGTTTGCCGCAAACAAGCTGAAAATGTCTTCCTCAGGTTCACAGCCCTCTGCTGCCTCCTCCACACAGCCTCGCTCTTTTCATGATGTGATTCACACTCCTTCTTTGTTGTTGGTGAACGCTGATGATGATTGTTTAAAACTCCAAAAAGTGGCAGAAATATTTGATTACCCCAATCACGCGGATGAACCGTGCCCGGTCGCTGCGCTCTGTGTCGCAGCTCTGCTAACTTTTTTCCAAACGTGACGCGTGCCGTGTTTAACGGCGCTGCAGTCAGCACGGATTCTGGTTATGATTTCACACATAACATTCATGCAGGTAACAGCGGGAGAAAACGCCAGCGTGAGTAGTTTCGGTGCATTGCTGGGGTCCTGCGGTCGGTTAGCAGATGGTTGGAGAGGGAAAAGAAACAGGAAATAAAAATGAAACCATAAACTTACCGTGCAGTTTATTAGAAACAGGACACAAATTCTGCTTTTATTCAGAACAGTTTCAGTTTTTTGCTGACTTTTCTTCGCTGAGCCCGGCACTGTGTCCTTATTATCGATGGTAGGGTGCACACAGGATGGTGGGAACAAATGACATTTATGGCAGAGCTGTTGTATTGGATTAAAGGTGCTCAGTGAGCTTGATAAGAGTATTAATTAAGTCTCTATCTGCCTCTGAAGTCTGATGAACCACCATGATGCAGACGGCTGTAGCTGCTAGCTGTCTGCTGGGCTTCACCCTGAACTAGACCTGCGGACCTTTTTGGAGCCTTTCGGAGCATTTTTAATGACTTCATGGCTGCTGTGAGTTTAATCGTACTAACAGACCGTCAAAGAAGGTTTGCAGCTTCCTCTAAAGGAAAATTCCCTTTAAGGGATACAGTGGAGCCAGGGATGCAGATCCACTCTGTACATATTTACTGATCCATGCAATGAGCAAAAAGCAGCATTTAAACTGGTTTGTAATAAAGACAATGGGATGCAATGAACCCCAAAGTGCACCAAATGAATACGACTGAGTGATGTAATGTGCTTATAGTGATTAAAGCGATGCAGATGGGAGCTCTCCAGGATATTGCACTGTCACAAAGAATATGCAGACGTGTAACAAGAAACTAACATGAGCTTTGTTTCCATTCATTGCATCATTTCTACAAGACAAAAAAATATTCCTCTTCATTAGCATAAAATTGTTTGATATAAAAACATTTATTTGATTTCATTTTTGTCTGTCTCGCTGTGTACAATTTAATGCATTACTAGTCTCAGTAAATACCTTGTCGTGCAGTAAACTCTGCTGGGAATTTTCTCAGGCTCATTATAAAGACCACTTTTTTCTTTCTGTCCTCTTTAAATCCGTGACAGCCCCGTGCTTTATATTTTTCTCCTCTTGACTTTTATCTTATTTTTCCCCTTTTGTGTCTCAGTCTGACAGCCTCCCTCCGATTTTCTGTCTCCTTTTTTTGCATCTGCCTTTCAGCAGCTATCCACGGAGACGGCTCCAAGAAAAGAATCAACCACAAAGGAAGCTTAATAATTGCCACATAGCAGGAAAGACAAACGTTACATCTGGATAAATGTGTTGGGAGACAGGTGAGAGGAGAAAACATGGAGGAGAAAAGATGACAGACAGGAAGGGAAGGGAAAGAGAGGAGAGGAAGAGGAGGCGGAGAGGGAAAGGGGCGGAGGGTGCCTCGATAAAAAAATTGTCTCGCACTAAATTAGTGCTGCGAGTCACAATTAGTTACACTTCAAAGGAGGAATTTTGTTTGGAAATTGGATGGCGAACATGTTGGATTTGATCAAAATGAGATCAAGACCTTGTAAATCTTCAAACCACCGATGATATAATACGGCAGAGTCAGGCAGATGAGACACGAGTGCACATGCAGGGACTGAAGAAGTGTCTGGATCAGCCTTCTTTACTTCATCCGGTAAACATTTCCTCTCTTCTTCGTGCCTCCTTGCTCTCTTTAGTAGATGTCTGGGTGCAGGCATGACCTGCCAGGCCTTTCCATCCTTCCCGGTACGACTGAAGTGAAACGCATCAAAGCATCAACGTGTGTCGAATCTGAGCGGCGACCATGACGATGAAAGGAACTGACGCCAACGCTGTGCGTTCGTTTGCCTTTAATAGGGAGAATTTTTGGAAAGAAAAGCATTAGGGGTATTCATTGATTTAAGAAAAGCTTTTGACACTCTGCAACACTCCATCTTGATTTCTAAGTTAAGAACTTATGGTGTGAGAGGAATAGTATTGAACTGGTTAAGCAGCTATTTAGATAATAGGTTTCAGTATGTGCAGTGTTTAGGCAATTCATCTGATAGAATGAAAATAGACTGTGGGGTCCCTCAAGGTTCTGTTTTAGGACCAAAACTTTTTAATTTATATATAAATGACATTTGTGATGTGTCAAAAAAGTTAAATTTTGTTTTGTTTGCAGACGATACAAATTTTTGTTGTTCCGGAGAGAACTTGAAAGAATTGGCTAAAATTATGGTTATTGAAATGAAAAAAATTTAAAAATGGTTTGATGTAAATGAGTTATCACTGAATTTGGAAAAAACAAAGTTTATGATATTCGGAAACCGTGTAAAGGAGGAAGAGATAGTATTATCTATAGAGGGAGTATTAATTGAAAGAGTGACAGAATTCAGTTTTCTGGGTGTAATAGTGGACGACAAGTTACCATGGAAACCTCATATTGAACATGTTAAAAAAAAGATGGCTAAAAGTATTTATATCCTGGGTAATGTTAGATATATATTAGGTTACAAGACAATGAGAATATTATATTTTTCATTGTTTCTACCCTATCTGAGCTATTGTGTTGAAGTATGGGGGAATACATACGTGACTAATATGAAACCATTATATTTATTACAGAAGCTTCGAATTATGCATAATGTTAAATATAGAGAACACACTAATAGGTTGTTTATAAAATCTAAATTGTTAAAACTAGAAGACATAGTGAAATTACAGACTTTAACTATTATGTTTAGGGTGAAAAATAAAACACTACTTCTTAAGTTACAAAGTTTATTTGTATTGTGTTCAGAGAATGGGGACGGCAGAAGGAAGTTTTATTTTGAGCTCGAACCACACAAAGGCAAATGTGTCCAACAGTCACAGGCATAAGAAACTGGAGTTCTCTCAGTGATCATCTTAAGTGTTGTATAAATGTTTCTCAATTTAAAATCTGCTATAAGAATAAAATGATAAACCAATATGAAGAAGTTGAAAAGAATAGAATTTAATTGTAGAAAAATGATCCTTTTAGTTTGATACTTAGTGGTATTGCTCATTGTTGAGTATATTGTTCTGTTTGCTTTGTTTTGTTATGTGCAGAAAATTGTCATAGTGTAATTTTGGTTGCCTACTTGTATTATCACAGATAGGGGGCAGGTATCAATAAGAATTTATTCTTCTTCCTGCTCCTTTTCATGCATGGAAACAGTGCTACTTTAATTGAAAGGAAGGTTGTGTATGGGAATGCATTACGGCTGTACCATGTGTGAAACAAAAAAATAAATAAATAAATCTTGACTTCTTTTAGATTCTTGAAAATGTTTCAGTGCTCTTCCGAAAAGCTTCTTCAGTTTTAAGAGCAACACAGAAGAGCCACCTCCACAGGACAAGACTCGGCTGTCCATCTGCATCTAAAGGTCAAAGGTCACTCTCTCGAGGATGCCAATGTTCACATTTTGGACAGAGAGGACAGATGGTTTGAAACAGGAGTGAAAGAAGCATCTGTGTCCACCGTGAGCGACCATCTTTGAACAGAGGCGGGGCTTACGACACCAACTCTCTGCCATCTATAATCCAGTTTTGAGATCCTCCCCAGACGCCTTAACGCCCACTCACATCCTGGGCCATCTGACCTCAGGAAATCACATGATAGGGCGGGGCCAGGTTTCACAATGAGCTCACCTGAAACCCTGGCTGATTGTAACCTACACTCGTCTTCCCACCTTGGCTCATGTGATTAGGTAGAGGATCATCAGGGGGTCCGTGACCCTCTTGGGGGGACACTCCCACGGGCTTAAATCTGACCCTAGAACTGAAGAAGCTTCTCGGATGAAACTTAAAGAAGTCCAGACGCTTTTCTTTTTAAAGTACCTAGACTACGATGACCTGGATGACTGAGAACCTTCACAGACATTCCTTCTTTAAGTCTCGACCACAGACTGGTGGACATGGCTACCCTGAAGTCACCGAAAAAGTCACCCATTGGTTTGTGAAGTCCCATCTTGATCTGAGGGGGCTTTCTGTCACAGTCTTGCAGTTTCAGTATATCCTAATCGGATAATCGTCACATGTTCTGTTTAACGTTACCGAGAACAAGTGACTGAGAAAAACTCCTGTGGGAACTGTGTCGCCCCCTGGTGGCCCTTAAGAATGCAGGAAGTGAATTACGGTGACCAAACTAACTTCAACACTCAAAAGGAAGTAAAACACGGCATGTATCCAAGTATTGCAGTCATGTGATCATTAACCTTGTTACCTTGGCTGTGATATAGAAGAGTCAAGCGAAGTCATCCTGAGTCACGTGGGTGTGAAGGCTGCTCGATGACCATCAGGCAACCACCAGGGAAAACTGGATATTCCATGACCAGTTGGGAAATGGACGCTGGTGGTAGCTGAGTGAAATCAGTCACAAAGGATGCTGCACGGAAGATTTCCTCGGATAGTCCTGCTGGTTGCTAGCAGGCCACCAGTAGTTTGCTTCTAAGACGAGTCTACAAACATTCACCAACTACTATCTGAGTTGTAGTGTGAAGTGCAACATTTTTATACATGGAAACTTGTTTTTGTTGAATTTTCCGAGTGAATCTATTTATTTCACGGGTGTAACAGGTAATCTTCATCAGGTCCAGTCTGAGCGTCTTCTCACACAGAAACATCACATGTATATGACAACAACTATATCAGTTTTCTTACTGTGCTTTGCAGATGAGGAGGGATGTAAAGACACTTGTCCAGTTTCCTGTTTAAGTGGACAAAAATCACCATCTTCTCCTTTTTCAATTTCCGCTGCTCTGTGTCTGTCATCCATGTGCATGTTATCATTAATGGATCCATTTATAGACTGTACAAACAGCAGCGCTCATTTCCAGGATGCCCGCTCATCTTCATCTCATGTTTCTTTCATGTACTAACAGCTTCATCGCATGCAGCAGTGAGAGGATCAGAAGCAAATGTGAGATTTTGCAGATTAGTGGCTTAAAGTTCATCCATTAGTATCACATGATCCATATGCAGGTCTCCACAATCCGGTTGTTCAGTGATGACGCGACGAATCCTACTTCCGGGTCTAAAGTAGTCTGCGTTTAATATGGCTTTTGTGTTGTTAACATGTTTAATGTTTTGTATTTTCTTCTATTTGATCTCAAAAAGCTCCTAAAACAGTCAGTGATCACTGTTGACCTCCCTCGGCTTTTATTACCGCTAATCATTTATTTAAGCTCAGTTTTTAAAACCTTACGATGTAACTACAGCCCAGCCCATGCAGCAGTATATGAATGACTAACCTCGTATTATGGATGGATTATCTCAGTTGTTCTCCTGGCTGAAGTTTGGTCCTTTTACAGCATCCTGCCATGCGATTACATTTGTTCCTGACCACCGAGAACACTCACGTTAACTTTTATCCAGTGGAAAAAAAGTTAGCTTGTTTATATTATGCTAACATAGCTGTGTCGCTAGCGGTCACGTAGCACATCATTATATACCAGCTAGCCCAACTTCAGTAACCCTACAAACGTCACTGCTGTTTAGTTTTCTGTCTTCATTTATGCTGGAAGTGATAGCAGAGCTGTACGTTTTAATTTGTTTCCAAAACCCCGCAGTCAGGACATGCTATATTGTATTTAGATAGAAGCTAGCGAGCTAACTCCCTGCTAACTTCTAACTCCGTTAAATGTCATAAATTCCGTTTTCATGGATGCCTGGATGTTAAACTCAATTGTTACACCTGGTAGAGCAGAACGCTGATCATTTTATTAAAGATGAAAGACTTTAGACAGTTTTTCAACTCTCAGTAATGCCATAGTGATCGTTTCATATATGGACCTGCAGCGGAGTTTAGACCCAGACACGGCTAGTGACGTCAGACTGAACAACCGGATAGCTTTCTGAGCATTAGCAATAGCATTGTTGAAAGCATCCAAACAATGTCTCCCAGTTTTTCTCTGCTTAGTCTGAGATGTATTTGTGGAGATATGATGCAAAATCTCACAACGGTGACCCACAAATGTCTGGATCCACTAAAAAAATGAATCAGACTCACTCTCTAATCACTCAGTCACACCAAGGTAAAACGGGAAATGTTGGTGGTTAGCCAGAAATTAAAGTGAATCTTTAATACATTTGCAGTATTTGCAACAACTATCTGATTGCCCAGAGATTAAATGTGCAGCGAGCTCGAATTCTGGGCAACCACAAGAGATCTGATCACAGTGATTGCAAGGCTCTAGCATCTATGTCAGTTTGAGGGTAAATTGCTGTCCTGCAGCAACTGCGTCACAATTTGTGGAGCAATTTTTGAATTTGAGTTTCTGGCTCGAGTCTGAATGTAAGTAGCTCCTGTGAACTTCTGTGTATGTAGAAGACGTCAGATTGGCTATTTTCACCAGTTTATCACAAACAGATTACATGTAATTACCAACCTGATCCCACTCACTCACTGACTGATAGCAGACCGACTCCTTCTTATCGCTGTTTCAACGTGATGCACCAAAGTCTCTTTGAGGATGAGAGCAGACTGTGATTGGTCGCTGTTGGCCCCCAGGTCGAAGCACCCATCTCAAAGGTAACAAGGCTGCCAGCTTATTGCACACACAGTGATTTTGCCCATGGGACTGTAACATAAAGGTTTCCATGCAGACACCTACATGTCTTTTTGAATAGTCCTGCTAAAAACAAACCAAAATGGTCACATGACCTCCTCGTGGCGGTGCAGCTGCTCTAATAACAGATTTTTATCAAGAGTGAAAAAATACGCAGAGCCTAGAGACACGATCAAATCTCCCACTCTCAGTTATGCAGGTTACGAAAGGCTAAATGGTATAAATGTCAGCGTGGCCTCTCATTGGTCATGCTAATCGCAGCACAAAATGTGCGGTGATGGGCGGGGTCAGGAAGGCTGTTATCTGCAATTTAAACGGTGGCACGGCTCACCGCGGATCTGCGTCTGTCCGCTGTCCGTAGGCGCGTCCGTGATGCCCGTTTGCTAAAGTACACTGTGTCTGTGTGTCCTCCGGCTGGCTGAGCCAACTAATCAGTTATAATCAGGTAACCAATCAGGGCGCAGGTACACCAATTAGGGAGCGCCGGGGATCCTGGGAATATCAATTAGAAGAACTGATTTGGTCTAATTTAGAACAGCTGCTACGGAGCGCTCTGGGTGACGGCAAGAATTCCCCCTCTGCAAGGACGAGATGTGCACCTGACACACACACACACACACACACACACAGGAACAATACCATGTGGTAGGTCCACATATGAAAAGCAGGACATGTATGATATGAGCGTGTGTGTGGATGCACTCCTGAACCTGTAAACGTATGATTCTGTTCACGTTCTGTCCTGCAGGATGAACACACACACACTCGGGATAATAATCCTAACTATTTGCTCTGAGCAGCCGTGTGGAACCACTCTGAGCTCCGAGGACAAAGTCACATTCTCGCTGACGCTGTCTCCTCTTCACTCTTTTGTTCAGCCTCTCCTCTTCCTCACAGCCTCTCCTCTGCACCGTGCTGACTGCTCCAGACAATTAGAGCACTACATCACATACGGTGCATCGCCTCGGTCTTTAATATTTAAACATAATGTTCATTTGCAGAGAAGATAGCAGGCTGCAATGGAAGTGGTTGTTTTGTGGATGTGAAAAAGGACCTCGAGCAATTTCAGATAGATATTATTCTTATTATTTTGCCACCAAACGACAGTAAACATGTCACATCCCACTTCGTACAGTGCTCTTATTACTTTTTCCTCTTAAAATAATCTGATTCAAAGTGGCTGCAGCCGCCTGTGTCGCCACCCACCTGTCAGTCACAGAGGTCACGCCCTTAATACTGCAAACTCAAAACACTGCTCAAACCCAGTGACAGCATCAGGCTGTTACTTACCTGTTTGTTGCTTTATTAATTTCACAAATTTAATACAAAGTCGACAAATGAAATAAAAGTTGAAACATTTTGGTAACACATGTTACAGTATGACATCATGATATTATAGATGGATTTGTTTAGCTTTACATGAATTTGTTGCTAACTGTGGAAACCCACAGAAGAGTGAAGAGTAATAATAATAATAAACAGAAATAGAAGCAAAATAATAAAAAGTCTGAAAATGGAGTCGATGCAATAAATAAACACAGAAACAGACGCAGAGCCTTACTTTACTCAAGACAGTCTCTCTGGCCTTCCTAATGGAGTGTGCAGGGTGCTGTAATGGTTACCAGTATAACAGGTTGGCCTCGAGCCACTTTAACTCTCCTCGACTTTATTACGCCTAATGGTTTTGGCCGAGGCCGTATATGCTGTCGATCCAAAGTCCATAATGAATCCCTACTGCTAGCTTTTAGCCGCTGAGCTTTAGCTGGACGTTTAAATGTGGGAATCAGAGAGTTGTTTGTTGGGGTGTACCAAGTCCTCAGCGCCCTAACAAAGATAAACAGCTCGTCTCGATAACCTCTGTCAGTTAAATTTAGACAGCCCAGCAGCTCCCAGAGTGTGTGTGTGTGTGTGTGTGTGTGTGTGTGTGTGTGTGTGTGTGTGTGTGTGTGTGTGTGTGTGTCTCAGCCTGCACATCCCAGCAGTCATAATAGTACAGAACACTCTGACAGAGGTACAACTTACTGAACACTGCTGCTGTTTTTATGTTAGCAGAGTCAGAAACACTTTTACATTTTCTTCTTCTTTTCTCTTTGAGCACGAAGATCTGTCCAGTGAGATCAGTGATCAGAAACATTCGGTCAGTTATCATCTACTTCATGCCAGCTTGGTTATCCAACAGCATCCACAATTCAATTCCATTTTATTTATGTAGCGCGACATCACAACAACAGTCACCTCAAGCCGCCGTCTGTCTTGAGGTGACCACAGACATGGATACTTGTCAGCATCCAATCGAAATCCTAGAATTTCACCGAAACTGGACGTTCTGGTAGCACAGTAACCTCACTGCAGCCATGGAGGTGACTGTAGGCAGACAGCTAGCAGCTACACCCACCTGTGTCACCAGAGGCCGCAGGCTGTAATCCAGACTGTTTATTTCTTATTGAGTGAAGTTGGAGATTTTGCTGCAGATTTATTATCACTCTTATTGGCTTTAACTATTTCCCAGACAAACTGAACCCTATTTATTCCTTTCTGCTGTGTGCCTGCATCAGAGTGTGTGCTTGTCTGTTCTTACTACAGAGTCCAGAGTGGGTGTGTTGAAGAAGTAAAGGCTTTGCAGCAGTAATTTATGGACTCTATCAATGCCCTTTCATGCTGAGTCGTATCATAATCATTTATTTGGGGGGGGGTGGTTGCAGTGTATTGTCGTGATCCATGTTTGTGGTGCAGCTGGTTTAAAAGCCTCTGAGTTGACGTATGCATGCACGTGCTGCACCGATGCTCTTTAGGAGTTCACAGCTATTTGTCACCTATTGACCGTATAGCCTATTTCCACTGATATGTAATCTCAGGGCTCCTTCCTGCTGCCAGCTATCTGCACTAACATACTATTAGTCTCACATGCACACACCTACACACAGCCACAGACTCGGTGATAAGTCACTCGGACTCTCTTTATTTGGCCTTCCTGCTCGCTGCTGATAATCAGGCAGCAGATAATTCTGCAGGAGCCATTATTAGCTTCTTGAACGCGAGGCTGCCACTGAACAGCAGCAGTGACACAAACAATATGACCTTTATATTCAAAAACACTTCTCGGTTAGCGGCTGCTTTCACCTCGGTGTTGCCGTGTGGGTGGGAATACTCTGTCTTAGACACATGAGCCTTTATTAAGATACTCTGCAGAGGCTCTGTGGGCAGAGCGAGGCAGTAACACTGTCAGGGTCAGAGGTTTGAGTCCCAGTGGAGCGACTGTGCTGAGCATTTAAGAAGCTGCACAAACCTTCAGTGTGTTCGTCTCATCCCTGCCTCGTTAGTATATGCTGGTTTGGTAGGTGCTCTGCAGATTAAAACTCGAGACTTTCAGGAGGGAAATGCAGATATTGTGTTTGGGTTTGTTGGGAATCATTCCAAGACAAATCCTACCGTTTCAGAGCTGAACTGTAACATATACTGCTGTACTACTCACACACAGCTGTACTCACAGCGTGGAAATACTGTACAGAGCAGCCTGTGTGTATATCTGTCACTGCCCTTCACTTCTTTGGACAATTTGTCACCTAACGTCTCGTCTGCAGGACCTGAGGGACTTTAAGGCTCACATTTGTCACAACACTGAATGAAAAAAAACAGTTAATGACAGATCATCTTCTGATCAATGATTTAGGGCAGAGGTATCCAAAACGTACTTCCTGTTCTGGATTGTTCCGGATTGTTCAGGCCGTCAGCGAAGGCACCAACATTTCTCTTTATTTTTTGGACTTGATGAGCCGTGGCACTGCCGATGGTTTCCACAAATGTTCCCGAGACTGGATGTCAGGACAAGATGTCCTTAGGCGGCAGCGTGTGGCCCGTTGGGTCATAACAAAAACAAGAGGTCTCTCCCTTTCGAGCCGCTCCATAGTAGTTCAGGTTTATTGTTATGCAAGAGCCTGTTTTAAACATAAAACTCAAAAAAGCCTTAACCTTGAAAACAGGTGATAGGAAAGATCCTCCTGAGATCCCGCCTGGTCATTTATGTCCTCTGCTTTTGACACTTGTTTTGGTCTATATCTTTGTACTCGTTTGAGCTACCCTACCAAGTCCTGATGTACTAAATAAAGCACATCCCGGGGTTTCCATTGAAATCTCATGTGTCTGGTTGGTGTAATTTTGCTCCAAAGATGCATTTTGCATGTTTAGGCAGCAAATTAGAATCTAAAAAATGTTAAACATAAAAATTTGCCACACATGAGGAAGATCTCAGCTGTCTGTTTGGCAGATAAATGTACTTTTTGACTTTTTTCTTGGCAGAATCAGCAGCATTTATGTTATCGATCTGAACTGATTGAACTTTATGAAACTTTGATCATGTGTAGGAGTTTAAATAAAACTTATCATCCTTATTTTGGGGCAAAGTGGCCAAAATTGTGTTAGTTTTAGAAATGATTGCTTAGGCTTTCTGGCAACTTAGTTACAGGCTTCAAAATCAACATTGACTAACAAGTGGCCCCACCCAATGCCAGGGGCAGCCAATCAAAACAAAGTCAGCTGAAAGGGGGAGGGTCTAAAGCAGGGGTGTCCAACTCTAGGCCTCAGGGGCCGGTGCTCTGCGGGTTTTGATCCAACACAGCTGATTTAAATGGCTAAATGACCTCCTCAACATGTCTTGAAGAGGCCTGGTAATGAACTAATCATTGGATTCAGGTGTGCTGACCCAGGGTGAGATCTACAACCTGCAGGACACCCTCAAGGCCTGGAGTTCCCCACCCCTGAGCGATGGGATGTGGAGCTCCACCCACAGTATAAGTCAAATCAGCATTGTTTTGGTAGGTCCGTAGCAGACAGATATCCACGTCTCTGTCTGACACACGCACACACTATGCAGAGCCACATACGTTGCAGATTAGCTTGTTATTTTTGAAGGTGAGGAACAACGGTGGTGACATGAATGGAGACTTAATGGTGCTGCAGGTTACAAGATGGTGAGGAGGCCACAATAACCAGGTCCCATTCTCTCTTTAGTTTTTAATCCAGCCTGAACTGTTGTTAATTATCGCAGCACCCCCTGAACCCGGCCTCGCCACAATGGCTGCTTAATGAGAGCACAGGTGATTGGAGAGGCATGTGCTCATGCACGGCAATAACTACCAGGAGGGCATTCATCACTGATTAGGCTGCGCTTTGCATCTAGCTACATCACGGAGGTGCCGGTAATCACAGTGGAGACCACGCTCGAGGGTATAATGGCTTTAAAAAAGTACCTGAAAACTTTTCTTCACAGTGGTGTAATTAAGAAATATAATTAAGGGTAAAATAGAGCCATTATTATATACAGGGAGTGCATAAAGATGAGATATAAACACATACATGCTGATGAGACGTGAGCGCCGTGATGTATAATTCAGTTCTTCTGTTGATCCTTCATACAGCGAACGTTTCCTATAAATACATTTCAGCTTTGGCGTTTCGCCTGTGAACACAGACTCTAATTATCTCACTGTTCACACTTCTCTGCATTTCAGTAGAAGCTCATCAAACAGCACCATTACTTTGTGATCTATGGACAGCACTGTATTATTCACAGTATTTATCCCAGCATGCTTTGCTCTATCATATGGAAACATGTTGTGGTTCAGCGCTTGGATTTTTAGTCTTTCGGTGTAAAATTCTCCTGCTGTTGGTATAAAATGAACAAATCTCACGTTTGTTTTCTCAGCAGCAGATTCCTGCTTTCTTTAGCTGCGTCTGCATGCAGAACGTCACTTCCTGTCGCCGTGCGTTCAAACCAAGTCTGAAGAGTTTGAGCTGCACAGCCACAAATGCTGAAGCTGTGTAGCATGAATAGATGTTCACCGCGTTCATTTTAGATAATATATTCAAATTATGCACAATCAAGCTGCTTCATCAAAGCCTCCGGCGGGATTTTCACTGTTTTATTGGCTCGACTGTTTTCTGGTAAATTTGTGGTGTTTGTTTCTTTCATGTCTTATTTACTTTTCCTTTCTTTTTCATGTAAGATTGACAGATTTATTTATTTTTTTAGTCCATTTACCAGTTTTTTTAATATAAATTTGCCAGTTTCTTCTTGTCAATTTTGGTATTTTAAAATCTAACTTTGCTAACCCACCAGCGTAACCTTGCCAGCACTGCTGCCTGTGGCAGCTGTGACTCCTCTCTCCTATAAACAAGAGGACTTAAATGGGACTGCAGTGATCCAGATCAACTGTAGTCTCTCTCTCGCTCTGTGTGACTCAGGTTTAGCAACTGCGGCACGATGCACTAGATTTTTCTTCTAAAGTTGCAAGTTATCAATTTACCACTTTTTATGAAAATCTGCCTTTTTTATTGTAAGTTGTAAGCTTTCCAGTCCTTTTCTTGAGACTGTGCCAGTTCTGCTTTGCTTTTGGCAAACTGACATGTTTAGTCACGCCGCGAGAGGCCAAGTTCGGATGCTCAGCTGGTTGCATCGGCTCATACCAATTAACTTTAAAGTTTAAAATGAAAAACAAAACATAAAAACAGGTTTGCTTTTCACATTTCTATCAATCTGGGTTTTTCTGAAAATCACGAGGAGCCACAGGAGCTGGGCAGGTTCGAGAGCCCCGGCCCAAACTCTGCTTACATAAAGTGTATCTTTTAATCACTCTGCCATCGTTGCCGGTTGTTCAGTGCCAATATGCAGTTTTATCATCAGCTGAATTCCAGAGCTCGGACTGATTTCCATTTTTCGGCATCACACGGGAGCCCGGCGGCACACCTCCTCTTCCCTGCAGCACCTGCCTCTGCCTTCGGTGCAGCACACACTACAAAGTTCTTCTCCTCGCCTTGAAATCCCTGCACAGTACGGCCCCCTCCCTTCATATCCACTCTCCTCCGTCCCCGCACAGCCCTGCCCATCTGCTCTCCCCTCCTCCCAGCGGCTCGCCTCCATGGATGACAGGGCTTTCAGTGCTGCTGGCCCACCGCTCCGCGATGCCTCAGGGTCTGCGCCAGCGCACATCTGTTGCTTCTTCAAAGGTGCGACTGCAAACACATCTTTGTAGAGCAGCTCCCCTTTCAGCTTCTTAATCTGCATGAAGAAAATGTATCCGGCTCGCCTCACACGTCCTCCTGTCACCAGTTCCTTTCTGCTCTTTCAGCTTTTAGGAGCTTTTCTTTATTCGTTTACTTAATTCAGTGTAATTTGTACAATAGCAGCACGCTTGAATGACCAGTATTAACAAATACAATTTTAAAAAAATGTATTTAAGATACTTGGATCAGGAACCATCACTTCATCCTTTAATCATGAGTTATTGTTAATCTCTGACTCTCTTCCACATCTTTGTCCTGTCTCCATCCCGGAGCTCCCAGCCAAGTGCTCGCTCAGAGAGGACTGTTGATTGTTGGCTTTTCCTTACAATATAAAGTCTCTGAGGTGGGAATTAAATCCTTCACATGGACGTCCTTCCACGAGTTGTTGGACATCATCTGGGAAGATCTCTGAAGTTACATTGCCAATAAAAATATTTTAATACAGGAAAAACCTTCATAAATGTCACCTCCTGTGGATGTTACTGGAAAGTTTGTGCTGAATCTGTCATAAATAAATCAGAGTGAAGAAAGGATGCGTGCTTTTTAAAATGTATTTACGGACCATATAATCTCTTTTGACACTGGTAATAAAAATGTTTTGCATGAAAAAGTGTTGCACTTCTAAAAACTCAGGCTTAATAAAACCAACAGGAGTGTCTGCAGATGTTTTCATTAGAGCGCTGTCAGGTTAAAGACAGACTAAAAGTTCAGGAGGAAGTAGATGTGTGAAAACGGCTCCAATCAAAAGCACTTAGGCTATGATTTGATTTCACAAACCTTCTTCTTCTTCTTTTGTCCCTCGCTGGCGCTCGGCAGGGAGGTTTTGCACGAAGCCAATACGTCGCTGTGGGTGCCGCAGGGTTTCCATCTTGATCAACGATGCACGTCCGGGCCTCGTGGTCTCTTGCCTTCACCTTTGCTTGCTCGAGGGTTAGACGTCGTTGTTTAAGATCATCTTCAGTTTGCTTGATCCAAGTCTTCTTGGGTGCATCACACTTGATTCTCCAGTGGTGGGGTGCTGCTGCTTCAAGAGGCGATATGACAGGCGATGGCTGCTCATGTGGCAGATGCGGTCGTTGCTTCCTAACCAGCTCTTGCGTTGACGGCTGCTGGTGACATTGACTACGTATCACGCTGTTGCTGAGACGATCACGGAGGGACACTCGGAGAATCTGATGTAAACAGCGCATTTGGAAGAGGTCGTGTTTGAGGATAACCCAGGTCTCCGACTCATAGAGAAGAATGGGCAACACCAGTGTACGGTACAGGCGGATTTTGGTGGTGAGGGTGAGGTTTGTCTTCTTCCAGATGCACCATCGGAGGGAGGTGAAAGTCGCCGCTGCTTGACCAATTCTTGAATGTATTTCCGCTGCTGATGCCACTTTCTTTTGTTGCACCAGAGAGCCGAGGTATTTGAACTCCGCACTTGTTTGATTTGCACGCCTGCAAACGATTTCACAAATAATTAACTTAAAATAATCAAGCTTGTTTCTAAACTTGAGCTCAGATATAAAAAGATTAGCAACAAAAGCCGTTAAAGGAGAAATACTCGAGTCTGTGGTCACTTAGGATTTATGCAAGATTTTCAAGGACACGGGAAAGTAACACAGAGAGGAGAGAAGAGTCTCCAGATGTCTCACAGCGGTTGTAAAATATCACTGGAGCTCTACTCTGGCTCTGAGATCCAGTTTGAAAAGAGCCAACAAAGCTGAACTTGTCAGAGAAACGTCTCCATCTATCTTCATCTCCTTCCTTTGTTGGCCTTTAGGGAGCCAACAGTTTGTCTTTCTTTATTTTTTCTCTTCTGAGAGTTTTTTATCTTCAGCTTTTGATCTAAATTCTTGTGGATGTTATGAATGTTAGTGTAGTTTGTGCGTGACCTTCATTTACAGGAGAAATTCAAAAATCTGGGTTAGGTTTACTAAAGATCAGCTTTTCATTTGATTCAAGCAGATTTCCATCCCATTATTAAAGGTTGTTTTGTGTCGCAGAAGATGTTTTAATGTAGCTTTTGTATTTGATAAGAACCGATGGTGGGATTTAAACCTATCATAGTCAATCGTAAGCCCTTTGGCTACAGCCTGGCTTCATTCATGTTTGAATCATATGAGTTACCAGGATGTTAAAGGACTTGATTATAGTCCTATAGATGACTTTTGAATTTAAGGAAGAAACGTAGTTTCACACATAATCTGATTTTCATTCCACTTATTCAAACACGTCTGGATTTCACATATTTCATAAATCTAAACATGAAACTTTCTGATTGAAAATCAGAAAATATCGAACCAAAGCTGGAACGTAGGGAATTGAATTAAAGATGTGGAATTTATATTTATCTCATCATTTCAATGTAATGACACTGACAGGTGACATTACTGACACATGAATCGATGCACATCACAGCTCACATTCACCGACGTCCTCGTGTTATCGATCGTGTGGGTGAGCGGCTGATGACAACTGGCCTCGCACACATGTTGAATTTAATGAGCACTGATTGATGATCACACATTTAATTTGTCATGACGGTGATGTTTTAGTCAAAGATACATATAACATAGATCAGTGGCAGAGCCAGATTATTCCATTAGTTAGCCTGTATTGATTAGCTGATGTTATTTACTGAGCGAATGAATCGATCCATCAGTCACGTCTGCACCGTGAGAGGATGTCTCATATCATGTGACACACAGGCATGTTTTAGCTTTTTGATCCCACAGTCATGTTTGCAGTGATTATTATTATCTCTGATTATTATTATCTTCTGAAGAAGCTTCTCGGATGAGAGATGAAACGTCTTCAAGTAACTTAAAGAAGTCCAGACGCTTTTCTTTGCAAGCTCCTTTGACTCTTCAGACTACAGAATCTATAATGATTTTAAGGCACTGCTATAGAAAGTTCATCGTTTTATCATCTGCTCATCAGAGAGCTACGGTGGCCCCTAGAGACAAAACACGTACAAACTCCAAAACACAACGGAAGTGCTCCAGGACACTAGGGGCAGTGTTGAGCTTCTCTCTGAGCAAAGCACACTGACTGTCAGCTAATGTCAGTTTTGACTCCACCATACACCAAGCGTTCATAGTAATGAAAAACAAATCAAACAAACAACAGTTTGCACATTAACTTTCTTATAAAGCGTGGTTGTTCTGTCCTTGCAGATGTTTCCCGCTGGTATCCAACTCCAGGTGTTTGCAACAAACTTGCTGTTTATTTTGCAAATCAAGCTCAACACTGCCCCTAGCGTCCTGGAGCACTTCTGTTGTGTTTTGTACATGCTTTGTCTCTAGGCGCCACCGTAGAGAGCTGCTGGGAGGACTGGAAACCAGCTTTTACTGGTGCTCGTACAGTCAAACTGGATTTTGATTCTCAGTTATAAAAGGTGTTTTGTTACTTTTTTTAATTGTTGAAATACCAATAACAGAAACTCTGCGTTTAGAAGCATCCATACAGCTGCAGCGCTCACTCTGTCTGTCTGGGTCCAAAGTTACAGCACAGCTATTAATAAGACTTCAGTCAGAGCTGTCATGTCCTACTGGGAACCAGTAAACTCACTTCCTGCTGACTTCTAACTCAGCTAAACCTCATCTGCTTCTTCATGGACACCTGGATGTTGAACTTTATTATAACGCCTTGAGGACGACTGTTTTCGATTCTCGGTGGTGCTTCGGTGTGTGGACCTGGATGTAGTTAACATCACAGATTAATATTCGCTCTTTAGCGTTAAGTCTTGGACATTTTTCTCTCCGGAATCGCGACAGTGGTCTTTGCTTTACTTGACTCAGCACCATCACTGGGAATCTGCTTCCTGCTCTGAATCTCAAAGCACATGATCTACTGGGGGCTGGCCAAAGGCTTTTTAGCATGTTGTCAGTGCCGCTGGCTCAAAGAGAACTGGAGAAAAACAAGCAGTGCTGACAGCAATAAGCTGCTGATTACTGAGCAAGTCCTCGCTAACCTAAGCACGAGCAACACAAGTTCACAATATTAGTTCACATTATTATTAATCTAAGAGGAGCCACGTTTGATCTGTCGAGTCCAGCAGGTCAGCTCCGCCCAGCCGCTTCACCTGGGGAGATGAGATGTTATCTGCCTTTCTCCTCCTCCCTTTTTATTCCAGATAAATGTTGCATGTTGTCGACTGCACTCGTAAGAATCTTAGCAGTGACCTTGGAGCGAGCGAAGAAGTGATTTCGTGAGCGTATTTGCACAGAGTAATCCCATAGATCACATTTCTGACTGCAGTTTGAGGCAGATAAACAGTCGTCTGGGCCAGATTACATTCTGAGCGTAACCTTGCCAGCACTGCTGCCTGTGGGAGCTGTGACTCCTCTCTCCTATAAACAAGAGGACTTAAAAGGGATTGCAGTTATCCAGATTAACTGTAGTCTCTCTCTCGCTCTGTGTGACTCAGATTTAGCAACTGGTGGCACGATGCAGACTTGCTTACCTCAGTTTAGCTGTATTTAATTTGCTTTGGAGGAGCTTTATTAAAGAGCCACTTTTAAACACCTCATGTCCTCACATTGGATGCAGTTACCTTTCACCCCGCGGGAAGAAGCGCTCCGGGCCACGGATCGGCAAAAGCTCCTGACAGAGTCTGGGAAATGAGTCTGAGGCGTCAGCCCAAAGGTGTCCAAAGGCGTGAGGAGCTTAACTCACGATGCCCACACTCGCACTCAGCGGCCTCTTCGACCGACAGGCAGCTGTAGTCACTCCTGTCCAACAGATGGTAGAGTTACTGTAACTGTGAGATTTGGTACTAAGACAAGTATTTGTGTTGGTAAAGTCCTGCATTCACCAGCTGTGTTCCACAGATAAGCATAAATCGTTTGACTACTTTAATAAATCTCAAGTCAAGTCAAGTCAAGTGGCTTTATTGTCATTCCAACCACGTGCAGCGGTACAGTACAGTGTGTCTCTAAGACCACGGTGCTACATATGACACACACAGGACTGCAAGTGTGCAAAAACTGCAACAACAAACAAAAGAAAGACAACAGAAAAGTGCAACAATGACAAAAGACGGAGCACTGTGCAAAAAGTAACTAAATGAATGAAGATGTGTGAGATTGTGCAGCTCTCCAACCCAACACTGGCTTCACTCGTCATTCCTTCTCCAAATGAGGATGAGGATGCTCTCACAGCACCTCAGCTGGATCAGCTCTCAGGATGTTGGGTTTAATATCTTAATCTTTAATATCTATTAATTAAACCCAACATCTGCCAGGTGACCGTGTAGGGTTAGAGCTGTGGTTTGCTTGTGTTGTATGTTTTCTGACTCTCACAGCACATTTACTGTCCATTTTGGTCTCCTAGTTCTTTGGTCATAAGCTTTTCTGTTTGGCGTACGTTGACTGAACCCTGACACTAGATGTGTGACCAGATGGAAGTTAAAAAACACTAAATAAGGTTAATGTGGTTAGAAAACCTGCCCAGGCCTTCAAATCCCCACGTACTCGATCTGAAAGACGTGTTTTAGATAAAGCGCTTCTTATGTCGGGCTCAGCTGTCACCCTGATGTGATGCTCACCTTCAAACACACTCATTTTTTTTAAAGGTTACAGATTAAACTCACTTAAAAGGAACCGACACAAACTGGTGTGAGCTTCCTGATTTCTTTCTCTTTTACCCCAGATGTCAAACTGTTCACAGCTTTTATTTTTTAATGAAAAGTTTCACTTTAAAACATAAAAGTTTAACAAAGGTCGATTTTTGTTTAGTTGCTGAATTTGAATCTTTTTGCTGACCAGAAAGACTGCTCGCTTGAGCAGCCTGAGCAGCGTAGTTAAGTGAAAGCTGAAGCAAACACCATCATTAGTCATCAAATTAAGGCAACGCTGCGGAGGAAAAAGCGTCGGTGGCATTGTCCACTGGCAGGGAACGCTCACGCTAAGTAGCCCAGGCTTAAGCGGTCGAGTTGTTAAACAGGGATTGGAGGGAAGTGTAAGAGGATTGGCTGTAAGTGACCTCAGATCGCTGCCTTTGGTCTGTAACTCCACACAGTGCTGCAGCTGCCACACGGTTCATAATGAGAGGCCGTCTGGGAGGGAGGACAACGTGCTGGTAAAATAAAAAGATGGTGCTGGATGACATGACGCGCACACTCTACTCTTCACAGTCGATGCAGATCTGATGAATAAACACAGGAAGCTGAACTGAAGGTCTCAAAGTACGGTCGTCTTTGTGTTTCAGTCTCAGCTATGACAGCATCAGCACATGTAACCAGGGTTAGTGAGCAGTGAAGGATTCAAATGAATTCTGAATCCCAGTGAGAGCCGCGGGACAGCAGCCAGGATCAGGCTGGTCGGACACGCTCTGTTAAAAGCAATAAGAAGCTGCTGCTGCTAAAAACTTTGGTTAAAACCACCGAAAACAGACAATAGTTTGTATTTTATACTGAAAAGAATAAAATCTTGAAGCATGCTGATGAATTCCTACAACTAAGAGAGGGACAGCAGCAAAAGATGGTGGAGCTGAAGATGTTCAGATGTTCACTGAGCAGCATGGATCAGAAATGAGTCCATCAGAGGGACAGAGGAGAGGCTGAGGGTTTGGACATGTGCAGAGGAGGGAGGGTGATGAAGATGGATGTAGTGAAGGAGGACATGCAGAGGGCTGGTGTGATGGAGGAGGAAGCTGGGATAGGAGGAGATGATCCCCTCTCAGAAAAAGAACAGAGAGCTTTTATTTATTTAATTTTTTTAAAGAGTATCACTCTGCTATTAAGAAACTGTGGACTTTTATTTTGAAAATCTGCCACACAGCAGCTTCTGTCTGTTCCTGATGTAACAAATTCAAATGCAACAAATCAGCGTAGAAAACATACATAAAAATAAAAATGACTAAATGCAGTAAAAACAACGTTTTAGGTAACGAGGAAGTCCAGATTCTGCACCTCCAGTTTCTAGGAGCAACAATCATTTTATATCAGGTAAGCTCGATATTGATGTGTGTGTGTGTGTGTGTGTGTGTGTGTGTGTGTATTCCTAATGGCAGTGGCCCGTGGCACAGTGCCAATCATTCCTCACTCCCCAATTACAAAGAGCAGAGGGCTGCAGGTAATCACCATTGATCAGTGCCGTGTACACACACACACACACACACACAGTGTGGGTTTGCAGCATTGATCCGCCCAGCCCAGCCTGCAGGGAAGGTGGTGTGTGTGTCGGAGAGGAGAGACAATAGAGATACACAAACAGAGACGGGCAGAAAGACAAATAAATGGACGTGACAGGCAGAGAAAAGGCAGCTTCATGCTAACTGCAGCTGAGCTGAGCGAATAACTGCAGTCACTGTCACTTTGAGAGTTTACCTTAAATGTAATATAATGAGCTTAAAAATGGCAGGCATTGTCAAAGATGAAACCAGCTGCTCCGAGGCTTTTCGTCCCGTGACCTCGCACAGAGAGCCGGGTGGAGCTGGATGCCATCCTCACGTTTCAGGGCTCTGTGAGCTACTCCACCAAGCTGAGCCATGTCTGCTTTAAACTGGCTTCATTTTGGCTGATTACAGTTGTGGGTCACGCTGTACTTTATGGAAATAAGCTGTGCATTTATTTCGCATTAGAAAAAACTAGAAATAAATCATTCTTTATCAGAAAAAAGCAGCACAGTCCCTACCCTAATTACACACCTTACGGTCTAATTAGAAACCTGATAAAGTGCCATTAGATCCTAAATATATGCCAGATTGTATTTAGCCTGGATAAAAGTGAGACTCAGAGGACAATACTTTAGTCTTTATTTACCGTAGTTTTTCCTCACAGCAGGATCATTCGTCGCTAACTAGAAGAAAACTGTGTTGTTAGCTTCGACTGAACCACACAGGCTCACACGCTAAGAATGATGGGTAATCCACTGCAGCCCTTACATCTGCAAAAGGTGTTTGGGCTTGTGAGCTGTGATTCTTCTGATCCACCAGGCAAAGGAGCAGCGATATGCAGCGTTCAAGCTCCACGTGTATAATCAGTTACCCATAAATCAGCAAGCGTGGCATATAATGGTGACAAAAACCAGTATGCACTTACCAGTTCATCATGAAACCAGTGTGGCAAAGCTGGCTGTTGTTCAGCAGACACGACCAAACGATCAGACAGGACTGAGCCAGAATGAGCGAGGGAACATCGCGGATCAGAACACAAGATCATGAAAGCCTAAAACCTGCACTGCCACCAGGGGGCGATATCTGTGGCTCCAGAAAAGACTTTCTGGGAAAATGGCAGTGAGGGGAACATTTTTGGGTTCAGCTCCTGACACTTGAGTTCATTTTCTCTATTTTAGTCATTCTGGGAGGATTACGCAGTCCAGCCCATCCTCACTCATCACTTCCTGTTTGAAAACATCAAGACGATGCGTGATGTCATTAAACAGGGTCACGGGAAATGAGTTGATGATGTATTTTGTAAGGACGACGCCAGCTTGTCTGCAAACACACTTTACGCTCCGAACTAGAAGTTACAACACAAACCTGAAACAGAGCGTTCGCCTTCAAATTAAAAGTCACGTCTTCCCACTGAAACCAACACAACCGAGAATGTTTTGAACTCTCAGCGGTGCCTCTAGGATTTGTTCGCTTTGGGAATCGAGGGAGATTCAGAAAGCTGCAGAAAGCCGGCCGAGCAGCGTCTGTCTGGTAGCTTTTCCTTTTTTCCAGGACAGAGAGATGGTGGGTGTCATGGCGATCGCTGACTCTCTCCTTTCACTGTAATGTGAGCTGTGCCTGCAGGTGTGGGGAGATGGATCCATCATTAGGTAGAGTTTTGCCACCTGAGGCTGAAACCCTGAGTGTATTAAATATGAACTAAGGTCATGTTCGCCTTCAAAATGCTGACCGGTGCTTATATTTTGCTCGGTTATAGTGTGAGTGTGTGTTGTTGTGGACCGTCTGTGCAGTCGTTATGATGCTCTTTATGATTTTCCATCAGCTGGGTTGGAAATTTAAAAGATGGGTTAATAATCTCTGGAGGTTCTTTGTTTTAAATCAGGTTATTATCCCAGCTAGTCATCTGTCTGTCCACAGTCCAGAGTTTTGATCGGATGGTTTCACTTTTAGTGGAAAAAAGGTCTGAGAAGGTTTCAGAATCACAGAATATCTGTCATGGTCCGCGGCCCGGCGTCCGGGGTGCTGCTGGGATGTCCACGCCCACGAGCGTGGCTGCTAACCCCACACCTGCATCCCATCCCAGGCGATCACCAGGTGGACTATTTAATCCTGCCCTACCTGCTGCTCCACGCCAGTCCGTAGTCGCCTCTCAGCCAAGGCTGGACTGGGACAAAAAATCGGCCCGGGCATTTTGACTAGAGACCGGCCCACCAGGATAAAGATTGAAAATGTGACGTCATTCTGGGGTAAAACCGCAAAGGATTCTGGGAACTTGTGGCAAGAGGTACTAGCGCACGCAGGCTTTCAATTGAACTCAGTTACACAGCGATAAAAAGAAACACAAAAAATGGCAAGAAGCTGTTGTATTATTAACTGCAATAGCCGGTCGCATGACAGCCACGGGAAGCCGACGGGTAAAGAGATCGTTTTTTTGTTTTTTTTATTGGATTACGTCGTTGAAGAGAAATTTTTTAAGCCATGTTTCCAAAGTAAGAGCCGACAGATGGTCTGGATATACCAAATATAACGTCTCAGAACACTCCAGCTCACATGTTAGTCTGCTCCAAGCATTCCCACAAAGGTCAGAGTTTTGTAGTAGTTAATACGTCATTTTTCTTAACATAATTGGTGATATAGGTTACAAATAAGTCTGGCGCTGAACAGAAATTCTCGCGCTATGCTCCTTTATTTATTATGAATAAATAGTAAATTGTCCTGACACAATATTGTGTTTCGCTTCTGTTATAACCATGGTACATTGACAAAAACATATACTTTTATTCACAGGATAAAACAGTTGTTTTGTATCACTAATTGTCCATTGCGATTACAACATACAATATTATTGTCACTGCTACATTTCTGTAATGCTACCAGAAATTATTTCCATTACTAATTAATTACGGTTGAGCTCAAAGGTTATATTAATAAACGGTTAATGAATGTGTATTTATGACGACGATTTGTGAGACTGGTAAACTTATGATATGTACGATGGTCTTTCGTTCTACACGGTGCATTTCAAGGTCCTGCACCCATCCGTCGGTAAACTGTACCTGGGCTTGTTGCAGTGACCTGAAGTTACTAAACTTCATGAGTGTATGCACTCACTCCAAGAACCGTATGATTATAAATATGAGCGTGGTGAAAGTTGGGCTCACGCTAATGTCTTTTGTCCCTCTGTGTGCTCGTAAGGGTCTGACCCTTTCACTCCTTTGATTTTTTCCTCGTATCTTTTCTTGGTCTTTTCGTCGAGTCTGTCTTTGTACGGACCGGCATTGTTCTCCTTTTGTTTTGTACATTCCTTTTTTGTGCGGCAAAGAAAAAGCAAGAAGGTATTGGAACCGGAGAATGAACGTTTTGTGGTGCTGCAAATGCTTGCATTTGATGCGGTACTTGGATTGTTTTGCCATGAGTTCCTGGCATGCAATGTGCGAAAATCACCTGATTGCTAAACAAGGGGGAGGGTGCATCCGGCCTCCTCGGCTGTAATTGGTCCAGCCCAGAGTCGATCATAACCAATTGGCCAATCCAACACCTTTCATTATATATACCCTTCCTAAAAAAAAAAAAAAAAAAAAAAATCCATCGGCCCATAAAATCAAAATATCGCCAGCGGCCCACCGGGCAAATGCCCGGTATGCCCGATGGCCAGTCCAGCTATGCTCTCAGCGGTAACGTACGCCTGCGGAAAAGAACTCTTATGACAAACTCTCCATCGGACCTAACACTGTTTTTTTTCCCTGTGTACCCAGATCACAACTCGGCGTGTTTTTGTTTTCGAGCCACCTGCCTGTCCACCTGTCCGCCTGAGATTTGGTTCACCATCAGCTTCGCCGTCTCGACCCCTTTTTGGAGCTCCACCCCCCTCTGGTTCACTCGGCCCAGCTATCACCGTGAGACGCACACTCCACCTTCCCTCGTATGCTGCCTTTTTTCCGCACCCCAGTAATCTGTCTCTCTTTTTGTTTTACAGCCTCTCACAGCCCCGCTCTCGGCGTTCCCTGCGCGGTCCCTCGGTTTCCATACGTTGTTTTTCTGGCTACCCTCACGGGACACCTTTAGTTGCAATAAAAATTTCTTTCTTTATTCGCTCCTACCCTAGTGTGTGTGTTCTGCTACTGGGTCCTGCCTGCGCTCGGAACTTCGGTTCATGACAATATCTGATCTTGCAGAGCGCTCATACATAATTATATGAACTGTATATAAAGATGGAAGTAGCCGCAGTCCCAGCCTTGGTATGCTGAAACAGGACAGAGCAGATCTGACCAATAAACAGAGAGAGACACTCTTCAGCCAATGAGCACGTCCTGGATTATGTTTATTAAATCATAATAAGACTGAGGCCATAAACTCATCAGGACAGCGTTCACTGAGGTCAGCTTCACAGAAGGCTCGTTTTCTCATAGACAACAGTCCGACGTCTTTTCACAAGCAGAGGAGTCGCCCCCAGCTGGACATTAGAGCAAATGCAGGTTTAAGACCCTTTGTGTGTGTTTTCAGACCTGGAAGCTGTGTCCATCCCTTTTATACAGTCTTGAAACCTCACTCTCTGACGCGCATGCACGTGGTTTCTGTTGCAGCAGATCCTGAGTGATTCTTTACCGTCTGAAACATGAGCAGCAGCCTCGCGGACGGCCTGTGTCATCGGTACTTCACTCACTGCTTGATCAGAAACTGCTGAGTGACATCAAGCAGCGAGTGCTATCCAAAGTAAGAAGACTGGCCTCATGATACAGACATTAGTGGTGTTATTAAAATGACATGTGGATCCATAAAGTGTCAGTGTGGCTAATGCGATGGGGCCGCTTAACGATTCAGTGAAGCGGCAGACGAGTATTCATCACGCGTGCATTGATTTTCAGCTCCACACAGAGTCATCACCCACCGTCTTCAATAAAAACACCAATAACATTTTATACAGAGAAATATGCATGCACAGGGTGACCCCGTTTGCTCCGTGCATGCATGAGTTTTAACGTTAAAGACTCCGTGGACGATCCAGGGAAAGGCTGCATAAAGAAACAAATAAATGGAGGCTCTGAAAGCGAAGAGGGCGGCGTGGAGAATGATGTGAGTGCAGAGGAGGGCTACTGACTGCTGCTCACATCCAGTGAAAGGTTACACAAATCGATTCTCAAACAGGTCTAAACAACATGTTATCGACTCCTGTTTTCAGAGATGCATTTAAGCTTTGAGCTTCTGTCTTGCTGCAGCTCCTGTAAACAAAGGACACTCGGACGAGACGCAGCGCCGTACCTACACCTGACAAAAATCAGCACCTGCTCATTTCGAGACGTCCATCCTCTGTGTGTCACAGCTTATCATGTTCCCGGGGTCACATTTCTGTGGATAGACCTCCAACCGTGAATTTCTCGGAGTATTTCAGACCTTTTATTAGTCATCTAGAGAGAACTGATTTGAGCTCAGTGTTGGAGATACCCGATGACCTACCCATTAATGACCTTTCTGTGATTTCCAAAGCGTGCCCTAAAATATGTAACAAGCCTTCAAAGGCCTCGTCTCCGTGAATGCCACAGAAATGACCGGACATGGAAGAAAGTTTTATTCTCTGATGAGAACAAATGTGACCTTGATGGTCCTGATGGTTTCCAGCGTTCATGTCTGGATCTTTGATTTCTGATTTGGGGGTTTACGGGTGTTTTCGGAGGTGCGCTCCTAAACTTTTGATCAGCTGTGTTTTGTCTCTCTCCCATTTCTTCTTGTTGCATGTTGAAACTCTACTTGGAGCCTTGTTAAGATCCAACCATGCAAAATAGGATTTTTTGTCATTTTTCAAGTGGTCTTAAACTTCTGATCGGGATTGTATTGTATCAATAAATGACTCTTCAGCTATGAGTTTGATAGCAGTAGGAAGTTTTGAAGTGTTTTCTCAGTTGGCCGGTTGATTCTTTGGTTTGCTGAAAGGAAACAGAGAGAAATGCTGATGAGTTACTGACAGCTGAGGAATCTAATAGCTGAAGTGCCAGAGAAAACGCCGGCCTCTGTTTTTGTTCTGAGGAACGAACGCGCTGACACGATAAAGCTGCCGACCGCTCTGCGGGCGGGTCTGAGAGCCGCTGACCCCCACCCCCTTATCATGTGAGTCATTAAGCCAAGCCACCATCAGGTGAGCCTGGTCGAAGTGTGAGCGGGGCCTGAGTGCTCCAGTTGGATGTAGATGGTCATCTTGGTTTTTCTCTCAAACTACCCGTGTTCTCGGTGTAGCGAGCGTAAGAATCCGCCAAAGATAAATGTACTGGCATAAGTGGCATGATAAACAGGAAAGCACTCATACGTGAGGAGGTGCACCGGGGGGTGGCTGGCAGCGGCGTTGCCTCACTCTCAGCAGGGCAGGTTGGATCATGAAGCCAGCTCAGCCTCTGTTTACTTCCCCCGGGTGAGAATGCTTCATTCAGCCTCCTCCGTGACTCTGGAAAGTCCCTTTGTAGGAGTCGACTCACACTCGGCGCATGTGTGCAAATAATCCATTCATTCACTGCATTCTGTGGAGCATTAAATTGAATACTTTTAGCTATTAAAATCCTTTCCTTCCTTGCTCTCGTACTGATGCACTGCGTGTAAATATTATTTGCATTAATGCAACGATGGTCGTCGCCGTTGCCGCAGCCTCCACGGTTCAGATTTCTCCTTCTTCTGCTTCTCTGCCACAGATGGAAGGAAGACGGAGTGTTTAATCTGCATGCACATGTGCAGAGTAAACACAACCCCGTGACCTACAGCGCACGCACACACACGCACACGGTCCTGCGGCTCGTTTAAATGCCCCTCTGGAAAATGCTGTGTAATGAGAGGATCCATAAAAGGAGACATTCGGCTTTAAAAGTGAATTAGGTAATTTCACACGTTGCCGCTTGCAGTGAGAACAGGTGAGAGAAAGTGGAAGACTTCAGGTCACAGACGTGGATGTCGCAGTGTGACACATTAGCCTAAGAGTCTATTAAAACTGGGGAGAAAGGGCTGATTAGCACACAGCACGCCGACTGCACGAGGGTTAATGACGCGGCGAATGATGCACGCGATAAAGTCACATGAATGGATGTTTCCTTTGCCCACAGCGAAGAATCTCAGAGCAGACTTTGTTATTGTCTGTCTTCATTGTAACTGGGTCACCAGATATTACTTTCTACATGAACCCCCTGCTTTAGGCTCTGTGAGGCCACTGAGACAGCGCGAGGTTTTCCAAGCCATCGCTCCCTCGTCTCGTCTCATTTGCTGTGTTGTTACCATCAGAGGAGCAACACAAGAACCACATTCACCTGCAAACCAGCGAAACCTGATGCGATGACTCATAATGAGAGAAAAACTGCATTAGCAGAGCGCTCGCTGCTGCTTTAAACTTCCTTGGATTTTGATCTTGACTGATGGCAACATGCAGCTCAGCAGTGCGACACTATGACCTCAGCGCGGCGTGTGCAGTAGCATCCGTGCATGTCTGTGTTAAACCGTGTGACAGACATTTCACAACAACGGATACACGATGATGTACCTGATGTTGGTGACGACTGTAAAACTCAAACACACACCGGCCTTCAGTCCCGTTTCTCACAGACTTTACAACCAACGCTCTCCCGGTGACCTCGCAGCAGACTCCTGCGACCTGCGTGAGCCTCACACTTTGTTTGGAAGGACTGCATCAGTAAGTTGTGCACCTGTTTAACGTTAATGCGATGCATTAAAAAACTCTCAAATTCTTTTCCGACTGTGTCGTCAGTACGACTTCACACATCAGGGTGTGTGAGACAGATGCTGTCCACTGCACAACGATCTATTTACCAAAAAATATTTGCAAAAATCAAAAAACTCAACTCCAAAGTTAACTCGGTGCAAATACACAAAACTGAACTTAAACCAACAAAAATGAAGGTGACGTGCGCTCAGCTATTTCTTCTCTTATCAACAACTTATGATGCTGAACTTTATGAGCAATACAAACATTCCAAGGTGTAGTCGATAAATATCACAACAAAACATCCATTTCTCAACAAACAATGCTAAAACTGACTTTATTAAATTCTCCCCCTTCTGCCCCCGGTGCCTTCCTGTGACCTCAGACTAAACAGGAAGCTATAAATACAGGAAGTGAAGCTGCACTTCCTCCTTTAGCTCCTGAAACACAGGCAAGTAAGGTGAATTCAACGAAGTAGACAACTAACAGTTAAAACAAATAACATGTTAACTTAACAAACTTGTCAGAGTTGATTTTAACCAAGATGTTACACAATCTGTAAAAGTGCAAAACATGAACAAACACGGGATAATTAATGTTTGCAAACTACAGGATAAAAGTAATGTGTGGCCAAGTTCAAAACAGGAACGTTAACTAAGAAAAGCGAGCTGCAAATATGGACAGAGTGTGTTCTCGCCCACTTTGTCACAGGGCGGATCAGCGTGAGTAACGAGTAACTGCACTGGAAGCCACATTAATCTTCACACTCAGGCATAAACTGTCACAAACACCTGAGCAGAGTGAAATGAGGTGGCGTCGGGGTCGTGTGGTCTAAGCTGCAGGTTTGGAAGCTGTTTGCAGATCAGATCAACATTAAAGATTCAAACGCCTCCTCACGTTCACGTTGTCGGGAGCAAAGACAGAACTGGATTTTCCTTTTACTCACAGATGTTTAAAGAGCAGCTCTGCTTGAAACCGTGGAGGTGTGTGGTGAAAGCTGCACCGGCACTCTTACCACGTCCTCGCAACAATCTCACCTCATTAACTTAATGACGGAGCGGGTCAATGATGTCGCCTGCGTCACTGTTACTCTCCCGCCGACGTGTCCCTCTCCATCGGGCTGATCAATGTGCGCCCTGAAGTTCCACAGCAGACGTCTTCTGTTTTCACATTCCTGCAGCCAACGTTGCCCAAGGGGCTGATTTTAGATAGGACCCCTCCTCGGTGGGAAGAGTGGATCAATGGCGTGACTTTGCACGTTCATCTGTAATTGGATGACTTCACTGACCTGGCCTGTGTGGCCTGAGGACAAAGGGAGGGTGTCAGGAGCGCACGGGTGCAGTCTCGTGGTCAGGTTACATACTTTGACACAAACCTGTCCTGACAGCGACCACGAAACCTGCACATTCATGTCAAGAGTATTTTTATGACCAGTTCATGAGTCCTAAATCTTAAAACATGCAAACTCAAGAAATCACAAGAGTTTTCTTCAACGTGTTGGTGGGAAGGATAAAGTTGGCAGTGTGGTTGTGCACGAGCTGCATCAGTCTCTGTGAGGGCAGTGATTAGGTTAGGAGCTAGGAGCCAATTGTATCTACAGATAGTTATTGATCCTGCAACAGGTGCTGAAGGAATGTGTGTGTGTGTGTGTGTGTGTGTGTGTGTGTGTGTGTGTGTGTGTGTGTGTGTGCTCGCTCGCTGGTGTTCAGGATTCCTTCTATTTATGGATCCCTGGCACTCGAATGCTTAGGCTGCTGCCCCCGCGACCCGGCCTCGGATAAGCGGTTGAAGATGGATGGATAGCACTCGAATGCCTCGGTGTGTTTGCATGAGTGCAGAGTTACCTCAGAGACTGTGTGTGTGTGTGTGTGTGTGTGTGTGTGTGTGTGTGTGTGTGTGTGTGTGTGTGTGTGTGTGTGTGTTTGAGCCTGCTGGGAGCTGAGGGCCAAGACGGGGGCATTAGCTGGTGACATCTACAGCCGCGGCGTCATCCGTCAAAGCCCTGCTTGATCTCTGGCTCTTTAATTTGCTAATTAGGCCACGAGACCCCTGTTTGTTTCCAAAGACCCCTGTTAGATACTCATCACTTTTACAAGATAATTCCCAGACAGCCTGGCACGCTGCTCACACCCCAGCTGGAAATCAGTCGCTCCTCGGCACATGCTGGCATTCCTTCAGCTCTCGGCAAAGACAGAAGTCCTGGAGGAGAGAGAGTCTCTGAATTCACATGTTTGTTCTCAAAGCCATTTTAAACCTGCAGGCAGGTATTTGTGTTGTGGATGCTGATATGAAGACAGGTAAGGACAAGCACAGCTGTGGTGGTGGGCGTGATCCCTCAGTTTAACTCTGGAATGTCAGAGGCAGTTCAGAGCGGGTTGTTATAATTCCTTATTATCAGGTTGTCCTAAAAGCTTCCGGAAAAGCTTTCAGTTCGTCCAACATGCCGCAACAGGAGTCCCAGCAGAGAATAGATGATTTAATCTGGGTATTTCCAGCCTTTGTTGGGGGGTCTGCGTGTAGCTAACGCAAAGAGCCAGCGTTACTTAACAGAGGTCTGTGAACATGTTCCTGTTGTTTGTTCTTGCTATAGATCCAAACCTCTTTAAGAGGATATTTTTAGGCTTTTCCTTTTAATCCAAACTTGGATCTTTTGCTTACAAAAGTCAGTTTTTGTGTTCTTAAACCATGAAGTGGGATCATTGCTTTGATAAATGTCTGTATCAGCTGTATCTGTATTTCTCGTTTAATATTTTATTTATAGATTTTAAAGAAGTTTATTGTTAATTTTTAAGCTAAAAGAGATTAACAAACATGACTCCTTGTTATTTTTCAGCATGTAAACATGCTTTTGTTTCGCAGCATGAATATTTAATCGTTTCGGTATTAGCTGAAGGGGAACCATAAAACTACGAGGGCGGCTTTGGAGGGAGAAACTGATGATGAGATGAATCGAGTCTTCTTTAAAACAATCTCCCGTTGCCTGTTTGATTCATGCAAAGCATTAATGGATGAATATGCTAGCCTTGGGTCACGCCGGACAGCCGTGGTTGTTGCATTTGAAATGTTTCTGAGCAGGACTCGCAGTCAGTTTCCGTCCTCAAAGCAGCTTTGGAGACAAGCTGCCTCCCACCCGGGGACCAACACGAGCGCTTTGAAAGCGGTCGCCCGGAGGTCAGTGGTGTTGCATGGCAAGCATCTGGGCAAACAGTCGGTTACTGCAATTACTTGCAGTCTGTCACTGAATACAAAAAATATGCAAAAAGACAAACTTTGGAGACGCAGAACGAGATCGTTTTATTACAAAGTTACAAGCTGTGAAACTACAGCTAGCATGTGTGTACATGCATGTACATCCTGAGCAGGGAACATCTAAATGAAGCAAATATAAAAACACAACAGCAGACACACTTTTATTGATCCGAGTCTTAATATGAGCCGTTTAACGACGCGGCCGTGTCCTTGGTGATGGCTGCAGATCCGCTCTCTCAGCTCGCCGTTCCCCAGATCTGTGATGCAACAGCCGTGCAAACGGGACAAATGTCTCACATGCAGTAAATCATAAATGTGTGTTTGGACTGAAGCTCATGAGAGCCATAATTTTTCTGCTTGATCACTGGTGCGTACGCACAACATGTACACACACGTGCACGTTCTTGTTTACCAACACAGCGCATCAGCATAAAAAATGACCATATAGTAAGTATTATGGTGTGTGCAGTCCACAGACACTTTATTAGGCACACATATAGGTGTGGGTTGGACCCTCGTTTGCCTGCAGAGGTGCCTTCAGTCTTCCTGACTTAGATTCAACAAGGTGCTTTAAACACTCCTCGGAGATTTTGTCTCAGTGGCAGGAGGAGGAGGACTTTCAGTAATGCATATTTAAAAAAACCCTACCTTTTCTTTGTTTTTTCTTTTAGTTTTCTTTTCTTTTCTGCAGCTATAACCTGCAAACTGAAAAATGAAGCTAAACTGCTTCAAAATTTGACACCAGGCAGACCTGACAGAGCAAACTGGGACAGAGACCAGCTGACAGAGACCAGCTGACAGAGACCAGCTGACAGAGACCAGCTCAAAATCTGACCAGTTTTATTAGAAAATAATTTTGTGCTTTCTTGGGCGAGAAAATGTCTCCGAAAAACTCCAAAAACACCAAATAAAATGTCCGTCAGTTTTATTAAAAGACAAAATCATAAAAAAACAAAGATGTAACTGAAGAGCTTCACCAAAATAAGAGTCTCAGCAGGAAACAGGAAGTGTGCTTTGCTTTGTTTTGTAAAGATTCAATAAGAAAATACCAAATGTCTGAGACTGTTTTAAGTGTCACTCCGTGCACCATAGAATAGAATAGAATAGAATAGAACGCTTTCACTATACACGGGTGCAGGAGATACAGGAGGTGGAGGAAGTAGGTGGAGTTGTGCCAGAACTGAACTGTTTATTAGATATTCTTGAAAACGAGTGAATATTTTTAGACTTCATAACATTGAATTGATTTGTTTTGGTTGTTTGTGTCTGAGCAGTTTTATTGCAGCAGTCGCAACAATCAGCTGAGACACTGAGGAGGAAAGGGTGACTTGTGCTGTCCACTGCAGCTTTAAGGACATTTGCTGGAGCTCGATCTTGTGACATTAGTTTCAGGATTTTATTGCGTCTGTAAGAAGCTTCTCTTTGAAGCCGATTGTGTCGTGAGTTATTCGCTCGTTAGTCGCCACCATCAACCAAAAATGACGCGACATTATTTAACGTTTTAACGAACTGAGACAAATCTCTGCGAGCTTCATCTTTGTTTGCGTGGCGTGCTGATGAAGGGTCACGATAGCTGACGAGTCCGCGCCCCGGGATTATCGATGACCTGTGTAACTTGACAAATCGTCAGTCAGCTGCCGGGAGTAACGACCTTTTATCTTGCGGTAGAAAATCCCCCGATTTTGTTTCCACTGTAGCGTTTCAGAGCATCTGAGCTGCGCTGTGACACCTCCAGGCCAGCTCCAGCATCACTTATCTTCCAGCACAGGCTGAAAACTCATCTGTTGGAGAAGTGCATCATATCCCCTCTCCCGTATCTCCCTCCCTCTGCTGGCTACAATATGTTCTTATCTCCAACTTAACAGAATCGTTTCTGCCTCTCAGCTCGGCTTTCATTTCTCTCCTTTCCCTTTAAAGCGCTGCTCTCTCTTACATGGTAATTCTCTGGTCACTGTAATATTGCCAGGATGCTCTGGCCTCAGTTACCGCAGCAGCCTAATGCCTCAGATCTTGTGTTTACAGCCGAATTTCAATTTCCTCTTCTTCATATCGTTAGCTTCATAGCATAAGTGCCTAAGTCATTGACTTAGTCAAATGACTTAGGCAATTATGCTATGAAGCTAACGATATTCAACTTAAAATCAGTCATAATTTTATCGCAGTGATTTTCCAACCATCCAAACACCCAAATCGTGACTGTTTGCACTGATTACTGCAATTATCACCTCCAAACAGTGGGAATGAACACAGTTTCTCGCCTGGTTTAATAGATAGTTTGCTCTGTTTTTGCAGCTCTTGCTGAACAGCTTCATCCTTGAATCTTTAACAGGCCGCAGCACAGTGAGCGGCCGAAGGAGATTCCTGCAGCCCAGTCACTGAAAGAATAAATGAATAGATGAAGTGGTTTGGCTGAGATGTGCCGCCAAACACTGCTGTGCAAAAGGCTTCCACCTACGGCCCTTTAAAATTCATACTCCGTATATTTTTGAGACATCATGTCGTTTGTAAGGTCAGCTGCAGGGAGAGGTTTTCTTTGATGAACCTCTTCTCTCATCTTCAGCTCCTGTGAAACCAGGGTCCCAACGTCCCATATGAAGACTAGTTTCCAGTGAAGGAAAACCTTTATTATAATCAGAAGAAGGTTAGTTTGTGTCATGTTCATCTGGGAAAGTTAGAAGTCACTAAAAAGTCACAAGCGTAGCAGATTTCACTGATTATCAGAGAAGCACACAAAGAAAATGAAGCAGCAGGACTCAGAAATAGTTTTTGCTTTCAGAGTTGCACAGGGGGAATATGGTGTGCAGTGGCACAGGAGATGTGTGCCATAATTGGGTAAAAATTGCTAAAATTGTCATGGATAATGGCTCCAAAAAGGTACACCAGTCTATGGATACAAACTGAAACACAAAAAGTGCTGAAATAAGAGTGAAACCTAAGAGAATACAGGCGCATATAGAGGCTGTTGCTTGAGACTGTAAGACAAACTGAAGCTTCCTTTTATCCTTATTGCTTTTACTGAAATGTAACATATGTGGTCTGTACATCACAAATGTTCAAGTTCACACTGTGTCCCGACGTCTCCCACCCAGACACCCTGTCTGTCCCTCGTTTAGTGCGCTGGGATCTGTTTATGTTACCTGCACACGACAGACCTGCTGACGAAACCTGAAGCGTACGTTCCTGTGTACGTGTACCATCACACAAACACACAAAGGCATTAGCTTCAAAAACCAGGCACAACAATACAATCTGAAATCAATAAAACATAAACAAAACTGCACACAGACACACACATCCCGCCGTGTTACGCAGAGTCTCCGTCACATTAGGCCTTCTGTGTTTCTCTGCCCCGTTTCATTCTGTCAGGCCTGAGATGAAATATTAACGAGGAGGACGGCACCCTAACCCACATACTGTATCCTGCACTGCCAGTTTGACTCGCTGCTTTACAAGGCACACAAGCGGAAAACACACACACGTATTCATGTGTTGTGGGGACATCTAATTGACATAATGCTCCCCCTAACCATGAAAAATGAATACCTAACCCTAACCATAGCCCAATTGTAACCCTGACACTAAAACCAAAACTGCCATACCGGGATTCTGGTCCCCACAACTGCAGTAAACTTCCAACATTTGGGCCCCACAAAGATATGAATACACACTCACACACACAGAGGACATTGCCTTGCTTTTATTTAGTCACAGGACAGCCCACATTTATCCAAATCCTCAATAAGAAAACACAAAACCAGCCAGCACCCAGTCTAAAAAGAAGGTTTTCCATAAATGTGGCTGCGGCACGAACACGCTGGAGTATTAATGAAACAAAAACAAAGTATGCGGCGCGTCTGTAAGCCGCAGGATACGCCGACACCAAAGCTGCTTCGCCTCATCGACCTACAGACGCCCACCGAGGATGGAGACTTTATCTTTCTTGTAGATTGATTGAGTGCACTGTGAAGTTTTCCTATCACATGCTCATCAGATAATCTGACACGCTCTGAATACCTGCCATTCAATAATCAATTTACTTGCTATCTCTCAAATGACAACGTCGCAGCGTTCCTCTGCCTCGCCGGCTTTTCTCCCCAAACATCTGCTGCTCAGCAGCAACACACCGCCTACAGTTTCTCACATTATTACACGTTTAAAGCCAGCCGTCTCCCCCCTTTCCCTGCAGGACAATTACAATATTTAAAATATAATAAGTATATATTGGCAGCAAAATTGGGGAGCACTTTATTAGAAGGCTGAGAGGAAAGAGATGAGGAGCACTGCTGACGGTGTGGGAAGTGGCGGTGGTGCTGCTGGTGGCGGCAGGGCAAGCAAATCGGATTTGAAGCCTAGCAAAACAGGAGGGCTTTCCGGGAGAAGGGAGTTGTCACTTTTCATTAGATACAGCGGCACGGACGAGGCCCCGGCTCGCCTGACGCCTTCCCTGCATTCATAGTCTGAGACGGAGAGCTGAGCATCTGCAGACATTTGCCTTCTTCTCCCCTCCAGTGTGTTTGTGCGATTTTAGAGCCACGTGTCCCACCTCTTTCCCCCCGGCTCAGTTTCTTTGTGGACAACCTGCTTTTTTGTCTTCAATCTGCAGAGCTGGAAACGAGGGGACGTCACGGTGGACAGCCAGCTCCCTAAAAACGCAAGTTATTTATTTTGTGTGTAGACAATGTTCACTGGTGGGCGAGCACAAAATCTCCTGGCTGAATCCTCCGGACGTGAGCAGCTTCATTAGAAAGAGCAGCTCCTTTAAGTATAAACATGTTCAGTCACTCGTTAAGAAACGTCCAATCACCGAGCTTCAGATGTTGCCGAGCTGTCATTTGTGGATTTCTGAAGATGGCTTCAGAAGCTGAGCATTCCTGGAAATTTCCAGAAAATAGTGCGCTCTGTACTGTAGTGAGGTGGTTATGATTATGCACAGCTACAAACAAATCTGTAGAGCAGCTTTGCTTGATTCTCAATTCAAAATAATCCTTCTTTGTCTCCCTCTGTGTGAAACTGGCTGTTTTAGCTCCTCCCCCTTCAAGCCAACCTTCTGCTGTTTGGTTGCCCCTCCTAAACAGGAAGCTTGGGCAGCAGGTGGGTTTGGAATTTAAGCTCTTTCTGACATCATCCTGATCCAGGAGTAGAAAGTACCGCCCACATTATTGGAGACAACGTTTAATCTGAACAGCCAGCATTAAGAAGGGAAGTAAAGAAAAGCAGAAGGTTCCTTTTGAAGATAAGGATAATTATTCTATGCAGTATAAATATAATACAATTTACTGCTGTCTCCTCTCATTCTTTATACTTGTGGCAGGTCTCGCTATGATCTTCTTCTTTCTCGGTGCCTCGCGCTCCGGCTCTTATACGCTCTCTGTCTTTGTCAGACTCGATATCCTTTATAGTGCTCTCCCCAGCCCTCCCCGGCTCTCTCGACTCCACTTTGTGCCTCCGCGGTGTTGGTTTACTCCTACTTCTCCTCTCATCCACACTTCTGTCATGTACCATCATGAATATTGAAACACCACCCCCCTCGGTAAAGATGGCCTGTCTCCCGACATTAGCAGCAATGAATACCTCTTCCAGGGGCGAGTGTTTGCTCTGTGCACTCAGCACGAGCAGGCTGGCGGTCCATTTATTAGGTACAGCCGGAGTTCAGACAGTCAGGAGAATAAGAGCAAACCAGATTCGCACGAGCCAACCAGAGACACAAAGATGATGCAGGAACAAGAGGGAGGGGGTAATAAGGTGAAGGTGAACTTGGTCAAAACGAATGCTTCTGTGTGGACGGGGCTCCTAACCTCCTCTGTGCACAGTCTGTGATGCTAACACAAAGCTAGCAGCAGCATGCTGACCACGGCCGAGCAGCAAAGCCCGAATATTCCTCTAACTTCCTTTAACAGTTGCCCGCCTCTTTCCTTTGCTTTTCTGTCATCTTGCAGATACTCAGCATCACCTCAGCTCCATCTTCCTCAGGACTCCAAAGACAGTGAGATCAGCCTCCCTGGACCTGCTCCTGCAGTCCTCGACCACGTGAAGTCGGCTGGCCTCTGCCTAAAGCTCTCAGTACAGCAATTTTACTCCACGAGCAGTAAAGTTGTGTTTTGCTGAATGAGGAGGCTTTTTATAGCCACTTAAAATTCTTTCACTTTGTGCTTTTACTTTTCGTTGCATCGGTGAGTATTTTACTGACTCATCTGCCCCCACGTGACTCCTGAAGTCCTACGGAGACCTTCAAGTGACACAGAAACTTCTGCTTCTGACGATGAATTGGTCAATTGTTCAATTTCGCCTCTCTTGTTTGCGGCATTTAACAATACATTTCCAGTTATCTGACGGAGCCTGAGAGGCACGGAACAATTTTTTGTCTCTGCACAATTGGGACAATGTCTGCTGTCAGTTATAATAACGCTCTCAAAGATGGCCTAGTTCTCGGACAAAATACCAACAATTTTCCAGATTCGTTTCATCCCTCGGCCCCCTCACTCATAACTGCCTCCGCTGGTTCTGGCAGCTCCACTTCAGTGGACGCTTTCATGTCCGGAGATGTCCCGAGCACCGTCGAAGCTAAGTACACACCGTACTCAACTTTTCTTTCACCTCCAGACTTTCGTATGTGATCGCTGAGTCATCACAGGGCAGACAGTGTGAGTTTCAGCCTTGCACTCCTACTCGCCGATCTGAGAAAACTTAACTCCCAATTAAACACGAATGAAATGAAGCGCGTTTAAGATTGAAGTTTCACATCTCACTCACTCTGAAATGAAACATGCATTACTTAAAAGTGACACCTACGCTCATCTCGTACTGCGGATTTAATGACAGAACAAAGCCGTATTAAATGAAAGCAGACAGCCACTTAACACCGACACAAAGATAACATCTGTGCAGGTGCAGAAGACCAGCACAACAACAGACTCTTGCGCTCAGATCAGTACACCACAGTACGCCATCAAAGAGCTTTCTTTTTAAACACTGCAGAGAGAAAACTTTCCCTCAACTTTACAGGAGAAAACACATTTGCGTTCCAGACTGATGTGAATGTGGAATTTCCTTCAAGAGATGGAGAACTGGTGCAGTGCCATCGAGATCAAATCAAGAATTAGCCATTGATTTGATCTCGATGTCAGCGCAGTCGGTTCGTTCTTCCATCCATTTCTGTTTTTCCAGGTCCGAGTCACAGACATAGGAGTCACTTCTACAGGTCTGTGGTGTTGAAGAGAGACAGGACGTATGTATCTACCATCATTTCTGTCTACGAGCTGTGGGAGCTGACAGAAAGATTGAGACTGAGGACCAAAGTGGCACAAATGAGCCGTTTCCACACCAAACACTCGCTGGAGGGTTTTTGGAAAATCACCGTCTGTTTGGTTCAGAGTCTCAGACCAGTCGATCACCTGCTCTGTTCTGTTTTGCATCACATGGACTTTGTACATGCGAGCTGACAGGTTAAAGTCTGACTTTATGGCCTCAGATGTAATGCTTCATGCGTAACGTGTAGAAAGGTTTGGGGCTGCAGTGCATGCAGGACTCTGGCTGCCATCGCCTTCCTCACAGACTCCGTATCCAGAAGCTGCAGATGTTTAAATGACGACCGTCCTCTCTACCGCTGATGCATCAACCGCTGATGCGTCAGTAATTTTATGACTTGATTACGAAGACTCCTGACACGTCTGAATCTGAATCAGAATCAGATAAGGAGAAAATGGAGAGCTGGATAAACGAATATTCTCAGAATGACACAAACTACTCCTCAGTTCTTATGTGTTAACGTCTTAGTTTCCATGAAACGAGTAGTAAACTGGCCAAGCTGAAGCTGCTGTGAGCCTCGGCCTACTCCCGCCGCTCGGCGCCTCGTGTGATGTATGAAACGCCGTTTGTGGCGTCAGAACAATGCGAGACATCGAGAGTGCTCTGAAGTGCTCTTGAGATAAAGGCACAGTATACACGCAGTCCATTTATCACCACCCTGCTTCACGCTCACATCATTACGTACCCTATGCTCCCTGAGCAGCGCTGTGTTCGCTTCTCTCCTCATCGCTGGCTCAGATTTTGGAGAGTGACCTTCCAATCAGAGCTCTGCTTCGTTAACGGCACCTTTAGCGGGATAGCACTCAACGCCATGCGACAAACAATGGGTTAAAGACGTTAAGGCGTTAGCATTTACACGTCTCCAAGCAAAAGTCTGTTTTTTAAGCCTCGGTCCCATCGTGCGAGGTTACAGTTCAGACGCTCTCCTAGAAACACGAGGCTTTTACTACGGATAAAAAATGATTTTATGATCTCATAAAACACTTAGCTGAGCTTTTATATCCAATCAGCCTCATTTCACGCAGTGCTGAAATGCAGGCACACGCATAAAACCTCTGCAGGTGCCTTCACTCTGTCCATACAGCCAACACAAGCAATGCAGGCATGGAGACAAAGCCTCCGGCCCCACGCAGACGCAGTTTAAAGGGTTTTTTTTGAAAAGCAGCTCAGCTTCCTCTCTGAAAACATCTGCACAGATAATATTTATGCTGCAGAGAAGCTCTGAAATCACAGGGCTGCTTTATTCTCATTTCTTCGCCCCGACCGACCAGCAGAGCCTGGATCTGCTGCATGTTGCTTCCTGTTAAAAGAGAGTTCTTCCTCCTCACTCTCACCAGGTTCTTCTTATACACAAATCTCTCGTTAAGTTCTAATATATCGACTCTGTCTCTGGTTCAAACATTGGATGAGCTTCTTTGACTGTTCAGCCATCATTCTCAGCCTCTGCATCTTTTTGTCAGCTCTGCTCATGTGCAGCAAATTGTTGAGTTAAAGTCTCAGGGTGCAGCCCAGGAGCTCCCGGTGTGCCCATCGCTTCAGTAAAGAGTCAGGCTGACTGAGATTGTCTCTGCCCTTCAGAGACCCTCAACATGAACTTTTACTGGGAACAGTTGACTCCTCATCCTCCAGCTTCCCTCTGCTAATGTGCTTCAGTTGTTTTCAATAAACTGCATGCTCAAAAAGATGTTTTGTGTCACTCCCATTTCTTCTTGTTGCATGTTGAAGCTCTACTCGGAACCTTGTTAAGATCCAACCATGCAAAATATGATTTTTTTTAGTTGCCATTTTTCAAGTGGTCTTAAACTTTGGATCTTTTCTATTAGCCTGGCCATAGCTCTGCAGCTAGCCACCAGCTACCTCATCACTTTACGTCAGCTGAGGTCAGGGTTCTCCCACCTGCTCTTCAGTTTTCTGTCTTTGTTTACGCCCAAAGTGTTGGCGGAGTGTGTGATTTATTTCTGATCAGATCATTTTCCTGGAGTGGGACTTGGAGCGTTTTTAGCTCTCTTTGGTGCCTCAGAGTTTGACTTATTTGGGAAATGGAGACGAGAAATGGTTAACAAACATCAGACAGGTGGGTATTGTCTGGATCTGTCATACAATAGAAAAATAAAAGAAGCTGAATTCAAAATATGAGAGGATTTGGTCAAAGTTAAATGTCAGATATTATCTTGTTCATTATGAGCTGTTAAGACTTAACTGCGTGCACAGATATCGACAAGCCCTGCACGATGATTATTCACATCCTGGATCAATGTCATAAGCGTCTCAGCTCACCGGAGGAGGCGTTGAGTCAACAAATTGATTATTTGCTCATGATTAGAGGGTGAACGCTTCACAGATAAAGACAGAGAACAGTGTGGAAGCTCACCTGAGGCTGCGCTGCAACAGGAGGGAGCCAGCCAGAGATCGAGCAGGACTCTCAGTTAGTTTAAAACTGTCACTCATCAATCAGCACGTTTCAAAGTTTAAATCCAGTGCTGTAAATAAAACTACAGTTTATCATACATGTATTTATTTCCAGCTGCAACATTGAAATGATGAACAGCTTAATGAATTCATGAATAATTATAAGGCAACAATATGCACATGATTCTAAATAATATATACTTTTACTTTAGGCGCTTTTAGTATATTTTGGTGCAAACAGCATCTCCACATCATTTACATTTAACTTCATATATGCAAGTGTGTGTAGTTTACTTGCTAATATTGACTTATGGCCTTTTCATCCACATCACGGAGGATATTTTTACATACATGTTTTAATAATTTGTTCTTGGTTTTTCTGAGTAAGGATCGTTTCTGCAACACCAACAGAAAGCCCTTCATGTTCTTTATGTAACATCGTAATCGTTTCAGTTATTGTCATGTTGGGATTGTGGTGGACGTGTGGCGTCGCTCTTACAGACCAACACGACTGAGACTCCCGCAGAGACTCCAGCGTTCATGTCGAAGAAAAACGAGATCTCTCAACGCAAAACAACAAGAAGGGAGGCCCACAACACGCCTGTGTGTGGGAACTGATGCATAACGGTGCGTTTCAATAATTATGAGATAGGCCATCAAAAGGGCGACAGTTTGAAGGATGACTGAAAGAAAGAAGAGTGCGTGGAAGAACAGTGATGATTGTAGGCAGAAAGTGAGAAGTAGGAAAGGTGAAGATGCATTTTTTAATATTAGCCTCTGACAAACAACCTCTGTGTGATAATAATTAAAATGAATGAACTAATGAAAACTAATGTAAAATCAGCAAAATCTGCTCCGGAGACCAGCTGGAGCGAAACTGGACTGCAGTGATGAATCTGAACAAACCAAACCTCAGCGTCTGATTCGCTCCTGCTCAGATTTCAGATACTGTTTATATGTTTGCTGATGACACACAGGTGTACTTATCAGTGCCTAAATCCGCTGCAACAAAAGACTGAAGTCCACCTGAAAACCAGAATCTCCAAATCAGGACCGAAATCCTGGAATAGTTGCGCGTCTGAGTTTCGTTTAGACGGAGGAAAACTCGCTCACGTGTTGGCGTTCAGCAGGTTCAACCACAGCAACGCGCACATTCACAAAGCTGTGTCGCCTTGCTGTGTTTCAAAGGACAGACTTGAAAATCCTTTCACTGGTTTAAAAAGCACGAGCAGACCAAGTTACGTTTCAGATGCGCTCGCACATTTCCGCAGGCTCAGTCTGCGCTCCCACGCTGAGAACCAGAATCAGCTTGTAGATCTTTGCGGTGTGAAACGAACTTCCTGAACACCTCACATCAGACTGTGGCTTTATTTGTTGTACATTTCTATTTTTTCTTGTTCTGTCCTATATTTGATATGTTTCCACGTTTTTAACTTTTGGATGTTTGAATTAAGTTCACTAGAATTTGGAGTCGCAGATCTTAATCTTATTTGGATGTTGTACTTCATCCTTTGACTGATTTGTAATTTTACTGATTAATAACTGTTTGAAAAATGAAATGCAAACAAACTTTTATATTTTGTATTTTATTTTGAAATCCAGTTCCTATCTGGTGTATTTGTCTGGTAGATTTGTGTTACACACACATTTGGCTTGAAAACTAAAGAACTAATTATAAAACACAGAATAATAATGATAAGTGCTGCCCCCGCGCGCAGGCCACTGGTGGAGAGGTGGCGGCGCTGAGGGGAGGGTGGGGGCAGCTTGGAGGGTGGAGTAATTCAGAGAATGCGAGACACTGCCCTCCCTCCCTCTCTCTTCACTCCTCCTCCTCCGGGTGGAAATTCATCCTTCAGGCTGGGTAGCGGACATTTGTGAAGAGGACGTCGGGAGTGCGGGACGCGGAGACTCGGAGACCCGCGGTGGCAGCAGAAGTTCTACCGCCGGGTTTGGTGCTCTGCGGCTTCTGAGCTCCGCGCACAGCGGCGTGATTTCCGTCTTGTGCTTTTCCGGTGGCTCTCAGCTCTTCTCGGTTCCTCGGATTTTTCCAGCTGCCGTGCCTCCCTCAGCTCCGGCGGTGTTCCACTCGGAGCTTTACGGACATCCGCCTCTGCTTCGTGTGCAACTTTGGAGATCTGACACCGACACACGGCCCGGTTCGTCCGCTGCACTCCGGAGTGAACAGGAAGGAGGTAACCGGAGCTCCCCGTCGCCTCCTCCGCCACCAGCTCCGGTGTGACCGCGGCGGCAGCAGCGGAGAGGGAAGCGGGATTAATGTCGGGAGGACCCGGACCCACAGCAGCGCTCACGGTCAGTGTGTTCTCGGCTCTGTGCGTCACCGCGCGGCGGCTCGGCTTCCCGCCGGTGCTTCCGGTGTGTTTAAGTGTGAATATCGGTGCGTTCGGAGCGCGTCGGCTCCAGCACGCCCCGGAGCCCTGCTTGTCCTCCGTGTCCGCGGCTCGGGCTTCAGAACCGAACAGGTGCTTTTTAATTCGGGGGTTGGGGGGGTGCCTCTTTCTAAAACGCCTCTCGGTCACAGTCGGGCTTATTTTAGGCGTCATGTGTGGAACTCTGCCCCTGACGCGGACACAGCGCGGCAGTCAGGGGCAGCGTTCCTCGGACACTCGGACGGAGGCTGAGCGGCTCGCTGACCCGCCGGCTCCCCTGCACCCTTCCCGGGCTCTCTCTCTCTCTGCTGGGCTGGAAGTTGGCCGAAGTGCACCAGGCGCGTGAAAACGTGCCGGGCGGCGTGGACGCAAACCTCCACCTCATCAGCAGCTCCTCGGGACTGCGGGGTGAGCAGCGGGGGGAGAGGTGAGGAAGGTGCGCACCGCAGGGTGTTTTCGCCCGACTCTTCTTCATTCCTCTCACGTCCTCTTCGCCATGGAGACGTTTGACAGTCTGCCGCGGCGCGGGGACGTCTCCTCTGACCGGGGGACGGCGGGGGGAGGGGGAGTGAGGGGGGCTCACACACTGCTCCGGTTCAGTGATGGTGTTGCTGGACTCATCAATCAGTCTGTTAATATTCACGTCGTTATGAAATAATCCTGATTTCGGTCATTTTTAAAGCAGAAATTTCCTCCTGAAAACTGAATATTTTCGCTTTATATCTAAAAAGTGGCGCTTCCATGACGTCATTTTCTCACCGGTGAACGGTCTTCTGGTCCAAGCTGATCGGTAGCTGCAGTTTTCGTGAATTGCGTGAGGCGTGCAGAGGTTTTAACCACGGGACGTGATTGGCTGCTTCACGCCAGCGGAGCAGGAACGCGTCCGTGTGCTGCTGCTGGACCCCGAGCGGCGCGGGCTCTGCACTCGGTGCACAGCGGGTTTATTTCAGACACTCTGCTGATCCAGGCTGACCTCAGCTCTGATCTGCTCCAGTTATCTGTTAAACTTCTTCACTCTCAGCTTGCTTTCTTCATGGTTTTTTTTTTTTGGTCCAGAGTAATGTGGCCCCTCTGCTTCACGGGCCCTACATAAATTAAGGGGCTGTGCTGTTCAGTAATGGGTAATTTGGAGGGTTTTGAGCGGTCCCGTGGGTGCTATTACTCTCTGTCTGAAGCGGGAGCAGGCCTGGAGGTCCACCTGTTCTCCTATTACCACCAATGGAAGTAGATCAATACCTCCTCAGTACATCACCATGGATTCTGTTCTCTTCTATTCTGTCGAGGCTTCAGTGACGCAAATCAGCCAGAGCTGCAGCTGAGCACACTGTGTGTGTGTGTGTGTGTGTGTGTGTGTGTGTGTGTCATGTTGATGGGGCTGGTGTGTTTTGTACACATGCCGACTTTAATCCTTCACACTGAGAACAATGTTTGTTTCCGTCTGAGAGCCGGAGCTGATCAGCGTCATGGTGGCGATGAGTGTGTGTGTTTCTACACCGGACTGTTAATTTGTTCACTGTGTGTGTGTGTGTGTGCTGACTCTGACGTCCAGCTGTGAAAGTGTGTATGTGCCCATCGTTTGCTGCTTTCCTTCCACGTGAGGCCGTTTTGTGGACACTGTGGATGAAAGTCGTTTTATTAGGCAATGATCAGATAAATTTTTCAGAAGTCAATGTACAAAAATGAGGCATGCACTGATAGGTCGCCGTGCTAGTAAACAAAATGCATTTCCTGATGTGAGTGGGTGATGGGTTTTGCGGTGGGCCTGACTGTGGATGACGGCAGACTTTCAGCCTGTAAACGTGTCTGTTAGACGCTGACCGAGCTCACAGTCACATTTTTAAATGTCTTGTTTTGTTTAGCAGTTTAACACCTGCTCACGATCGTATTGGACAAAGAAAAGTCGGAATATTGAACGTTTCCTCTGTGAAAAGGCTTCAGTTGGATTTCTGTAGCACTGCAACACTACAGCGAGAGGGTTGTGCTGTGGGTCATGACTTCATCAGTTTAATACTTGATTTGTTTCCTCTTTCAAACATGAAGATGAAGTAGTGTGTAGAAACGTGGACATATCTGTGAAGATAGTTGCAGAAGCTGGCCGTGGTTCTCCACCTTCGAAGGGTGGAGTTCCTGTGTTTCTGGCCTGAGAACGCCTCCGTGTCTCCCCAGGAGAGCTGAGGGAGGGCGGGGTGTCTCTGATGCCCGTGAAACCCCGATGCAGTTTTTGTGGGAGTAACGTAGTTGCTTTGGTCCTGGGCTCTGGTTGTTTGGGATTTGCACCCCAGACTGTTTCTCCTGGCTCCAAGGAGCTCCACAGGCGTGTTTATCTGCATGAAGCTTATGTCAGCAGTTTTCCTTTGGGTGTGTGTGGCTGCCTGCCCGTGTTGCTCATGTAGGAGGGCAGTTGCTGGGGTTGGGTTATCAGTGATTCTGCTGCTGTCGGGTTTGGTTTAACTTCAAAAGAGGTCGTAGATGCTGGTTTCTTTCTTTTTTTCTCCATTTTTGCCAGTGACCTGCTGCTTGTTAGGTCCAGATGTGGACCTGTGGTGCTGAGTTGTTTCAAACGCAGTCAGATGTGAACATGTGAAAAAAAGGCAAACGTGTTCACCCAACTGTCCCCGAGCGAGAAAAGCTCTAAAAACCAGATCAGTGCAGCCGGCAGCTGCAGTAAATAACCTGGTCTCCTCTTCTGATGAGACGCCACGCGCACTCTGAGCCGTCATCGGTTTGTCGGAGAGCTGCAGCGGCACGGCGAGGTGAGAAACGTTTTGACGTCTCTGTCTGCGTCGGGGGAAAGATGCCTTTTCCTGCTCTCCGGCTGCTCCTCATCACATTTTCTCTGCTTGTCCTGTAGTAGGCGTCTCTGCGCTGACCCGTAAGGGCGAGCGTTTGCTCTCGCCTCTGAAATGCCCCCCAGCCTTTGTTAGAGACGCTCTTCGGGCTTGAATGACCTCTCGGAGCTGCTCGTTGCAATGATGAGCCTAATAGATGTGGTGCAGGCTTCGTGTTTGGCCTGCTGTGTGCTGGCCCACTGAAACAAAGCCTGCTGGCCCGTCTTTGAGGTTTGGAAAGGAAACCCTGGAATTCCACTTTGGGTTTTGGGCTCTACCCCCCCTTACATGCTTACATAAGCAGTAATGTGCTGAGTAACTTCAGACCAAGGGGCAACCTCTGGAGCAGAGAAATGAAGGCAGTGTGCAAACTAATGTTCTCCTGCAGCGAGCCAGTCTCTGTGGACTCCCGTGTTAAAACGTCCGACTTTACAGGGGGAATAAACATGTTTACAGCCTGCTTCAGCCTCTCTGGATAGCTTCTCCTTCATAACAGCTCTGAGTGGGGCCATCTCTTATTTTTATTTATAAGTCGTCCACTGCAGGAGCTCCTGACTGCTTTACGACCCCCTCCTGCGTCGCAGCTGCCCGGCATGGCGGTGCACGGGGCGTTTATGCAAAGATAAACCTTGCAGGCTCATTTTTTTTGTCTTTGTTTCTGTAAATCTGACAGCAGCAATGGTTCAGCCAAACAGTCAGTCACACTCCCCTTCCTCCTCTTCCCGCCTCTCTCGCAGCATTTCTTCTGTCTGAGCGAGTCCCCATCTCTGAAATCAATATCATCCAAAATAGGATCGAGTTCTCGTGTTATGAAAAGCCTTGTGCATTTACAGGATGATGAGTCTAATCTTTGGCTCCCTGCTTTTCAAACTTTTGGGTTACGAGAAGGAAAGGGAAGATTGGGTTATTTTTTTCTATTTTTGAAGCTTTGGGTTGAAGGTAAAGAAAACGTGCTGTGGAATAAGCCCGCTTTATCACGCCGGGAGATGAGCTTGAGATCCTTTGGGCGCTTTCCCTCCTCTCCTCCTGAGCTCTCGTGGGCTAAAATAGGGGGATGAGGCATCCCGAGTGTTACTGTGCCCACAGCTGACTACCCTTCTGTCGCTGTGAGTCATGCTCTCGCCACGACTCGAACACCACTTGTCGATGCGCATTTGTCAGAACTCGAAAATAAAATGGTCATGAGATGTTTAAAGAGCCTCGCGGGCTTTAGGAGGCGTGGGACGGCGAGGGCTATTCTTAGCCTGAGATAACAACGGGGCTTTGGTTGGCGAGCAGATTGAGGGGTGCGAAGCGGGCGAGTGCTGCCGAAGCTGGTTTCAGACACCGGCCTGCAACCCAACAGGCCTGCTGCTTTGTCTCTAGCTGCTTCCTTTATCATTAACAGTCGCAGCTTTCATCCGGCGTAAGCGCTTCATCGGGCTTACAGCGTTCAATGCAGATCCCGTCAGTCTGTCAGGGCTCACGGGGAGTTTCCTCCGTCTTCAGCTGCTGTTCTTCCCACGGACGGAAGATCATTGTGGTTAATTTCAGTCGCAGAGTGAGAAATCGGTGCTGTGTCAGTGACTGTAAAAGTTCACAGCCATTAGAGTTGACTTAACACTTTTGGATATTTCCGAACGCTCGCTTGGAGTCACACCACACCACCAGAACACCCCAATCAACACCTGTCAGCTTTAAATAATCAGCACTGGAGTTGCTGGAGTTCAGAGTCTGGAAGTCATTTCAGGCCCAGTGCATTTTATTTCCTGCTTGCAGGATTAATTGATCCTGATGCCACTAATATCATCAGAGAGGAGCTGCAGTGGGGCGATGGTGGCAGGGGAACTCGTTTGTCCTTCCACGGCAAGCTCATCTGTGCGGATGCTCGCTGACTAATGTCACACATGCTTGAAGTGAGGGCCGTGTTGACCCGGCAACAGGAAGAATCCTCCACCGTCCTAAATAAGGAGGACGCCCCCCTCAGGGGGAGGAGCTGCCCAAAGCTTGTGCTCATAGATCAGCGTAGGACTGCCTTCGCACTCTGCTCTCGCTTCGCCATGGCGCATTGCTACAGCAGAGATGCTGTAGATGCTTAAAGTCCTTCACTTGGGGCGGCCACTCCTCCTCCCACGCTACAACCACCACCTCGGCTTTGGAGGTGTTACCTCACATCGTAGTCAGGTCACACTTGGCTGGAAACCATACTGGTGAATTTTAAGTTCGATTACAGCGGAAATTCACAGTGACGATCTTGTTTCTGTTACTGTAGTCGCTTCACTTAAGCCCTGCATCCCCCTCCACGATCCTGCCACAGCTCACATTCATTTCCTGCTTTTCTTATTTGCTTTTGGTCGATTTGCAGTTTAAGTTCAAAGACATTTACAGAAAACAGCTGAGATCTAAATGCAGAGCAAAGCGTGGAATCGATGAGCCTTATCTTTCAGACCTTTACTTGTAAATGAGTGGCAGCGGCGCCGTCCACAGGTGAGTAAAATGTCCCCTGAAGCCTGTTTGTCACGTGCGGCTCTGCGGATGCACGGTGGCATCGGCTGCTGCAGAGGGAGACGGAAAGCAGAGCCGGTCATAATGAGCGATGCTCGGCGCGGCGCTCGGGCCTGTAGTTGCTGATATGGATCCATTTTAGAGCTCAGCAGGGGGCGGACGTCGATCTTGTAGTGGCGCCTCGGCGCTCGTACCTGTGGAGCGCTGCTGTGGCTCATATTTGTTTGGATCAGTTGCCGACGTGCCTCATGAACATCAGAGGTCAGAATCAGCTCCTTGTTACTTCCTTCTGTTTGCCCGGTTGCCGTGGCAGCAGCAGATATCCCAGTCCCCCCCCCCCTCCCCGTGTGTGCTCACATGTCACACTTCTGATTTGGGAGGAGAGAAAACAGGGTGGCAGTTCAGTAATTAGTTCTGGAGCATTAACTGCTTATCAGTGGGCGCTTTTATTAGCCCCCCTGTTTTGGCTGGTTAGCCTTCTGGACATGGAGCCAAATGGCGCTCCAAGTTGTCCGGTCAACCATGGAGGAATTCCTCCGCCGTGCCAGAACCCTCGGTGCCGGGAGAGGACCTAATTGTGATTCGAAATCGGTGTCGACACAGCGGCCACACGCTGCTGCGTGATTTTCACCGCCGAGATGGAGTCTGATTAACTGAAATGCTTCCAGCAGCGAGCAGATAGAGCGATAGGACCGGAGCCTGGGTGGTGCCGTTTGATTTGCTGGGCCAAGCATTTTGTAACCATCAGGTCGACCCGTCTGGGGTTGGGGCTGCTTTTTGTTTCACAGAGCAGAAGATGTTAGATGTGAAATAAAGTCTGAAACACGATAGATTTGCTGTTTTTCTGGGTCCAAACTGATGAAAAGTCTTAAAGGCTGGGAGGATAATCGTACACAAGCCCTCGGTGGCTTGGATGTCAACAGGAAACACCAACTTAAATACCGGACAGTTTCACAGCGTGTTCATGTTGAGCAGATTTTAAATCCATAAAGAAAGAAGAGTGTGGGAGATGCGGACCTTTAGCCCACACAGGCCGAAGGTTAATGCTTCAATATTAACTGGACAGATGCTCATGGACTCAGAATTCATATGATATTGAATATTTGTGGGTCATCTCCTGTTTTCCCTCAGTGGTGACCCATCTGGAGTGTCCAATCCTTTCATAGGATGGATGGAATAATTTTATTTCCAACACAAGTGGAAAAAACCCAAGAAAAGAAAAATTTAAAAACATCGAGTTTTCATGAAATACACAATGTTTAGCAGAAGTTTACACTTTTTCTGTTCCCACCCCCTTATTTTATATTCCAGTATTTACACATCAATATTCAGAATATGACATTATACAGTCCACACATGTTTACTATATACAGGCTACACTCATAAACTCAGCACCCTGTGGTTAACACCCACTATGTGTAATGTTTGAGATGTAATCTGTGAAAGTCTCCTACTGTCGGGATTACAGTTCGGCTCGTCCAAACAGAAGCTTCCAGACGTTAAACCAGCACCAACCTGCGCTGCAGGTGTTCGGTCTGGTTTTAGCCTCATGCTAAATCGGCACGTGTTCAGAAACTAGAAGACCAGAAACGCTTTCATGGGAAACGTGAGAAGTTTAGCGTAGTTTGTGGTCTGTGTCCACTCGCCCTGATTGCAGGGGATCAGTTTAAGCTTCTCATTCAGGCTGGAAAACATCAGTGAAAACAGGGGATTGTAACCCAACCCAGTCATGGGCGGGACGCCACCTGGTGGATGTTTCCCCAGCACCGCTGTCCAACGATGAAAGTTCAGTTTAATAAAACCTGATTGTAAAAGCGTTTCTTCGTTTCTGCTCCTTCTTCTCTGCCGGTGATCTTCAGATTTTCTGTTTCTTGGAGCGGCATCGGTCAGGTTTCCGTTCTCAGGCTGCTGTTTCATGACGTGCAGTAGATCTTAGTGAGGTGCTGGAAACAGGCTCGCATGTGTGGACATGTTGCTTCAGGAATTCAGCTTCAGCCATGGAGAACTGCCCGTTGGCTGGGGGAGCATAAAAGTGCCAAACAGACACAAATGTTTGCATGAACTCAGTTTTACTTTGTTGACGATGTCTGTGATAGCAACGCGCTGAAATAAAAAAAGATAAGCGCTTGTTTGCTTATCTCGTGTGTGGTGTTAAAAAAGAGACTGTTATCAGGCATGTGCTGCTGCTGCTGCTTTGGAGACGATTTGCATGCTTTATTATTAAAAATTAATGAGTGTGGTGCAAGTGTGAAAGTGAAAGAGACTTGGGAACCAAAGAAATGACACATGAAGAGGAAAAGCAGCATTTTTCACATTTGTCTCCGGCGGTGGAAACACATTTCCTCTGATGGATTTATGCTTCTTCTGCTGCTCATTTTTTTTCTGCTGCACTCCCTCTCAGAGCATTTTTTTTTTGTATTAATATGAAAGCTGCACAAAATTAATATTTTGGACACAAAAGGAGATGGCCTGCTTTTATCAGCAGAGAGGGGAAACAAACGTCCAGTCATTGGACGGTCGCACAATTTCTCTTTTTCTTTGGGGGGGGGGTTGATTTTAAAAACAACGTCACAGCGTCACGCCGAGCTCTGACTGTGACGTGTTGCTCTACACCGATCAGGGATTCATTGATCAAACAACCAGGAGAGTCATCCATAATGGAAACGATCATTGGCTCCATCCCCGAATAAAGATTTAGAAATGAGCTCCACCTCTGCGAGTTACAGCAGTAAGATGCTGATTACACACTGATGCATGATTAATGATGAGCTAATGACACAACGCGACTCTCAGCGCGACTATTTTCCTTCATTGAGGTCGCTGACTTCAATTAAATTTGTCTGATTACACCTCAAATTTTGGCTTTAGTTTAAAAGGTGTGTGTGTGTGTGTGTGTGTGTGTGTGTGTGTGTGTGTGTGTGTGTGTGTGTGTGTGTGTGTGTGTGTGTGTGTGTGTGTGTGTGTGTGTGTTGTTGACTCGGGCAGACAGCTCGGCCCTTCCACCTGGCCCGGAGCTTTTAAAGCATCAGCGACAGACAAATACAGCCGGCCGAGGAAATGAGACGTGAGAGAAGCTGACATGTTAAATCTAACAGTCAAACACCACCCGGCCAGCTTCACACCTGCCCCTCTGTGTGTTTGTGTGTGTGTGTGTTATGCAGTTGGTTTCTGAGTAGGTGACTTTACTGGCGTGAATTCAAATGTGTACACACTTGCATACATGCATGCACACACACAGGAGTAAAGACTCCAGACTGCAGAGATGCATTCTTGCAGGAGGAGAAGAAAGACGCAGCGTTTAAACGTCCGTTTGCGTGTTCGGCGATCAGTTCTTCAGTTCCAGTGACGTTTGGATGAACGTGTCAGTTAATTGGCTACAAACTCTCAGCAGAGAAAACTGAAAAAACATTTTTTCGCTGTTCATGAGATCTGTTGCTGGTTGTGTTCTTAATAATCACTTCAGCATTATTGCTATTAGTGCGTTAGTGCTGCAGTTAATGGTTATTATGCTTAAGACTCAATTATTTCTCTCAGATAATCAGATTAAGCTCCCGGAGCCTGAGATCCTGATGATGGCTTCTTCTCTCTGATCAACAATCACAGCAAAGTCAGATTTATTCTTGGCAACAATACCGGAGTTAAAAACACTCAGAGAGAACAAAAGCTCTCACAGCTCGGCTGCGCAAACAACAGCAGTGCAGGCTGCAGTCATTAGTGCGCATTAAACATCTTTAATATTCACAAATGAGGCTGATGTGAGGAAACCTGATGGCAGTTACCAGCATCAGCCACCAGCTTTTCTACTGATGGGTATCAAACACTGAGAAAAGATTATAACTAAAAGATAGGACGGTAAACTCACGCGGGCTGACTGCTCAGCCCGTCACAGGCATGATGGGTAATTCCTACTGTTTCCACAGATTGTATTAAACATCTGGACTGTGGTGTCAGTCTGCACCCCAACAGGTGTGTCCACGCTGCTGTCGGCTCTCTGCGCCCCTAAAAGCTTTAAAATATGCATCTGAACAATGAGAGGTACACGACGGTGCCACAGCCGGCCTGATGCCCTGCGATGTTAAAGTGTCATTTCTCTTAGCTGGTACAAGAACTGGTCAGCTGTGACGAGCTGTGGGTGGACACCAAAAGCAGAAGGTCGAAGTTAGAAGCATGAGCTTCCTCTGCAGGACGTCTGGGCTCGGCCTCTGAGGTGAGGAGGCTCCTCCTCCACATCAAACAGATCCAGCTGTGGTGGGTCAGCAGGACCTCCCAGGTGGGTCGTTTCGGGGATGTCTGACTGGGACCCTGAGGGCAGACTCAGGACCTGTGGATGGATTAACCAGGAAGGCGAACCCTCATCGCTCTTTAAGAATAGAAATGTTGCACATCGGCGTCCATCGCAGTTCCACCGTCACATGTGCGTGACACGGCGGCATCCTGTGATGAATGACCAGGTGTTGGTCTGAAACCAGTGAATCAATGGCTTCAAAGTTTATCAGTAATATTTTTTGGCTAAATTGTCTTAACTTTATCAGGTTCGTCGATTTCTTTACAATCTGCTTTTGCGCGTCTCCGTCAGTGAACGCCGCCACCGCTGCAATAAAGCCTGATATTTCCTGGATAATCCACTTGTGTGATAAACATAAATTTGGCGACGACTGCAGAGACATTGAGTTTCAGATACATCCAGAAGCTTCCAGCTCTCTGTTAAAGGAGCTCGCATTTCTGCAGCAGGAAGTAAACATGAAATGTGTCACGGCGGATGAATGCTCATCTCCGAGCCTATTTGCAGATTTGTGTAACGGATCAGGATGTCATGACTCACCCATTCATCCAGTTATTCGCCCTCCTTTTCATCCACCCACCCTCCCATCTATCCACACACTCATCCACCCATCAAGCCGTTTATTCTCTCCACCCATTCATCCGTCAATCTGTCTTTTATGACAGGCAGTCATTCAGGGGACGAGCGCTGCCGTCTGCCAGCTCGCTCTGATGATTCACGTCCTGGAGACGCCACGGTGGCGGTGCATGCGCTCGGCGTGTTTGTTGGCGGGCGGCGGGGATGGAGGAGGAATTTGGGAATGACAGTGGATGTAGTAATGGGATGAGCTGATTTATTAGGACTGCAGAAAGGCACGGCAGAGGGTGAGACAGGGAGAGAAATGGGGTTAATAGAAAGCCGTGGCGTGAGAGCGGCAGAGAAAATGAGCACAGAGGTGGAGGATGGGTGGAGGTGGTGACAGCAGGAGGATGGGTGAGTCGAGGAAAATTACACGAGGGAGCAGATTATTGCCTTTGAGCATCCTTCCAGCGCTGCGGACCTCAGGAGGACGGTATTGTTGACGTCGCTGCCGCTTCAGAGCGTTGCACTCTGATTGGCCGATAGCCTTCAAGGGCAAACAGACTGCAGGTGGAGCTCACACCCAAACTCCCCGCTGTTCGCGATGTGGCGGCGGAGTCTTATCGACGCCACAAAATCTCGCCGCCTGCCGACTTTCAGAGAAAGTTTAAAGCAGTTTATCAGATCTAAGAATCATCTGAAGACTTTTATTGGAGGCTGAAACCTTTGCTGGAGTTCAAACTCAAATACCCTAACCCCTAGCACAAAGGTGAGCTTCAGGACGATGATCTCTGCTGACGACAGGAAATGAGGGCGGTCCAGCTGCTTGTAGATGGTTATGGTCTCTCTTTGTCTGTAAGGTTGGGTTTATGAAACCTGTTCTCCATCATGTGATGTGATTTTGGTGTTAAATGGTGCCTTTACTGTCAATCTGCATCTTCTCAACTTGTTTTTAATTGCCTGGAGTCACGACCTTTGTTCAGGATGAGATGTTTCTCGTCGTCCTTTTGGTTTCCTCCAGTTCAGAGAATCGGAGACTGAGCCAGTCGTATTTGGGAAGGAGTGTCCCACTCTAGGTGATAACATGTGTAGCCCTTTAAGTATGTGAAGTTATCGTGGCACTTATTAATCATTTTATCGTTTGCTCAGAACACAGATGTCTCGACATTTATTGGTCCATTGTTTACGCTTTACTGCTCACGTTAACGATGTCGTGTATATAAAAGGATTGCTCTGAATTTTAAGAGTTATCTGTACTTATGAATTCAAATTTCACCTGTTTCCTTCTACACACCTACAAGAAGAAAGTTGACTGAAAGAGGTGGAGCTAAAACGCCTGCACTGACACTCAGTATAAACCAAAGAAGGATTATTTTGAATGGTGACTCAAGCAAAGCTGCTCTAGGAGAGTCCAAGAATAAAAACGCGAAGCAGGAAATGAGCAGAACCGGTCCCATCCGGCTTCTGACACGTTTCTGCGTCAGGTTCAGACTCAATGTTTTTGTATCCTGGCGTCACCAGTGGTGGATACTCACAACCCAAAACAGTCCCTCTCATACCATCCCAGGAATATTATCCTGGGATGGTATTCCTATACTGAGGTAAACGACAGCTGTTGCTGGGGGGATGGAGCCGGTAACGATAAAACTGGTGAGGAGAAACATGAGTGTGAGAGTCTGTTTAGACCTCAGGATAACGGTGATATTTAGCGTCACGTAAAGCAGCGAGTGTTGTACATCCAACAATCGGCTGTCTGTGTGGAGGGATTGCCGGCAGCAGACGTACTGCTGCATGCAGAGATAGCTGCTCGCTCCTGCCCTAATGACTCCCCCTCTCTCTCTCTGCCGGCTGAAGTGGGTCTCTTGAAGTGCAGTCCTGTACATCCCGATAGCACAGAGCAAACAATGGATGTATTGGCCGTGCTAGTGAGGGTGTTAGCATCTCAGAATAACAACGAGTCGAGAGAGGACGCTCCGGTTGAATTACTGCACTTCAGAGAAAATCCTCGCCGTCTCTTCCTGCTCTATGAACAAACACGGCGCAGCCGAGCAGCCCGTCTTTGTCTTTACTTTTAAATTAAAGAGGGCAAAACAGATGCTGATTAGTTTTCTTTCCACTTGGTAAAATTAGATCTGCTCCAAGTGCCAGAACTTTATTCATGCATACATATCTGCTAAGTATGGCAAGCAAAAAGCAGGGGTTCATACAAACAAGCAGAACGTTTAAAAGTCTGTGTGGTTTCTTTGAGGGGGGGTTGCATGCTTCACTGTGCAGCCGTGAGGGGTGTGGAGCTCATCCTGAATGTTCAAACAGAATTCATATCATTCCAGCCGAGCTGTGCTGATTACAGGCCCGGCTCTGCAGAGGCTCAACACCTGGTTTGAGGTGAACTTAAATAGGAGCTCTGCCGTAAATCCACCTGATGTCTCAGGACTTAAACGCAGAGCAGATGACGGCAGAGCGCCTTCAAGTTTACTTTTTCCTGAGATCTTAAAGCACTTTGAAGGTTCCAGAAATGTCTCAGGTGATTGCTGGTGTGTTTTTTGGAGGTTTTACTGTTATTTTTGTGCCTTCGCTGGTAATCATATATATTTAGCCATTATCTAAATGTTCATTTTCTGGATTTTGCATAAAACAAAGTCAAATGGTTGGCGTAAAATCCTTGAGACGTGCCTTGTGTGTGCAGAGGACTTAAAGAAAGCCGAGCTGCAAAGACTCCATATCTCAGATCCTCCAAACTGTCACACTATAAGTAACTGAACCCAAATTACACTCCAATAACTTTGCAGACGGCACAAATTGCTGACTTTGAATGAAGCCAGCGTGAACGTCGTTGTTTTATGAAGCACTCTGCAGTTTTATGACTTGTTTTCTTCAAGCTGCAGGCAGCCGTCACCTACAGTTAAGAAACTCTTTGTGAAATTAGGTTTTTCCTTTTATTAAAAAGAGACGCATACAGCTCAGTTGGATTGGATTTAAAAAGGCTTCATTTTGTTGCTCACGTGGCAATCTGCAAACACAAACACCTGTAGTAAATACACGAGGGGAGGGGGGGATCAAACAAAATGAAGGCACAGATTTCAAACCCACCGACCGCACATTTTAAAATTACTCATTTCCACCTCCATGTTTTCTTCTTGGACTCTTCTAGAGCAACTTTGCATGATTCATAGTTCAACATAATCCTTCTTTATCCCGTCCTGGTCATTCAGCCAATCAGTTCATCCTCTGTCTGACCTTGTAAACATGCAAATATCCATCCTTGATGACATCATGCAGAGCCAATCGTAGAAAAAAAACTGCTAATCTGTCTGAAGGTGACGTGATTATTAGAAACTCTGGCTGTGTTTGAGCAGCAGGTATTTGACACGACCTCGTGTGTCTGAAATGTGAGAGTAGACCTCTGCATTTAGTCTGCCAGCAAACATGCCGAGCATCATTCACATCCTGAATTCTGCTCTGTAAAAACAAACTTTCTCTTATCATTCAAAGCTTAAAAAGAAAGAGCACCGCCCAAAAAATTAAGTCAAATGACTGCAAATTGCAGCTGGCTCCAGCTCGTATGTCTTTGAACTGAGGAAGTCATCGTTCGAGAGCCCAGCTGCTCGGCCGTCGCCGCTATGTTTGAGCTTGAACTCGAGCAAAGGTTCCAACCTGCGGTAAAGAATAGGTGAGCTTGAGCTCGGGGTCTTTAAATGGGAAATAAGAGATTCTTCCTGATTCGAAAGACAGACGAGGATTCATAGTGTTAGTCGAACCTTTGGTCTCAAAGTCTGTCCTCGTGCACCTGGAGCATTTAAAGTCCTGTTGTGCCTCTGCAATGGGCGTGTGATCCTTCAACTCGGTCATTACTTTTGGGCAGAAATGACAGATCTGGTGAGTCGGGCGGCCGGTGAGCTACGATTGTTTTAATGTGGCCAAAAAAACTAACGACATGGATTGTGGCATACATCTCGGTTCAGTCATTTCCTGCTGTTCTCCCTCAAGAAGCTCAGGATGTCACAGTAGATTAACCCAGTGTGTGACGGGAAACTCGCCCGGTAATGAATGTGAAAGCACTGATGTTGATAGACCTGCTCCCACGTTCTTCCTTTGGTACGCAGGAGATGCAGTGATTTAATTTCAAGACTCTGCGGCTCTTTGGAGTTTCTTGTTTTGACTCTTTCTTCGTGTTATTGTTACTGTTATTCCATCTTCTCCACGTCAGTCGGTCAGGCCTTCAGCTGCTGCCATTACAAACTCTGCCTTCTCCTTTTTTCTGCGGAGCATCTAAATCTCCTGATGTTCAGGCTCGAGCCTTCAACCTTTCAGTCAGTGCCAGGCGCTGCCTTCTCCGCGTCCTTCCCTTTAGTGTTATCAGTTTCTCCTGTTTGTGGGCACTTATTACTTTTTCTTTTTTTGATAACACAAGTGCAACGTCACCTTCACAGAACCTTCTGCGGCACAGTGCTCTTAAATCAAAGCACGCCGAAAGTCTGCAGAGAAGATCACATTTTAATTGACTGATTAGCATCAAAGAGGCTTTTTTTCCACTTCACACAGAAGCTGCACAAAGGCCGAAGTTGTTGATGTGATCCAAAGACCAAAGTAGAGACAGGAGAGCAGAATAACCAAATTACCAACCTTGAATTGTCTCTTTTTAGTTTTTACCTGCACGTCCGAGTTTTGAGTCTTGAGCCTTTGTGTTGCAAGTCTCTGACCGTCTTTCTTTTTGGGCGTTTTCAGAGATGAGCTGTGCTCTCACACCTCCTCTAACCTGTTAGCGGCGTGCAGTCACGGCTGTATCAGCGCCGATGGCGTGTTCTCGTCGGTAAAAAATAAGCCACGCTGTCGGCGACTCCGTGTTCTCTCACATGTTTTCATTTGCAACAGTTTAGAGGGATTTCAGGTTTGATTCCTCGTGACATTTACCTAAGTCCGTCTGCGGCGGAGCGTCCGTAACATCCGCCACTGAGAGGAAAAACAAAAATGGAGTGATAAATATCAGCTGGCCGTCTCGCTCCATTGGGCTGAGATACATTTAGTAGACGGGGGGCATCTTTAACCTGGCCAAAAAATAAAAATCCACACCGTGGTGCCTTTAAAACCCTGCCAGCCAGTTGGAGGTCACATTGCTCGGACTGTAAGGCTATCAGCCGTGGCCCGCTATTATCATAGAGATAAAGAATGGGGCCTCGAAGCCGAGACGTCTGCAGTGACCGTGGAGGGAGCGAGGGGAAGGGAGGTAGACGAAGATACGGTCTGGCTGCAGTGAATTATGTCCTTTGGGAAAAAAAAAAAAATTACCGGCTGGCAGAAATGTGAGTTAGCGGGCGAGCGAGCGGCGCTCTGGCCGTATCGCTGAGAGTACAACGAGCTGCACTCGCGAGTGACTCAGTAACACGCTGGCAGGCTGGTGGAGTGAGTTACTGCTTCCAGCAGATTGAACAAATTAATAAATGTTATTGATCACCGACCTGCTGCCTTTGATTGACAGAAAAGTCGATTTTTGATTGATTTCTTGTTGTTTTTGGACTGAAACATTAAAACCACTTCCTTCATGTTGTCTAGAAACCGAACGAGCTCTAACCCGCTGGGCCGCAGAGGCAGGAGGGTTGGGTGGTTGGACAAATGTGCTTGCTATCTTTGTTTCCCAATAAATAATAAGTGGATGAGAATAAGTGGATGAACTCCAGCTCCACCATCTTAGACTGCTGCTGGGAGCGCTGGTGACTTCTCCTAGCAGAAACAAGTCTCCACCTGTTAGAGGTTCTGGTTCGATTTGGCAGAACCGGGACTAATGTTGTCCACTGCAGTCCAAGACGGTGGAGCTGGAGTTTGTCCTGCAGTTGGACTTGAAACAGCTGAATGGCACTGAGGAGAGCACCGAACGGTGACCTGAACATAGGGAAGCATGATGGGAAGGATTGGTGCTAGCTGGCTTGCAGCTTTAAAAATAAGAAAAAGAGGATTTTACATTCAAGTCAAATCAAATAGTTCTTGTAATAATTTTAGCTCTTCATTCCCACGAGCTTTGGTGGAGGCTCTGTTGGGTAAGCCATCTGCATGTTGGCTCTTCTCCATCACTCTGATCATTAACAGCTTATGTTTTGTTTGCACATCAAGGGGCCTACAGGTGGACGGTGACACAGGTGGTCTGCTAGCTTCGCCTGAACTGGACCTCTGGTCTGTGTTTGTGCTGTTGGAGCATTTTTGATGACATCATCTGACCAATAATATGGCTGCTGTGAGATCACTGTACTAACAGGATCTGAGCTCCAGTTTTGGTGAATAAAATTCATATTTTTGGATGTTACTGAGCAGGTATCTGTAACATGGTCCTGGTATTTATGTGTATCCCACAAAGGTACTGCAATGCAACAAGAGAACCGATGCTCTGTCCTTCACCTGTCAGTGGCTGTTGGCAAAGAACTCAACTGTGTCTGCAAACAGGAGCTGCTAGCAGAAACTGTTATTGTTGCCAATTTAACATAATGTAACCACGCACAGACAAAGAAAAGGGGAGGAGTTAAGCTGCAGAAACATCATTCTGCCTCTGTGCATGCCCTAAGGCATTATGGGAAGTGCAGAAGAGTAATAATAGGCGTGTCAAAGATCTGTTGATATAAAGTGACACGCTCTGCTCGCTGGTCAAACGCAGATGTTTTCCCTGCGTTTGCAGGTCTGTGTGGTAATAAAAGCAGATTTTTAAATTGTCTCTCGGTGCAAAAACGTGCAGCTCGTTCTGTAAGTAACAATGCACGGCACGCTTGGCTAATAATACTTGTGTAAATAAAGAGAGAGGAGGGGAACAGCCCGGGGGTTTACATGAGTGTGTATGCAGCAGGCTGGCTGTCTGCGCTGCTGCCTGTGTATTTATAACTCGGCAGTGGAAGCCAGATAGGACCGGCACGGAGATGAGAATTGATGACCTGCATCAGCTGGGGATGGGAGGAGATTCCTATCACTGCAAACTCATCGCACACTGATGCAGGTAACCACACAAACATGCTGTGTGAGCGGAAACCGACGGCGTACACACAGGAAACGCAATGGCTGCTGCAGTAAGAAGGTCACTGCGGTGTGTGTGGAAACGAGAGCTGTATCGTCAGACGTGTACCTGCTCACAGCTGACCCAGATTAGGCCCGTTTTATGTTTGTGGAGGAGGAAGGAGACGTGTTTGCAGTGCGGAGCTAAATGGAGCCTGTCAGAGGCGTGAAGCACCCGAGGGCTCGTCAGTTTGGGAGTCCACCGTGTACCTGACCCGTTTTAACTAACCCAGAAAGAAAGTAGAGCCTCGTACATCAAAGTATGTTTACAGGTAAATATGTTAATACCTCCTTTAGCTGGTCACCAGGTTTGACTAGCTGACAGCCACTGAACTTTCAAAATAAGAGCAAGAAGATCTTATTAATAATATTAATAATGATCACAAATTAATTTCTTTGACTTTCTCAAAGTAAACTTCAGTGCAATCACACGTTTTTTAATCATTTTGTTTGTTGCCTCGTTTCTCTGCAGATCCTGACCCTCAGCCGGAGGTTTCTTCCTGTTAAAAGGGAGTTTTTCCTTCCCACTGTCACCAAAGTGCTGCTCATAGGGGCTCATATGATTGTTGGGTTTTTCTCTGTATGTATTATTGTAGGGTCTACCTTACAATATAAAGTGGTGGTGTTGTGATTTGAATTGAAAATAGATGTTAGATGACGTCAGCTGTTTAACGTCTGATCCGTAGAAACCAAAGAAAACGAGGTTGTTGTTGCTGACCTGCAGAGCTGTCGTCCCTCTGCAGTAAAAGCCTCGCCTTCGGGAGGCGTAGTGCGTCCAGTGAGTGCTTTTGTTTAGTCTGCGTGCAGAAGGAAAGTTTGTTTGTTATTACTTTAATGGTGCAATCTGTATGATTCCTCTGAAAAACAGATCGTTTGGCAAATTAGAGCAAATTAAGACCTGCTGCGTCGTGTGCTGTTTGCCTCTGTTTTCTTGTAGAAGAGCAGCCTGAGACGTTTACAGTCAGCCCTGGATGAATGACTCCCTCTAAAGGTTGCACTAAATTCATAATTCACAGCTCTTCTTAAATCAGTTTTCCTCAGACTTTTGGACGCATTAATCCGACGACTGTACGACAAATAACAGCTCTTTCTGGGAGTGCGAGTCGCACCGTTTCATCTGTGAGCGCGCGTTCCAGAACCTTCTCCTGTAACGTGATTCATCTCAGAAAAATAAAGTGACGCGATTATTCATCCGACTAAAATAGCTGAGTGGATTGTTTTTCTGAATGACGAGTGAAGGTCAGACAGCTGGTCCACGGTAGTGCAGCGGTATTTAAAGTCGGCTGTTCCTGGAGTTTGTTTAACAGTGAAGAAGAAGAAGGAGAGCTTCCACACGGCTTCCTTTAACCTCTGACTCACTTTAAAGCTAAAAATAGTCGCCGTTGGCTTGTTTACTCGTGCCAGAGCTGTTGAAGGGAAAGAAAGCCCAGCGCGTTTGGAGGGAGCTGGATGGCACCTGGGAGGGAAAGTTCATGGATTGAAGCACGCCCTCGGATTAAAGAGTGCAGATTAGCCAGGGTGTGTGTGTGTGTGTGTGGCATATATAAAGTCTTGTGTTACCCAGCTGTCATTTTCAGTCAAGCTAGCAACAGTAGCCAGCTGTCTCACACACACAGAGCTGTCGGTGTATCTCAGCTCTTTGCTGGTGGTCTCAGCATGACCAGGAACACACACACACACACACACACACACACACACACACACGAGCTCCTGAACATTCAGGTTTTATTTCCTGTTTTAGCTTTAATGATGTTAAAATGATCCTCATCCTCTGGCTCGTTGGGGCTTGTCATTAAATCTCTCTGATGTTCTCCGAGGATTTCTGGTCCGTCTGACCTGCATCAGATTTTGTTTCCCCCTCGTGGATCAGTCGAGCTTCCTTCTCCACAGCTGTTATCACATGTTGCACTGCAGTCCTGAGTCTTTTCACAGTTAGGTTTCGCAGTCGGTGCCGCTCCAGATCCAGATTAGTTGGTACGTGTAAAAGCAGGGAGGCGAGCAGAAGCCCACAAACTGGAATGACCCCGCAGCTCTGATCCAGCAGCAGTGAATCTCCATCCATCAGGCAGGAGGGCGAGATCTGCAGGAGTGATCCCGACTCTTCGATTTATTTGTCTGTAAAAGTCGTACGAACACGTAAAACATTGAAATGCAGCTGCTGATTGTGGTTCACTCTGTCACTTCACATCTGAAACTGAAATTTGTGCCACTGCTGAAATTTGAGCCGTGAACACGTCTGATCAGATGTTCGATGGTCTTCACGCTGGACCGTGTTGCCAAAGCAACCCAGCTGAGCTCTGTCCAAGTAGCTCCCTCACCTGAACCACATGCAGTGTTTCCTGCAGCGTGACGCGGACGGTTTCCCGAAAAATACGCAAGTTTATGTGTGAAAATGGCTCAAATCCACCTTTAGGCTGTTCATAAGTTAATTATTAGAAACTTTGTTGGTGTCAAATGTGAACATCCAGCAGGAGCAGGCATGACAGGAAATCAGGACAGCAGGATGGATCTGCTTCAGAATCGCAGCAGAAACAGGCCGAATGATAACAAGAGAGGAAACACAACTCCAGAGGTGTAATGGGAGTGAAATGTAATTACTCTTCGTCCTACACATTCTTTAACAATGATTATATTTCCCACTCTGCCCGTCTTTCTCACTGATTGTTAATTCTTTCATATTCCATTTTGCAGCCATTGCAATGTTATAATTAGTTTACGGAGATGTGCAAAGCATTGCCGCATCTTCCCTTTATGAGCCGTTAGCCTCATCACACACACGCTCTCTCTCTCTCCGTCCAAAGCCTATGAGCTTTGTAAGCGGGCGAGCGAAAGCGCTGATGCTCCGGCGTTGCAAAAACACGACTCTAATCAAAGTGGACGTGTGTTTGGCTGCGTTGGCAAAAGAATTCCCAGGATTCTTCCCGCTGGGTTCCTTCTCAGTTATTTATTTATTTCCAGCTTCGCCTCAAATTAAATCCTCATTTTGACAAAGTTGAAGCACGCTGAGACCTCGGAGGGATGGGCGGGGGGGCGGTGTCGGCCCTCTGCATCATATGGACCCGATTCTCAGAGCCCGGGAAGCCGGCGTGGTCCTTTCATCCGGGCGAAGGTCACGCTGAGGTTTCATTTCAGTTCTGATGAGACCAGAAGGCGGATGTTTTGACGATAGGCGGTGGATGCTCTTGTTTTCCACGACAGGATCATCCACCGCCTATCGTCAATGTAGGAGGATCTTGTTGTTGGAGATAATAAATGGCGCTCCGCACGCTGCAGGTTGCCCGCCCACGTAACCCCAGAGGTTCCCTGGGTGTGTTTGTGGAGACCTGGGAGGTCCGGAAAAGCGGCCCCTCCCTCGGCTGTGCTGTTTTTTTGTACGACGTCCTTCGTGACATGAACGTTGGCACGAATCTGTTGAAGCTGTAAATTCTGCTTCAGCCGCAGTTTCCACTACACCCACGAACGACACATCGATTTCATGTTACCGGCTCCAGTTTCTTTTACATATGCATGCACATCTGTGCAGACATCTGCGCCCAGTGCGCTGGCTTCAGGTTGGATGGCGTTCGCGTCTGGCCCCGCCCGTCGCCTGCTGTTTTCTTGTCCTTCTGTCCTGTTGTTCCCGCTCGCTCTCAGAACTCTTGTTTTATGAGGCAGGTTCACATCTGCTTCCAACTGTCTGTCACACGTGGACATTCAGCGACTCACATATCAAAGCCGGTGTGGCCGAGGAGCGGCCGGAAATTGCCGTGGGGAGTTGTTATTCCTGTCGGTTGGATTTGTGCTTGTTCTTCTCATTTCTCAGAATTCAGTGTTTTTAAAAATCCGTTTGTTTGTTTGTTGAAACGGCGCTCTGACTCCCACAGCTCCGCTCTGATCTCCTCTGTGTCATGACACAAACTTATTTATTTATTGTGGAATTAATACGTTTAATTCATTCGCAGCTCTCAGTGGAGCAGTTGGGGGATCTTTGGTAAAGCTGCTTTATCATGTATAATCATTTCTTAAGTACTTTTTAACCTCTAACATCTGTTTTCTTAAACTCTGTACACACAACTCATTTAACAACAACAACAAAAAATGAAATCATCATAAAAGATTTTTAAAGGAAACCAACTCTGTGGGATTAGAGCTGCAGACACTCGAATGTTTCTCATTTCTTTGTCTTCAGGCACATTAAACTGAATTTTGGGGTTTTTTACTGAACACTGAAGTCTGTACTCAGCGTTTTTTCTTTTACTCTAAGTGGGACTTCCATGTTTCAACAAAAGACCCAAAACTACAGTGGCCCTGAGAGGTCAAATGGACTGAAACTTAAGAAAACACCAGCAGTAAGAAAAACACTGCAAAAGCACACAAAACACAACGGAAACAGGAAAAAAGAAAACAGAAATAGGAAAAAAATTATTTCCAAAAGCACAACCAAAATATGGTAATATTTAATAAATATGCAGGAACTGAATTGCGCTGGGAGTCATTTAAAATAAGTGGAGGATCTATCTAAAAAAAAAACAAACAAAAAAAACCAAACATGAGAGGTCAGTGTGTTAGCCTGACTGTTAGCCTAAAAATCTGTCATCAGTATTACATGAACCATCACATTAAAACACACTTACCAAGCATACTTTGGTTCCTGCAACTGCTCCGTCCGGTTATTGCCTCCCTAGAAACACTTACCTTGTGCTTTTGGAAATCAGTTTTTCCTGTTTCTGTTGTGTTTTGTGGTGTTTTTCTTATTTCTGGTGTTTTCTTAAGTTGCAGTCCATTTGGCCTCTCAGGACCACCATACAAAGCTCTCAGCTGAGACAGTAAACTCATCAGGAAAGTGTTGTTAAACTTGGAAAGTTCGGCTCTTTTTCTCATAGACTTTTATGCAATCACAGCTTTTTGCAACCAGCAGTGTCGCCCCCTGCTGGCCATTTGGAATAATGCAGGTCTATTCTAGCTTGCAGCATTGACCTTTGACATTCGGGTCATTCCATAGAAATCTGAACAATTTCCCCATCAGCTGATTGTTTCATACAGTAACTTCAATTTTTTTTAATGTAGCCATGCAAAGCTTCACCTTCATAGTTTTTTTTTTTGTGTTATTTCTTTGCTTTAGCATTAAAGTATGAGGGATTTTAAAAACTTGAGTTTAGGACCTGAATGGATCGATCAAGTCCAAAATATCATGCAAAAAATTATGACTACGGTACGTGAGCGTTTTGATAGTTAAGCACAGCTGTACCAGGATCTTCTCCTACAGAGCACCATTCATCTGTTCGTAAGTTGTTCACCACATGCTAATGAAGGTTTACCCACAATGCACTTTTGTGAAGTTTTCTCCAGTGAATTATGAGAAATGGATCAAAGATCCGGGGAACCCGGTGGGTTTCTTCTCCTGGGTGGAGCATATTCAAACATCGACCGACCCCGTGATGCAGACGCTCACCACCGAGCACACGAGCAAAACTGTGCCGAGCAAACTCTGGTCTTTAGATCAAAGTGTTTGAAACTACTTCAAAAGTCACGAGGCTGTAAAAATGCTGGATAAATTAATACGTGTGAACTTTGACATACCGTGAATTAAATAAAGATGCTAATGTTATTGATACTCAGGTGATTCTGAGGGTTCAGGTGGCCTCTTGCTTTTCATGATTTGGACGTAGCTACGAGTCTCTGGTTCTGCAGCTGTGTTTTGTACACCCGTCATCCACCCCGACCACCTGCTGATGGAGTTTTGAATGCAGTTTTTCAGGCTTGCTGTGGAAGTTTGTTTTCTCACACTTTCTGTTGGTTTTGTGGGTTTGTTGGGAGAGTTTTCAGGCCGAGCTGGTCAGCGTTGGCACTGCACACAGACGCACTCCTCGCCGCCTTATGTTCTCGCAGATGGCCCATCGGCTCGCCTTTAGCAGCAGCTAATGGTGAAGCGGCTCGGAGGGTGGATTTGCATTTCTATTATTCTGTAGCTGGAGCTTCTTCCTCTTGTTCCAGTTGGAGCCAAGCTAATTACAAATGTAATTACGAGTGGGAACGAGGATTAATTTGAATGCTTTTTACAGCAGATTTTAGAGGAAGTGCAGATTGTTGAGTCACCGAGGTCCCCGTTTGGCTCTCGATGCTTCTGCTTTTGAAACTCATCCATAAGTCACCAATAATGAGGCCTAAATTATCACAAAGACACACGCGTCCCCCTCTCTTTCTCCCCCACGCTGTAACAGAACAATGTGGACTCCTTACATCCTCACACCGGAAGAATAAGCTGCCTCTGTTTACACGCTGCAGATCAGGCTGGATGAAAGAAGCGCTTAAATAGCTGAAATGTGCCTAATCTCCGTGCTAAATATCCAAATCTCATTGTAAAGGTAAACCACGCCGTAATCCCGAGTTTCGCTGGGCGCAAACATAACCTGTAGTCTCGTCCCGAGGGAGCTCTATCCGCCGCTCGGTTTGTTGTATCAGTGGGATGCAGAGGCGGGGGGAGGGAGGTGGGGGGGCGTTGAATGGTGGGAATATTTGCGTCCCGCAATGGCGTCAGTGTCACCTGTCAGTCTGGGAGCTTCCTTAGGAAGGTGACCATTTTTAGAGGCTCTCCCTCTTGTTCTGTTTATCACGCTGCTCTCGTCCTGTCTGTGCTAATAATAGAGGCATCAGCTGTGACTTTGGGGGATTGAAAGGTGACGGGAAGGAGGGAGGGAGGCAAATGGACATAGAATGAGGAAGAGACGGGAAGAATTTAAAGTGCCACTGAAGTGCTAATGTTTCACCGCAGCTAAGACGCCCGGCTCTCCGATTAGCTGCCACAGAGGGATGCCTTTCCTCTAATTGGCCCCTGTGTGGCGTTTCTGTGTGCTCATTGGTTGCTCCGAGGATTTCCAACGAAGGAATGTCCTCTCAGGTTCAGACAGGCGCTGCTCCACGTTAAGACTTCATGTTTGGAGGCGATTCAAAGTACGAGCCACAGTCGGTTTTATTAATGAGGACAGTATGAAGACAACCGGTGCAGGTTCACATCTTTTTACAGCAGATTGATACAAATTAGTGGCTCTTGTTTTCAGTTCTTCCTTTCATTTTTATTTGAATACTGCCTAACCCTCCCACCCAGCCATAACCTTAACATGCAATGACACTGCGATCATCCTGGCGCCGACACTGGTGGGAAAACAAACTCAAACACAATAGATGTCGTAAAATGTGCAAAACGGAAGCTTCGGGATTCCAATAAAGAAGACAGCCCTGTTGAGAAGCTGTTTGAGACCTCCGGCTGTTACCATGGGCACGCCAAAGCCGGGCCATGACCCGGAGACGCAAACGGCATCAAGCAATCCACATAACATCCTCACCAGGTTCCCTCCACACCTCAAAGAACAGCTTCAAGTAAATCTGAAAGACTAAAATAGCACATCTGTGTGTGTAGCCGTGGTTACAGGAGCCACTGACTTTATTTTGAAAGCACTTTCCAAGATCCACGTTCCAAAGTGCTTCATCTGAATTTCAAAATAAAACAAGCTTTGATAAAAGTTACAGGAAGTGAAGATCCGGTGAAATCAGGACTGCTTTCTCGAAAAGTTTGATGTGAAAGAAGCGCCGGACTCGACTGACCTGGTTTCCAAAGGCAGATTGTCTGAGAACCTGCAGGCTCTGTTTGGAGCTAATAGGTCAGCTGTAGTAAGAGCAAGGCTTTAAATCTGAGTCGAGTTGTACAAATGGTGCTGGGTACTGAAAGTACTACCCCACCTCCTCTTAGAGATGAAAGCTTCTCCCTGATCTGGACCTTAAACGTTCAGTAATCAGTGACGAGGAGTTTTAAGGCAGCTCGTTTCAGTGACGTCCCTGTTTATCAGACAGAGCAGCACAGGAGCCATGTCTTCGTAAAGAGGTGATGACGTCAGATATTTTGTGGTTAGACTCAAGCCGTCTCTGCCCATGGAGTCCCTCCCCGCTCTTCTTCCTCACGCAGCCCGCGTGAGGAAGAAGAGCGGGGAGGGACACCCACCTTTTTATTAACGTCGGGCTCTCCAAGTTTAGACTTTACTGGCAGCATTTCACATTTTGTTCTCAAACCGATGATGAATCATCTGCCAGACCTCTCAAACGTCCCACTCCCGCTCTGCTTTTAGTTCTGCATCCCACCCCTCACCAGTCCTCACCCTCTTACTCTGTTACCCCCGCCCCCACGACTGTCACTGCCGCTCAGAAGAGCAGCAGCAAGTGTCCGGTTAGCCGTTTATTTATAATAGCGGGAGATGGAGCCAGGTCTGGATGCTTATTCTGGCCCCTGAGCAGCGGCGGGCCGGATGTCGGGCTATGTTTCGGTAAATGAGTGTTTGTTTTATTGCAGTTAGTTTAAAAACGACCAAAGAAGCAGAAAACTTGTGCTTTGATATTCTGATCATCGTCTCCGGACCTCCAGGTCGGTGCGTTGGGTAAACATTACACCGAAAACCTCATCGACTGCAGGAAAAACCCAAAATGTTTCTGGATAAATGTCTGGGCTTTGGGCTTGTAGTGTCGGTTCCACGTTTGCTTTTTAAAAGTGGATTTACTTTGACATCCCTCTTAGAGATGCGCCCGCATTCCTCAGCAGCCGGCTGTCATTACGCTTGCATTAGTTTGGCTGGTTTTGCACAGTGTTGCCTCATTTCTTTACGTCCTGCAGCTGCTGTGGTTTTACAAGGAAATAAATTCACCTTCAGGATTCTTTGTTCTGTTTTCAGGAAAATCAGCAGCTTACATAAAGACAGAAAGGCTTTCGTGTTGAACTCTGATTTATGAAAGCACGCAGCAAGCGCTGGAGCGACACCATCTCCGGTTCAGTCGGTCCGACCCCGATGAACCCTGGTTCAAGTTACATGGTTATTTGGAGTAAATAAAACAATTTGCCCAACATATAGATGATGTGGAGGGGAGGCTTCTCTTTGATGGTTTTGACCAATCAGGAAGCACCAGGTTCTCAGTCTGAATCCAGATTTAAACCCGAGATGCTGAAACCAAGAGCTGCCGTTTCCTTCCCTTCTTGGCTGTCTTTGCCCACCTTCCTGCCCACCTGTGCTACAACGCCGGGAGGTGGGTGGAGCATGTTTGGGGGGCGGTGTTGTAGGTGTTGAGGTAATGGCAGCTTTCTGTCCCGCTCAGAGTCAAAGACTTCTCTCTGTGCCCTTCGTGTCTACGTGCCTCTCTTTCTGTGCGCTGACAGCTTCTCTTCATCCAGCTCGCCGGCGCTTTCACAGCGACGCTCCCCCGCCATCGTCAGCCCCATTGTCATGCTATGAATAGAAAGGCTGTGTTTTTGATAGGTGAGTGAGCGCCAGGAGGGAAAAGAAGAAGAAGAAGAAAAATGGCCTTGAAGGTTTTGGAGATGTGAGAAAAGGCGTGGCGTAGCTTAATGCTCTGGAGGGAGGACAGGAAGTGTTTGAGATGAAGAAAGGCGTGTGAGGACAAAATGTAAAACAAAAAACATTCTGAAACAGACAAAAGCAGCGAAGGCAATCAGACGAAGAGAAACCGATGACAGATTGAACAGCACAGAAAAGCAATAAGGAGGAAGAGGAAGCGGGAGGGATGTTGCCTCTGGCGCTGCAGTTGAAGGGACCCTATGTGAAAGCGAGGGGGGGGGGTTATCCACGGTGGCCATCTTGGACTACTTTCAAGAAGCCTCAGTAAAACTTTAACGCACCAGAAGTAATTCCAAGGAGCTTCAGTGGAAATGAAAACATTTAAAAGTAGAAAAAGCAACTCGACTTTGACAAAGGAAATGTCGAAATTCCAGTGATTTTTCCTTCCCTCGCTCCGGATGTTGACTCGTTGTAGAAAAGCTTGAGCAGCGGGGGGAACGACACCGTGGCGCTCCTGATTAAAAACAAAGTTTTGTCCAAAGGTGATGCACGCCGAGGGCGAGGCGGCGACAACAAAGGGTCCTTTGAGCTGGTTGAAAAGCTACCTGGGAGGCCGGGTGTTGTTGTTGCCGGGGAAGTCCTGCGGTGATTTCACTCTCTCCAGCGGGCATCTGCTACGGGGCAAAGTGGAGTCACGGCGGGGGTCCCTCTTTCTCATTCTCGCCCTCTTTCTGTCTAATGAAAGCACTCGGGGGAAATCATTTGTGTTGTCACAAACACACACACACACACACACGCTCAGGAGGGGATCCTCTCCGCCATGAAAGAGCTGTATGAATAACAACCTCTGAGTTCACCCTCCACGCTCACAATGGACACACACACACACCTACACACACACTCAGTCTGACCCTGCACACAATAGAGAAGGCATGCATTCATTAGGAGAAGGCTTTGACTGGTTTGGCATTGTTGGCTAATCCAAGGTCCCACCGTATATCACCTTCACCTCCCCCTCTTGGTTTATCCATCTCAGCCTCCTCTCCCTCCTTTCTCTCAGCGCTTTCATACTCCTGACTCGACTCGTTGGATAACTCAGCAATGAGTGATTCAAGTGTGTGTGTGTCTGTAAGAACTAATCAGATTACTCCCCAGCATTGATAATATTATTCCTCCTTACACCCTCCGTGCAGTCCATGATGGATTTCTATCAGCAATGAGATTTGGGTCGCACAAATCGGTTTAAGGTGCCGAACTTGTCGTGAGATTGACTTTTGATGGAGTGTGAGCTTTGAGTTCGGCCTGTTCGGGTTGCGCTGAGTGTTTTTCGCCCCTTGTGTTCAAACTGCTCGTCTAACTGTGCCTTTCTTGTGTTTCCTCACAGATCTCGAAGGTGCTCGGCACAATGGGACTCGTAACCCTCTGAGGGGCGAGCACAAAAGACGGAGAGGAGCAGGAATAAAGCCGAGTGAAGAAGAGGAGGAGGAACAGAAGAAAGAGAAGATTCTTCCTTGGTGCTGGAGTGGGAGGGAGATTTGTAAAGAGGGATTTGCTCTGTCTGTCGGGGGTGCATGCTCCCCCTGAGCCCCCCACCCTCCCACTCGGACATCCTCCTTTTTATTTTATTATCTGCATCAGTGACGGTTCGACAAAAGGTGAAGAATGCGCGATAAACAAAGTTTGGGCCGGCTCGGGCTGAGCAACGGCCTCGACGTGAGACTACCCAGGACTAGAGTCGTGCTGCTGGGCGTGCTGCTCACCGTGGCCGTGGCTGCGGAGCTGGACATCGACGTGCTTGGCGGCATGGTGTTGATAGAAGCGGGCGGAGAAAGCGAGAGGTTTGACGGAGGCAGAGGCGAGCTCGAGGCCTCCATGCACTCCTCGCTCTTGCAGGACTTCCAGGAAGTGACAGAGGGCGTCGCGGCGGCGGACGTTGGCGAAACGGCAGCAAATCAGCAAAACGCAGCTACGCCCACAGCCTTCCCCGACTCTTCAGCGGTGGTGGGTCGGATTTTCCGGATGAAGGTGCCAAACAAGATGGAGGATGTCTACCTGGGTGATATCGTCAAGGTGAGTCACACAATCGCACCACGTTTGATCAAACACGCCAAGACGTCTCACTTTAAATACATTCTGGTCTTACTTATGAGCTTATTAAAATCCTATGTTCAGCTAGAGCTGGGCGATATGAGATTTTTTCATATCACGATATGTTTTTTTCATTTCAGGTGATAACGATATCTATCACGATATAAGCCAAATAACTATATTTGTAAGATTTAAATGTGCCGTTGCTCACAAGTAAAATGTGAAATAATCAGCAGCTTGTTTTGATTTAAATATTTATTTCCCATAATAAGTTCAACAGGGTAGATGTACTTAAGGAACACGAGACTTTTTCAGATAAATAAAGGCAAATATTGCAAACTACACAAAAGGCAGCCGCTAAAGCGTTTAAGTTTCAAAATAGAACAAACGAAACAGACTAAACTGTCAATTCCACTTAGAAACAAAATATTAATTCTAAAAATAAATCTTAGTTTGTTTTACAGAAGAACAGACAAAACTGACTAACTTTTGTCAATATCAAATAAACTGAGAACTAAAAGGAAATTCTCAATCTCTCCTTGTTGTATAGCTGAGCTTTTCAAACAGTTTTAACAGTTACTTTAGTCTGACAAAAGCCGAATGACGAATCAGCGCTTCCAGTCAGAGACTGAGCTGCACCGCTTTATTGTATTTCCAGACTTGCTTTCGGCACAATTTACAGTGAACGCTACTCTGTTTGACTTGAAATAGCAGAAATACCTTCACACTACGGAACTTCTGTGGCTCTTCCGTTCGACAATCTCTCCGGCGTTGGAACCATCATCTGTTTTCTCTTCGGTCACGCTCTCGGTTGATTTTTCTCTAGTCGGCGCACTCTTTTCCTCCATTACCCGGGCGGCACGGCGGCTGGCTGCTTCCCAAACAAATACACATGTGTGGCTTGGCACTTGTGCTGTACGTAACAAGTCACGTAACAAGTCGCGTAACGTGACGCTGCGGCTGTGATTGGTTCGGCAGGTTTAAAGTAGAAGCTCAGAATAGAATAGAATAGCTTCATTGTCATTGCACATGTATCATGAAATCATGGATGCTTCATGCCAACTGACAGCGGGAATAAATAACAAGCAGGAGAAGTATGTCCAAACTAGAGGAATACATGCAAAACAAGCAAAACGGCACTCACAGGAGAACATCACTCACACACCACAGAGCAAGTATCAGAGGCCAAAAAGCTTTGGGGAGTTTAAAAAATCCAAAGACTCAGAGGGACTCTGATTTAAAGGGGGGTAGCTGCTGAAGGGTTTCTGGTTATAGGCTGCAAATTTGAATGACTTCTGTGAGTGAAGTATGAGATGAATAAGACCATGTCCAGGTTTTAGTGGAGTACGAGGCTGTTTCAGTCCAGCTCTTATTTCGCCGGCATGCTGTCGTTTTTAAGTGACCGCGTCGTGGAAATAAACACATTTACGTTGTGATTTAACAGAGTTTCCAAGTTTTGGAGATTTTTTTTGAAAGGTGCAGCCTTAACCTCGTCTGTCAATACTAAATGTAGTTCGGCAGTAAATCAGACTCCACTGGAAAACCTCACAAGAAGCAATACTGTGATGTGGACACAGTGGAGTGGATCAGCTTCAGTCATTTAAAGGAAATGAAATTCAATTTCATTTATACGGCGCCAAATCACAACAACAGTCGCCTCAAGGTGCTTTATACTGTAAGGTCGACCCTACAATAATACATACAGAGAAAAACCCAACAATCATATGACCCCCTGAGCAGCACTTTGGTGACAGTGGGAAGGAAAAACTCCCTTTGAACAGGAAGAAACCTCCGGCAGAACCAGGCTCAGGGAGGGGCGGGGCCATCTGCTGTGGTTGGTTGGGGTGAGAGAAGGAAGTCGTTCGTGCTGATTGTTGAGTGAGATTCTTCAGCATCATCCCTCGTGGGTTTGGCATCTCTCAGGCTGTTTTCACATGTGGACTCTGGATGGTGTCAGGAGGATCTGATCCTCACATAGTGTGATGTTGCTGCTTCTCACGTGTAAAAGACAACAGCCCAAATGGAGGGGAGAGAACAGGTGAAAACCACTCTGCTGATGGCTGGACTGCTCTTCAGCGAGCTGGACAGTTGAACACAGTTTCAAATCCCTTCTGTGAGTGGGAGTGGGGGAATGTCAAAGCTGCAGTGTGACGGCATGAGCACCTGTTGCAGGACGTCTTGGCCTTCTTGCGGCTGACGTTTCCTCTTTATGGCTCTGTCTGGATGTTTGGGCTCATTTTGCAGGGGGAGTTGAGACCCATCACACGCCCTTCTGATGATGCCGGTCCATGGCTAAGACTCTTAATAAAGTGCCCCAAACCTTCAGCATGTGCAGACACAAAAAACGGACCGCCTCTGGGTGGGTGCTGGTTACAAATGCTTCGTGCTGAGCAAATAGGCCAACTGCAGATGAACTCTAAAGAACAATCACTAAAAAATATGTCCGGGAAATGAAGCACGCGTGCGCCGTTGCTCAGAACCTGTCCCGAGGCGCCACATTTCTGAGGCCATTCACAGCAAAATGCCCTTTTTTTAATTGCACCGCATTTTCCACAATAGCCAATTTTCTATAATATATGGCCTCATACCTGAGTGCAGCGTTGCCCTCCTCTCTCTTTTCTTTCTGTTTCCTCTTCTTGTCCCAGTTATTCATTCTGTTCCCTTAATTCCATTTATCTTCCTTACCTCCTGCCTCCTTCTTCATCTCCTTCTCTCCTCCACCCTCTCTCACGCTTGACGTCATCGCCCTCAGCTTCCCATCCCTCCATCCCTCCTCGTCATCCACTCATCTCTCTGGGGTAAATCTTTATATTTCCTTCATGCCGTCCATTCTTCTCTTCGTCACCTTCCTGCTGTTCCTCCGCCCCTCGCCATCTTTCTTCTTCTCCCTAATTATCACTTTTAAACTTCCCTCCTCTCCCTATCACCTTCCAGCCTTTCATATCCTGTTGCTTACCCCCTCCCCCTGCCTTCGTATCTCCATTGCTTTTAAGTCCGATCTCTGCCCTGCACATCCTTCCCCCATCAGCCTCTCCTTTCTTCCACCCCTGTCAAGTCACATCAGATCATATCAATCAAGCTCCCCCAGCAACGAGCGGCACGCTAATTTACTTTAAACCGCCTCAGTAAAACTCGGCACATTTGCACACAATCCGACTTTGGAAAGATGTTTTCCTGCACATGCGGCACAAAAATGTCAGAGGTGAATTTTGGGAGCGATGTGAATGATTCGCAGAAGTTCCAAGCAGTTTATTTCATACTCGGTGGGAGCTTCTGTTTAGTGTTTCATTAGCGTTAATGTTCTTTTACAGCTTACGGATGAGCGATCTAGGCCGTTTGCTGAACTCGATGTGGCTCTCTGAAGAAACCGGGCGCCGCGTGCGTTCTGTCTGGAAGTTTAAGGGAATATGACGCAGATTTCATGTGACAGCTGAAATAAACCCGCTGGGTCAGTCCCCTGGTTTATGTGGTTGGCTTTTTCCTTCTAATCTAACGTGAGTTTGGGAGTCGGTGCTTTCCGTTTCAGCCTCACCTTTTCTTCCTCTTCGTCTTCTTCTGACATGCTTTCTTTTTTTTAATCATTCTACTCATCTTCCTCTCACACTTCCCATCACAATTTCCAGCTCTTCTGTCTCCTCGCTCCCACCCCTTCTCCCTCCATTTGTCCCGCAGGCGAAAGCTGTTCTTCCAAACCTGATTATATCTGTCACACTGGAAGCTTTGGGCCTCTATTAGAGCCAATAGGAGCAGACAGCGTGGGCAAATAAGCCAAAAAATGGAAGAAGTATAAGCAAGGAAGAACGGAGAGATGGGAGGAGAGGAAGAAAAGACATCCTGACCTTAGAAGCTGCAGCTTCTGTAAAATTCTGCAAATAAAAGGTCACAGATTAGATGTGGAGCACGAGATACGCCGGCCTGCCGAAGCGCCCTCGTGAAGGAGTCGGCACCTTCGTCCTGCGCCGCTCTCAGACTTTTAGCCGAGCCAAGAAATCCCCACGACTCTAACAAAGTTTGTTTACCTCCTCCTCCATTTCTAATTTCAGCCCTGCACATCCCTTCCCCGCTGCTGCTCTGTCCTCAATTACAAATTTCAACACTTTCTCCCCGCCACCCCCTCCTCCTCAGATGTTAGCCCCCCCCTCAGGTATTTCGAAGGTCGGCGCTGAAGGTTGTGGAGCGAAAGGCCAAATCAATTTTTGTGCTTGCCGTTGCACTCATACTAATGGCCTTTTCTTATGAAAATCTGCCAGAGTTTGAGAGGTCTCCAGCTCCGTGACAGCCTCGCCTGCTCATTCACCTTTAGCTGAGCAGTGGGTGCCCCATCAGTGAATGCATCGCCATTTAGCCTTTCATACCGCGTAGAGATGAGGGTTCTCAGCCGGGTGGGCAGGACATCAGCCTCAGAGGAGGTTTTAAAGAGGTCGCAGGGTGATTTAAGAAATACAGTATAAACCTTTACAAGTGCACGTTATTTATATTGAGTGATATCTCTGAGAGCCGTAGCGTTTCCCCGTGCTGCTGCAGCTGCCTAAACACATTTCTGAATCCTTTTTGAGGTTAATGTGACACCGTTTCTTCATCGAAGGGTCGCGGTGAGATATTAGGTGATAAACTGAACGGGCCAGTACTGATCTGATATTGGCCGACGGATGGCTGCATTGGTTAATGGATTTCAATGCGCTTTCTTACACTGAGTCATTATGAAACAGAGAAAATGCAGCTTTACAAGCTTTCTCTGAAGATTCATTTAGAGCAGAGGTTCTTATATTTTTAATGGCTGATTTAGGAAACTGACAAATGATTGAAGGCGATGTACACAGTTAGCTAACAAGGAAGAGATGCAGATCCCTTTGGTGTTGCGTCTGGAGGACCATTTGGGCTAAAATCTGCCATTGTGTGAATAGGGGAGCATCTAAGGCTGCGTTCACTCTGCAGGTCTTGATGCTCAATTCTGATTTTTTTTGATCAAATCAGATTTTTTTGTCTGCTCGTTCACACTACAAATAAAATGCGACAGCAAACGCGCTCTAGTGTGAACGCTCAAAGCGGCCGCATGCGCAAAAGAAGACGTCACACACGACGCGCTCTGTTTAGACCCAGAGCAACAATATTGTTTGACTGATGGCCCTTAATATAAAGACTTCGGACTTTACGTTTCCCAATTTTTGCTTTAAGTTATTTTGTTATTGACATAATAATGTAAATAACCTAATAATGATCCTTGTTGCTGTTTTAGAGGAGCGCTGCTTCAAAGGATAGCTGCAGATTTCTGTCAGAATCTGCAGATTATACAGGACAAATAAAATGTTCACGTTTCTCCAACGTTGTCCTCTCAGCAGTTTCACCGGATGTCCAGGAAGCGTTCACGCTGATAATTGGCGTCTGTCTTGTGTCGGTGACGTAAAAGACGGATTTAATGCGACATGACCATTAAAACAGCAGTCGCTTTCTAAAACATCAGATATGTATCGGATTCAGGACCACATACGAAAGTGACCCAGATCGGATTTGTGCCGTTCACACTGTCACACCATGATGGGATATGGGTCGCATAGGGTCAAAAAAATCGGATTTGATGCGCTTTCGCCTGCAGTGTGAACGTAGCCTAAGACAGCTTCATCCCGCCTCTGCAGGTATGAAGCTCAAACATGCTTTAAAGAACGCACATCATTAAATTGCTGCCCTTCCTCATCCTCGGACCAGCTGCCGTGCTAAACTGTTTTTCCAACTCGTGCAACAAATGCACATGGTCAGTCTTGTTATTTCAGCTGTATCTGTTGCTATGCTGGTTTCCAGCTGGCATGTTGGGGAGCTCTCCAGCGGGTTGTACCATCAGGGAGGTCTGAAAGCTGCTAGAACTTCAGATTCAGACACTGGCAGCGTTGAAACGCGTGTCCAGTCTTCACCGATTACCTGTTTGTGAACACACAGCAGCGAGCGGCTCTGAAGCTGTTGTTGGCGTGTTATTAGACAAATGTTTTTGTACCTGAGATGAGTTCAGGAAAGTAGACAGACATCTGCTCAGCTCTCCACTCCGGGCAGATTCGTGGCAGGTTAACCTTGTCAGAGTGGAGCGATTTGAAAGCTTTTGGAATATAGGGCTGCTCGATTATGGCAAAAATGATAATCACGATTATTTTCACTGAAATTGAGATCACGATTATTTGACGATATTTATTTAACCCTTTAAGACCTACTATAGAACCAAGTCCACCAGAGCTTATATTATTTTTATTTATTTTTTTGTACATGCTGTAGTGCCATTTGTGGGAGCATTTCAAGTTGCTATACATCAATACAACTGTTATAGCCCATATTTTAATAATATGTATGCATTAAGTCCATAGTAATTACATAAATTGCAAAAAAGTGCAATAAACTACAAAAAAAATTGAAAATCGCTTTTGTTTTGTTTACATATATTTCTACTTGGAGAAATTTAAGAGGTTTATCCCTCAAAACTTTAAATACAAAAAAGTTGCAAAAAATAGTTTCCCACCACAGGAAATTTATTTTGAGTGTCTTCATAGTTTTATTTTGGAGATACAGCAATTTTTATATACTGCAGGAAAAACAAAAAACAATCCTATGATGCAAATTTGCAAAGAAAACAGCATGTGCATCATTTCACTGTGGGAAGTGTTGCAAACAGCTGATCGGATCGGCAAAGTGTTTCTGGAATATTATGTTTTTGTTCCTGCAAGCGCTTTTTATGCAGTTTTTGCAAAGCTATATGTGGAAGGAAACCGTGACCGAGGACAAGCTGATGGCATCAGATGTAAGTACAACTCCTCCGGTTTCATATGCAAAACAAATTATTGCACTAGCTTACACGGTTCAGGTTCTACAGGGATTTAAAAATAGTTACGCAAAACGGAGCGTGCTGCTCTGACCGGCTTTAAAGGGTTAACAATGACTTTAAAAAAATAATATAAAATAGTGTGCAACACCACTGAAGTTTTTTTTATTTTTTTACCTCTTTTCAACCAACAGCAGTCACTCTCCAAATAACTTCTGCTTAGCTTTCCGAGCTTCCCTCGGGTCCTCTTAATCAGCGGTCTCCAACCTTTTTTGCGCCACAGACCGGTTTATGCCCGACAATATTTTCACGGACCGGCCTTTAAGGTGTCGCGGATAAATGAGGGAGGGGCTAATAATCGGCTCAGTCATTTTTAATGATCGTTGAAAGCCCAGATCGTAATCGTGATTAAAATTCGATTAATTGAGCAGCCCTATTGGAATAGATGAAAAGGTTTGGACGATGTGTGCAAACTGCAGAGCGCCCAAACAGAGGTGGAAGAGGAGGTCTTACTTTTCTTATTTTGGATGTTATCATTCAGAGCGGCTGGAGAGCCAGAACCTTTGCGATCGTGGCGTCTGCGTGCAGGTGCTGCTGGGACTCGACGACCCTGCTGTGGTTCTCTCTGCTGTTATTAATGGAAGTGGCTGGAAGTTTGGGCTTTCTGGCCAGCAGATGAGCACTCTCCATTGCCTCATTACTGCAATTACCAGCGTAATTAGCTGATTGGCTGATGGGCTCGCTGGCAGGCAAAGCACGCTTACCCGCTTTTCCTTTTTTTATTCCAGGAAATAACTGACGCTAGCTGAAAATTCTTTTGTGCTTCAGTTCACGGAAAACGAAAGAAGCCTATGTGGGTATTCATCTGTTTGCCTGTGAGCAGATGCTGCGTACTGCTCTGTTATCTCAATGTTGTGATTGTGCATGAAGATTAAAGACAGATACTCACAGCTAACCCTTTCATAATTACTTTGTGGAAGGACCCCCACCCTCCCTCCAACACGCCTCCACTCCCTGCGTCTTTGTCCTCCACGTAAAAGCGCCTCAAAGCAAAACTCTGGATAACAAACAGTTTATTTGGTAAAACGCTGGTCTTGCTCTGCTTGAAAGATCTGAGCTCACACCCAGAGGAGGAGGAGGAGGAGGTGTGAGCTGGAGAAAGAGAGAGTGAATCACTCCGACACATGCTCAGTGTGGACAGTGTTGGAAATCTCTTATTCAGTGTTACTAGAACTACTTCAGTCAGATGGATGGTTTAGCAGGTGACCCTCGTCAGAAGTCTATCTGTATTTTTCTACCATTTATCTGGATCTGGAGTCGAAGCAGAGATGCATCAACCTTGCTTTCCCCGTCCACCTCCTGCACCTTTGACTGCTGCCCAATCAAAGCACCGAAGCCCCTTTGGTCCCTTCTGCTGATGGTCAGGGTTTCAGCAGCAGCTTTTAAACCACACCAAGTTATGGTTTGCACTGAAAGCCAGTGCATTCATATCAGCCGCTGCACCGCCTGATAGTTCTGCTGTTGACTGTGCTGCCAAGGAAACGCAGACTGTACACCAAACAGTCGGGCTTGGACAGCTTCTGTTGAATATCAACACTTCACCGAGTTCTTTTGATTCCTCAGAGGCATCCGATGGAAGACAAACCACTGCTCAGGAGACCATCAACTTTTATTCTCTTACACAATACTTCTAGAAGGGTGATGCGTCCTGCATGACACGGTGCCACGGATCTCAAAATGGTGACGCACGCTTAACAGTTTTATTACCCGCTACGCCATTCTACTCTAAACAACAGTGTCTCAGTAACTTTCTCAGTAAATGATGGTCCCCTGTTGTCTACTTTTTCGTGGGCGAGAGTCTACAGCTTTCTACCACTGAAGGACACGGAGTCTAATGCCTTTGTTTTTCAGGGCCGTGTCCACTTAATACTACACTATATGATTAAATGGCATTTTGGTTAATATGAGACTCGAAATTATTTGAAGTGCCATAATGTTAACACTTCGTACTGTTATAGCATGAACCAACGTTTCCAACAGACGACACAGTTATGGGCTCAACATGGTTCTCTGCTGGCAGACTGTAGGGAGCGGCTGTTACCGCGTGGAGCTGGTGTCCAAAAAGATCCCGTTAGTTGGCAACGGTGGGAAGATTTGGGGGAGTCTTTTGTTGCCAGTGGCTGATTCAGCATCACCTGATCAGCCCTTTATCAAAAGTTTGAAGCCTAATCTTGAAAGTAGAGATAGTGTCTGTCTCCTGAAACCAAACTGGAAGCTGGTTCCACAGAAGAGGGGCCTGAAAACTGAAGGCTCTGCCTCCCATTCTACTTTTAAATACTCTAGGAACAACAAGTAGGCCTGCAGAGCGAGAGCCAAGTGCTCTGTTAGGATAACGTAGACCTCTTAGCACCATTTTAGGCAGTGATGTTAACTTCCTAAAACCGGAACTCTTCCACGGCATGCATTTTTAATTTCTCTTTGATGTTTGGGGTGATTGATGAATATAAAAACGAAGAATTACCAGATATTTTTTCATCCATCCATCCATTCGCTTCCGCTTATCCTCTTCAGGGTTGCGGGGGGTGCTGGAGCCTATCCCAGCTGTCATAGGGCGAGAGGCGGAGTACACCCTGGACAGGTCACCAGTCTGTAGCAGGGCCAACACACAGGGACAGACAACCATTCGCACTCACGTTCACTCCCGCATTCACACCTGTGGGCAATTTGAATTAATCAATTAACCTATCCCCACAAGCTGCATGTCTGCATGTCTGTGCCAACTCCACACAGAAAGACCCCGGCCTGATGGTGGTATTGAACTCGGGACCTTCTTGCTGTGCGGCAACAGTGCTAACCACCGTACCACCGTGCTGCCACATATGAGGATATTCATTTAAAATTTCGATAGAACAGTAGCAGTATAACATCCTCGTAAGTGGATTCATGCCCTTTATAGAGCAAAATTGAGTATTTTGGTCTAAATAACCCAAAATGTGACGTCCACATATGTGTACGCCAGCTCCAAGGAGGTTAAAGCTGGGATTCTTTAGGCCTGTCTCGTCATCTTCTTGGCGCTTCCTTGGGCTCGCCGTGCTGCTGTAGGCTGAATTTGAGTCGGGTGCGCTTCTTCCCGATGACACGGACTAGTGGATCCAAATCTAAACAGCCAAATCTTCAAGTTTCCTGCACACATACAGCAGAATAAGTGGCCGCACACTTGTAGATGCATGCATATTTGCGGCTGCGTGTTGCTGTGTGTTTGCACGCAGGGAGGAAGCGGCTGCGTGCGTGCGGTTGTCAGAACACATCGACTCGCTGTTTGGATCACTCCCCTCCTGATGAACGGAGACAGTGGCTTGTTGTTGTTAACGGCGGCTCCCTCGGGGGCATTTTGGTGGGAAAACTAACTTTCTCTTCTCCTCCCCGCTGTATCCTTTTCCCTCCTCTCAATTAGATCTCATCCTCCTGCCCCCCCCCCCCCCCCCCCCCCCCCAATCATTCGCCGTCTCTTTTTCTTGTTAAATTTCCACCGCTCTCTGCCCACGACTGAAGGGAACTCCCTTTCTTTTCTGTGCTTCATCTTTTTTCTTCCACATCAGCAATCTGTCTCCCATTTCAGCTACTGCAGATTAGCTTGCAACACAAGCACGAGCAAAAATTATTTTTCTTTCTTTCCCTTCTCTGTAATTTTCTCCTTTTTTGCCAGACTCCCTCTGCATTTTCTTTTCGATGGGTTTTAAAACCGCAGCCGTCATTCTGTTATTTCCCCTTCTTTCCATTTGCTTCCACGTCTCTTTACTCACAAAAACTTTTCATTCTGGCTCTCGAGGCTCTCCTCTGATAATGGCAGCATTGTCACTCTTTGTCGCGGGCCTCTCTGCTTGTCCTGCAGTCTTTTTTTACAGACAGGCTTACATTGTGAGCCCCTGTAGCTCCGGAGCTGTTAGCTGGCAGGATAGCAGTGGAAAACTGGTATTAAGAGAGCAGGAGGGAGGAGGCGACCCAAAGATAAAAACACACCAGAACATATGAGTCACCCTAGCTGTAAGCTAGCACGGTGCGATGGGTTTACTGGCACCGGGACGGCGGTGGCCATGTTGCTATGTAATTAAACATACAGCAGGCGAGGCTTCTTGATTCATATGTTCCAAATTATATGCTCCCACAAATTCATTCACAATTTGATGGCTCTCAGTTTAAAATGAGGGTTTGTGCGCTTCACATTCTGGGACTCTCCTGCTCATAGTGTCAAGCTGCTTCTCTGCTACTCACATTGATGCCTTCATGTCAGTGTTGGGTTTCAGGGCGTGATTTCCCTTTGACCTTTAGCACATATAATTACTGCCAAACAGCCACCGTTTGACTCCCTAACCTCCCAAAGAAAAGCACGGCAGAGAAAGATGGAGCTCATTTCAGTGGTTTCGTTTCTGAAAGTAAATACTGCTCGTGCTGCTGAAAAAATGCCTCCCGGCGACGTTGTTTTGGTGTGTGCCTCCGTAGCCAGGCAACCACGGCTTCTGGACTGGCCGGGATCCTCCTGCATGCTTGGTTGTCGCCCAAAGGGGGAGTGGAGCTGGAGCGTGGTGGGCTGCTTTCATTGGTTTGCCAGGCTCGGTGAGCCGAGCCATATTTGGTGTGTGAAAGTTACAGTGGCAGTTTATTTTTAGACGCTGCGGTCTTAGATTGTGTGTTGACTGCCTTAATAAGTCAAAGCAGTAGTGATGCTTCACTGTGTGCACAAAGTTCGAAAAGTACGGCATCGGCCCGAATGTTGGGCAGAGTCTCACTGAGGTGCCTGCAACCCAATCAGGAGAGAGTCCTCGTGACATGCTATCAGCCTTTTCAATCAGCTGAAATCACTCCCATATTCACTGTCAGCAGGCAGCTTCCTCCACAACATGCAGGCTCTGTCGGCTTTTGTGGTTTGGCTGCTTTGCCGAAAAAAAGAAATAATAGCGCAAATTAGATTAGAAGACCAGATCTGCTGGGCCTGAGGTTTAAACCCAAACCATCCACAGTGAGAGAGAACCAATCGGTGTACTATTCCTTTTAATAGAATACAATAGAATAGAACAGAAAAGCCACTTGACACCAGTCAGTGCACCTGACAAACATAATGGATTTACTGGCCGTCAGACTGACAATGTAAAAAAAATCAGTACATCTAAATCTGAAATGTATAAAGTCCATTAAAAATATCCAGCATATTTACACATAAGACTATAAGAGACAGTTGTCTCTGTACTTTAACCGTACAGGATGTTAGAGCAGGGTGTAGAAATATGTCTCATTTAACAACATCAAGGTCAATTTGGAAACAAACGCCAGATGTCACTGACCAATGGGTGGCTGTGCATATATTACAGTGGTCCCTCGCTATAACGCGGTTCACCTTTCACGGCCTCGCTGTTTCGCTGATTTTTTTGGTGCAATTTTGCACGCTTTTTTTCTCATTGTCAATCGATCTCGTGCTGTGTGTACAGTCCAGAATGCGTTCAGCTTGTCAAATTTACATAAATCTTCGATGCTAGCAGTGTGACTCTGAAGTGCTGCACTGTATGTTTGTAAGTTTTCTCGCCAACAAACAACAATGTCAACGAAACGTTTTGTACCATGAAAGGCATCTGCGGTAGGAAGATGCTAACCATCGCACAAAAAGTTAAAGCTAAAGAAAGTAGAAGTTATCTTATTTTTTAAGGCGCACCGTAGGGCTGGGCGATATGGCCTAAAATATCTGCTCGCTAGTTTCCACCTAAACATTTCATAGCATGTTCTGACTGAGAGATTTTTGAAACTAATTCAAACGTACAGCTCTGCTACCACTTCCAACATAAATGAAGACAGAAAACTAAACAGCAGTGATGTTTTTAGGGTTACTGAAGTTGGGCTAGCTGGTATATAATGTTGTGCTACGTGATTGCTAGTGACACAGCTATGTTAGCATAACATTAGCACAGTGAAGCTGGAGGATGAACGCCAACTTTTTTTCCACACTCACACAGAAAACACTTGGCAGCCAATCGTTAAGGCTACAAATACCCCAGAAAAACATGGCCTTAGATTTCAGTACCCAAGTACCCCGGTGTGCTCTGTTCGGTCTCGCTCTTCCAACGGTGTTAATATAAACAGGCTGAAATCTCGACTTGGAAGGAGGCCGTCCGTGTCGTTCCTCTCATCTCAAACCGATCTTATTTCTGTCTCCTCTTCAGGCTGCAGCATTCAGCGTCACCGCCGCTTCAAAAGAAGGACGCTCTATACCGTGTCTCTCATTATCCCTGAGCACCGCGTTTCAAATTTAATGGCTGGTGTCGGCACTAAAGCTCGTTAGCCGGATATAGAGGGCTAATGTTTTATTCAGCAAAGAAAAAGGGCGTAATTGCTGACCTGGGGACAAGCGAGGCCTCGGCCGAGTCCGTCGTCTTTAAGGACGCGCTCGCTCTGTCAGGTCTCCCGATGAAGACGGCCGGTGGGAAACTGAGTCCGTCAAACAGAAGAGCAAATCGAATTGTGGTTGAGCTCCTTTTATTCACATCTCAGAAGAAATGATGGGAGCGTAACTTTGTGTGACGTGTGCTTAATTGTCCATTTTTTTCCCTCCATTGTAGCCGTGTCACAAAGGATTTAACAGCGTTCTTATTTGGCCCACAGCGCTGTCTTTAGTTTACTCTTTACTGTGAATCACTGCTGAGTCTCTCGCTCGGCTCACTCAGGACTGTAATGCTGTGAGCACCGTTTTCTCTTTTGCTACTTTTTGAGATTTTATGTCATTTTTTAGACATATTTTTCCAGCTGATGCCTTAAATCCCAGCCGCTGACATAATTCAACGGCGAGACGAGCGTACACGTTCAGCAAATGTGACCGAGGCCATGTGGTCATCTGCGGCTGACGCAGGACACGCCATTTAAGCCGCTTCAGCGTGCTCCTGCAAGCCACTTTGCAACCCACCTCCACCCCAGGTGTTTGCTTTGTGTTTGGCAACTTTTTTCAGTGAAAAATGGAATAACTTTGTGTCATCAGTAAACAGAATAAGACTGCTCGAGTTCAGTAATGAACGGGAAGAGTTTACAAGATGCAAGGTGAGGAAAGGTGAGGTTCCAGGAAAGATAACAGGGAGAAAATAAATTTAAGAGACAAAGATGGAAGATGGAGAGAATTGTGGAGACGGAGGTACCATGTCATTTTAGAGGACGGCTTTGGAGAGCAGATCTGTTTCATCGGCTGACAGATATTTAGGCCAGTCTCTATTCTGAGGTATTTGTGTTCGAGCGCTGCAGAGGAAGATGAAGATGTGGGTGTGTGTGTAGGTGTGTGTGTACTCCTGTGCTCTGCCTTCCTCGTGAGGCTGAGAGTAAAGAGATAGTGGAACATTTTCTACTGCTGAGGATAGTGTGTGTGTGTGTGTGTGTGTGTGTGTGTGTGTGTGTGTGTGGTGAGTAATTGTGGTGTGGTGGGGCTGCAGCATTAGTCAGAGCTGAAAGTGAGAGTCTGCGAAAACCGAGCCACACGCTGAGACAAGATAACAAACACACACGTTTATTGTTTTTAGCACACAGTACACGTGCATGTACATTATATGCAGTCTTTCATTTTCTTTGCCCTTCCAGCTCAGCTTCTCTGCTCTCACACACACATCTGTCTCGGCTGGCTTTGTTTACACGGTTTCATTTTCCTCGCTCGCGCGTCCGGCGTAGCGCGGTAGGAAGCTCGGCTCCGTCGTGTTTGCTAAGTCGAGCCTCGGACGGTCTCTGCAAAGGCCGCAAGCTGTGCGCTCGGCTCCTCGCTCGCCTTCCACTCGTCCTTGTCATAACACGACACACACTCTCCTGCAACCTTTTTTCTCGGCCGCTTCACACACTCGTCTTTTCTCCTCCTGCAGGAGCGGCTGATGCACGCACATCTTTCTCTTCCCTCCCTTTGAATCTCTCACCCACACAGCTGGAGTCCCACAATGGCCGGCTTCTGTTGGCTCGTTATTGTAACGGCAAGAAAACGGAGAGAGAGGGATAGAGAGACACAGGAGGAGAGCTTTGTGAGCGTGCCGCAGGCCTTGGCGGGCGGGTTTTCCACAGTGTGTGTGTGTGTGTGTGTGTGTGATATAAAGAGCGCATACTTCAGCACAGGTTTTGTAGCCCAGAGCCGCTTCATCGTCATACTTTAACGACTTTATAATAGGCGCGTGTGTGTGGTTATGAGTGTGTGTGACGTGCACACACGTGTGCGTGTAACTGCAAACTTGTGCGCAGCAGTCGCAAACATTTTAATGACTTCTTAAACTCCCACAGCCCATAATGTCTTCCTGATGCCGCTGATTCCTGTGGATCCCACATTGATCCTGAAATAGAGCCTGTTAATAGGAAGAGTATATTTTTCCTGGAACGTGTTTCATCTGTGGGAATCTACACCCCTGTTTGACTTTATGACCATGAAGTAAACCCACCTTCCACAAACATGCAGAGTTCTGGGTGTATATTTTTATATTTGAGGATGTATTAATTCAATTTTGGTTTATAATGCAGGTATATATAATTTATAATAATTGCATATTGCAGCTGTTATTGGAGAAATGCCGACATTAACACTTCTCTTTTTAGTTATACTGAGAATGGAAAATCTTGTTTGATACCTTAAAGCTTTCAGCAGATTACAAACCAGCACTGTGTCTAACTTACCTCTGTAGCTGTGTGTAAATCTGTGTTTTTTCCACGTGTGTGTGTTCTGTATGATTTTCATTGTTCGTCCGAATTCGCCAGCAGGAACTGCAGTACTGATCACATGTTTGTGCAGGTAACAGTCCCGTGAATGAGCGCTTAGAAAATCAGAACAAAGGGTGGTATCAGTTCAGTTCGGTTATTTCTACTAGAATATAGAATATAATATAATAATATAGAATATAATCATAGAATATAGATAGCCTTTATTGTAAAATATAAAACTAACAACAAAACACGAGAACTGTTGCCTCATGGCGCTGTTTATTGTAAGGTAAGGATCCTACAATCATACAGGGAAAACTCCTACAATCAAGCACTTGGCGAAAGTGGGAAGGAAAAACTTCCTTTTACCAGGAAGAAGCAGTTCCATTGATGAAAAACGCCAAAGATGATGGTGTTCTAAGCTTAACTGAGGCTCAGACTTGACACTTAATAAACGGTTCCAGGAAACCAAATTATTGCTAAAATACTGCCCGGCATAAGTCACAGAGGTAGAGCAGGTTGGTGGTTTGATCCACGGCTGCTCCCATCTACATGTCGAATGTCCTTGGACAATATTACTAACACAAAGTTGCATCCATCAGAGTATGAATGCGTGTCATTGGTGGATAGAAAGGACTTGAGCACAGATGCAAGTGCTTGTATGAATGGGTGAACGAGGCATGTTGTATGAAGCTGTGTTAGAGTCATTCCAGTTAAAGTAAACGGTCCCAAATACAAAGCTGTTGCCTCCGGGGTAAAAGTCCAGGGTTCAGTCCTCGCTCCCAGGATGACCTCCTGTTGTTGGACGTCTTTACTGCCATGCTGCCGTAGAGGCCGAAGCCTTTGAGGTGTCAGACAGAGGTGCTGTGCAGATGCTGCGCTCAGCCTGGCTCAGTCCCGTGTGGCTCCTGAGCGGTGCCTCGTCAGACCCCGTCACCTATAACAAACAGTATTTCCAGGAGTGCAGAATGTGTTTCCTGTGCCGCATGACAGAAGGACGACTGTGGGGAAAAAGTCCACAGTGACCTGTGTGAAAATGGCTTGAGTGTTCTCCATAGTGAATTTGGAGAGCGGCGTTCGTATCGAACTGCCTTTAAACCCATTTTCCGATCTCAGAACTTTTCCATTTTAAAAACTTGGTTGTTTTTTGCGATCAAGCTGACATTTGGGAGTTGGACAGCTCGCGGCCCTCGCTGCTCATATATTTCCAATTCCTTGACTGCACCGCGAGAGTGTGAGTGTGCCTGCTGTGGACGGGGCCTCGAATTTTTAACAGCAGAAAATAGGCTCTAAGATGGATTTCCCCCCATAAACATCCGCCTGCCTGTTGGCCAGCTGAAGCCCCCCCCAATAGCTCGTCCGTCCGTCTTCATATTTTCCACTGGAAACCTTCGACTGTGCCAGGCAGCCATTCCCATCTTGCCCTCTCTCCCTCTGCAGGTTTCCTGCAACCCCCCCACCCGCCTGCTCTCTGAATGCAACCTTTCTCACTCGCCCCACGCTGAGCCTCTCACCTCGCTCTACTTCTCCCCTCTTTGCATTTCCTTACACTCCTCTGCTCCCCCCATCATTCCTCCTTCTCTTCCTCCCTTCACGCTCCCTCTGTCCTCCTTCATCTCACTCTGAGGTTCATTTCGCCCCAAGTCATCATATCGCATCACTGTGCTCCCGCTGCACCTCCTCATCCTCGTCCTCCTCCCAAATATGAGGCTTATCTGTGGAGCTGTCACCAGGTCCGCCGTAACAATGGACTCCTTTCTCGGCGTTCGCCTCTCGCTGCGACAATGAGCTGCTTTCTTTCTGCTGCGAGACTCGACGCCTCCTCGTAATATGTCCATGTTTAGGAGATCTCTCCCTCATTTTCTCTCTCATTATTCTTGCTTGACCTCTCGTTTTCTTTCTCTCACTCATTCCTGCTTCCTGTCTTTGTCACTATCTCAGTCTATCTGCCTCGCGCTCGCTCCCTCTCTTGGACTTCTTTGAAAGAGCTCTGTGATTGCATTTTTCTCGAGGTAACAAAAGTGTGTGTGTGTGTGTGTGTGTGTGTGTGTGTGTGTCCAGTGTTTCATAAAGGCGGTGTATCTATGTGCCATATTATCAGGTCATTAGAGCGCCGGGTGTGAAGAGAGTGAGGACAGAAGTGAAGTTAATTATGTGTCACACCACCTGTGATTGTTAACACGTGTTACCTGTGTCCAAATCCAGGGCGTGGCTAATGCAGGCCACACCTTCACAAGCCAGAACCGGGTGGGACGGTCTATAAAAGCGCTGCTCCTGTAGCGTAGCAACTGTGATGCTATCAACGAGGGTCCTTTTGGTCAGAGAGGACATGAAAACCTTTGTTTACTCTCAGGCAGAGACGCTGCGGCCCGTTTACAACAGCTAATGTAGGTCATAGAACATAAATAATATAACACGGCCAACATTAAAAATATAATTCTATAAAATATATTCAATTTCATTTCATTTAAAAATGACTTTAATGGAATGAAAACTCAAACACTGGGCTCGAACTAGAAGTGCTTCGTTAAAGAGCCTGCTAGTGTCCACGCCTACGTGCCAGAGGTCAAAATAAAGCTCATGCCCTCTGCACGTCAGACACACTGCGAATACTCTGCGATCCGTCTCTGACTTTTTGTCCAGGCTGCGTCTCTGAATGAGGAAGCTGAGCCTGCAGAGCGAGCGAGCCCGGCGACGCGCAGGAAAACGAGGATGATGCTGCTGATATGCGATAACGTCTCCTCGTGTTTCATGGCTGTCGCTCACACAGACTTCAAATACATTTTCTGCCTAGTTTGTTGCAGCTGATAGTCATGGTGGCTTTGTGGCTGACGCATGTGTCAGCCACAAAGTTGGGACTTGTTTCAAAGACGATGAAACAAGTCCCAACTTTGAGATTATCACGTATTTGGCTTTAATTAAGTCTTTTAAGTGGGGGGGTGGGGGGGCATCCACACCTCTGTCTGCATGTCAGTGATTCGGTCTTTGAATCGGCCATAAAGCACCAACGTCATCATTAAGCATTAAGTCTTTTTGGATGCAAAGGAACTCTCTGCTGTAAAGTCCTCGAGCATTTAACCGAAGCTCTGAAAGGTTCTCATCCTGCTCGCTGCTTCGGTACGTCCGTACATCCCTCGCCTTCACCTTTAATAATGTCCCACAAAGCGGTTTAGCGCCCTCCATTCTCCTCTGCAGACCAATCCTCCCGAAGTTTCCCGGCTGGTTCAGAGGAGCTTGGGCTGTAACCTCGCCAGAGGTGCTTGCTAAATGGGAGGAAGAAGGGAAGCCAGAGTAGCCCGTGAGAGCGCACGATAACCTTTAGGGCCAAACATCAAACTCCTCTGCGCCGCAGACTTGTGCCAGGAAAAGATGTGAAATATTTTTCTTGACATTTTGAGAGGATTTGATGTATTTTTCATGTTCTTTTAGGGAAGCGGGAAACTCCACGCTCTCTGCTGGGTTCATGCAGGAGTTAAAAAGGTGCTGTTGTGTTCTGTTTTAACGTACGCCGAGCCAGGAACGCTGCCTCGGAGAGCAGCTTTGGGGAATGTGCTGTGGAGGGGATGCGCTTACCCAATCACAGCTGGAGTCGGGCCTGTGCCGCTGCCGTTTTAGTGTCAGTCGGGTCAGGAAGATGGGTTTTTGGGGTTTTTTAGTAAAAAAAACATCAGGTTTGACTAGCTTCATCTGCCGTTTGTATCCACACAGCTAACGGGAACAGCTGGCCTGCAGCTTATCATTCAGCACCACCTCTCATTGTCATCTTTTATTTTCTGCTCCACTCTCGTCACGTTCTCCCGACATGTCTTCACCCTGTGGTGGATGCCTGGTAGCAAGCAGCAGGAGCTTTTTATATTTCACCAGGATTTTTCCTGCATATAAAAATGCATATAGGAAGAGAAGTCCTCAGAACTGAGATCCACAATAAACTAAAGTGGAGATGAATTTACTCGAGCGCCTTTTAATTGTGAAATGTCCAAAAATAACAGGAAACTGCCAGAAAAAGCTACACACAAGTCCAATTCACATCTCAGGTGAATCAGTGAATCGCTCCATTTTTATTTGCTAATATCTTAACGCTTGTTGGGATCATGTGAAGAATGAAAATGTTCTGCAGCCGACCCGAACCTGTAATCACGGCTCTGATCATCACACGAGAGGAAAATGAACTGTTCCCTTTGTGTTTCCTTTCATTCATTTCTTGAATTTGATTCATCAGCAGCTTTACTTTTCAAATTAAAGTCTCTTCAGTGAATTTGGGATCAAACGCACCCCCAAAATGAAGAATAAATCATTTTTAAACTTCACATTCGTGCTTCAGTCTTTTAACTTCTTTTCAAAATTGAAAACTGAAGTCCAAAGGAAGATTTTAATAGACGAACGAGTCCCAATGGATGCTGTCCTACTGCCTGATATAAGAATTAAACCAAAGATTATAATTTGATTTTATGCTTAATCCTCAGGGAATAAGTCATATAAATTTTTAACTTTTGTCATTTTTTTACCTTTATAAGAATTAAGGATTTTGAATAGTTTTTTTTAACCTGCAGTACCTTCACAGCCCACCAGGGAGTTACATCCCTGCAGAATAAGAAATGAGATCATAAAAATATAGTAATTACTAAAATTAGGTTTACTGAATATTATTTGTTTGAATGTCTGTATAAAGGGTGATATGTTTATTGGGGTGCAACGGTTCCTTTGTGTTTGTCTGGACCTGGGGCCCAGTTTGGTGTTACTGGGGCTCCGGTACGGTACTAACACAGCACAGCAGTGAGTTTTTCCTGATATAGGCCTCGATAAGTGAAATGATCACCCGTGTTTTTTCCTCACACTCATATTTAATTAGCAACTCTTAAGTAAGCGATCATCCTTCTGCTATTCGGACACAAATTAAGCAATTTACCGAACAATTAGAGACGAGTTGGAGGAGATCGCTGCCCGACAGTTCGCCTGTCCTTCGTCGTCTCTTTGTGATTTAATTTGCAGCGCCGTGTCAGAAGGCGTTTGGTTTGAAGTTCTGTCTTTGGAGAACACTTTGTGACAAACTCAATCAGCCGAGGAAGCTGAAGATTTTTGTTTCTTGATTTCCAGCCGTTGACCCGTTCTGATATTTTTGCCGTCTCTGCTGCTCGCCGCGCAGCATCGCAGAAGGCTGCTGGTTTCAAACAGCCTATGTTATGAAGCTCAAGTGTCGGTTATAATGGGCCCTGTCTGCTTTTCTGTAATCTATAATTATGTGGACAGAACTGTATCTATAATTTGTTTTCCTGCAGTAATAATTTTCGAGCTGAATCGTGACATCCAGAAATGAGCTTTTATCTGGCGGCGGGGAAAAGGAGCATCAGATTTTAATCGTGACACTTTGAAATGACAGAAGGAAAAGGAAGGCGGGACTAAAGAGGAGAGCATGGCGATGCAGAAAGAAAGGGAAGTAGAGTGAAGTTGACGGGAAACTGAGGATGAGAAAAGCAGGCGAGGCAACAAAGAAAAGGCAGGAAGATATAAATAAAATGACTGGAACAACTTATTTCCACTATGTCCCTTTGCTGTTTGCTCTGCTTCTGGAAAAAAGGACGAGATCCAAGAGTTTGCCAGAGAAGGCTTGAGGGCGCTTATCCAGCAGGGGGCGTGAAGGGGGGTATTTAGGAGACTTGTTGTCCACGAGGGGGTAACTGGTAGAAGTCCAGCTGCTGGCATGCTTTTGATTTTTGTTGAGGTGGCCACATGCGCTGCACCTCTCATGGAAAATAGGCTTCTGTGTGTGTGTTCGACTGTTTGCATGGCTGTGTGTGTTTGTGTGTTTGTGTGTGTTTTCCCCCGGCGACGCGTGTGTGCTGGTTAGAGCATTAATGATGTGTCTAGGGAGCGTTGCCTCTACATAATTTATCAACCAGGATTTATTAGCCGCAGAATTAACTTGTAGGGGCTGGTGGAGGGTCGGGGGCGGGGAGGCGGCGCAGGATGCATTCGCTCTTGTTTTTGAATTTATGTGCACGGATGCATTGTCAGTCCCCTGCGATCCATTTCTCTCCATCAGCCTCCTGCCATGTGGGCGTCCCCAGCCGTGTAATTGGCCGAGTTATTTTAATTTTAGTCGGGTTTAAATTACAATTCTGTTGAGTGTGTCCATATGCGCTGAAGGAGGAAGGCTTAAACTGGATTTATGGTTGACGTAGGGGTTATGTTAATGCAGACGCTGATGACAAACTATGATTTATATTTGAGCATCAACATTTGTGGTTGACTGCTAGCGGCACGAGCACCGAGGGGCCGTTTCAGATTTACACAAAGAAGCTACGTTTACATCGGGTTCGTTGCAAAATTGAAGTAGAGAGGTCCCAAAACTTTCATACCTGTCTTCTGATACTGTTAGACTACTGTCAAAGCTGACCAGAAATCATGTTTGATTAGAGCCTAAACCTGGGGTGTCCAACTCCAGGGCTCGAGGGTCTGCAGGTTTTAGATCTCACCCTGGGTCAACACACTTGAATCAAATCATTAGTTCATTACCAGGCCTCTGGAGAACTTTTAGCCATTTAAATCAGCTGTGTTGGATCAAGGACACATCTAAAATGTTGCCCACCCCTGGCCTAAACCAAACCACATCATAGTACATCTCCAACTCCCCTTCCAACCCAGTTTTTTGGATATTTTGTAGCTACATGCTAAAACCGTTAAGCTAGCTAATATATATAATTATCTGGCTCTTTTTTTTCCCCCCTCTTCTGTCTTCCAGATTACAGAGATGGGTAAGGACTCGCTCCCAGAATGGCTGCACTGGGATGCCAGCAGCAGAATCTTGCAAGGTCTACCTTTGGAAGAGGATAAAGGTGTTCACTACATCACCGTGTCCATCTCCAACCACACTAAATCCTCGTCTTCTTCAGAGGTATTTTCCATCGCAGTGCACCCTGAAGATTGCCTGGATTCAGATTCAGCTCAGCTGACGTCTAACCAGGCGTCCACTGAAAATGACGTCCAACAGTTCATGTGTGGGAACGAGGAACCGGTCACAGTGCTGACAGTGATCCTGGATGCTGATTTGACAAAGATGAGCTCAGAGCAGAGGGTAGAGCTTCTGGATAACATGAGGAGCTTCTCTGGTGTTGGGCTTCAGTACATGAAGATGCTCCCTGTGGTCAACAACAGGCTGTTTGACATGTCTGCGTTTATGGCTGGACCTGGGAATGCCAAAAAGGTGAGTGAATAGTCATTTCACTCTACTAGCAGTACCCCTCAAAGCTCTTTTCTGAACTGAGCAGTTTGTGTCAATTTGAAGGGCTTCTTATAGAACAAAATTAGTTACCTTGTGCAGCTACTTATAAATAATTCTAATAGTCACCAATGGGTTGAACTGGTAAACATCTAATCAACATTTCTGATGTCTCTCCAGGTGGTGGAGAACGGCGCTCTGTTGTCCTGGAAGCTCGGCTGCTCGCTGGACCAGAGCACAGTCCCAGATATCAACAGCGTCCAGGGTCCTGCAAAGGAAGGCACAATGTCAGCCAAGCTGGGTTACCCCGTGGTGGGCTGGCACATCGCTAACAAGAAACCTCATGTCCCCAAACGAGTGAGACGACAACTAAACAACACTCCGACGCCTATTCTGGTTGTGCCTCCTCCAACAACTGCAGTGGAGCCACCAGTGCGAATTATCCCAACCCTCTCCTCTCCCTCTATTGCTGCACCGACTGAAAGCTCTGCCCCTCCCGTGAGAGGTCCCGTCCCGCTTCCGGGAAAGCCTACTTTTAGAGTACGTGACCCTATTGCTCACACTCCGACTACGGGACCTTCCCAGCCAACGAAGGTCATGGAGTCCACCAGCAGCATTGCTATCCAGCCGAGCATGACCAGGCCTACCTATGTACAACCCACCGCCACACCAGCCACAGCCTCCACACCCACATCCACCAGAAAACCTACCAGGAAACCAGGAAGGAAGCAGAAGACAACCACACCAGCATTCAGAACGCCAAAGACCCCCACAACAAAGTCTCCTATGACCACCACATCACGCACTGTTCCAGATCCATTCAACGAAAAGCCCGAGTTAAGGAACCCCATCGACCAGGTCAATGCATTGGTCGGCACTTATTTTGAAGTCAAGATCCCATCTGATACATTCTTTGACAAAGAGGATGGAACGACAGATAAGCTGCGATTAACCCTTCGACAAAACCATAATGAAATAGTTCCAGAGGACTCCTGGATCCAGTTCAACACGACCAGCCAACTCCTGTATGGACTGCCTGATGTCCAGCATGTGGGAAAACATGAATACTTCATGCAGGCAGCTGACAAAGGTGACCTCAATGCAATTGATGCTTTTGAGGTACGCGTAAACCGCTGGCCAACCAATGACAAAACGCCCGTTATATTTACGGCACGATTTGAGGGTGAGCCACGGTCTGTAACGAACAACATCCACAGGAAGATCCTCCTGGTTAAAAAGCTGGCATATGTCCTCGGGGACCGCAACAGCAGCACGGTGAGTCTAAGGAACATCACCAAAGGGTCCATTGTGGTGGAGTGGACGAACACCAGCCTGCCTCAGCATCCATGTCCAAAGGAGCAGATCTTAGTCATGAGCAGGACGCTGGCCAATTCTGATGGAAGACCCTCACAGAGCTTCAAGCACATAATGGACCCCGAATTCAAACCACTGGACGTCAAGGTGAAGGGGAGGGCAAGCTGCCGAATGTATTCCTTCATCCCACCAGGAGACATCGATATCCCAGAACCTCCAGCTGTCACTCCAGCTGTGGGATCAAGCCAGGATAGCGCAGATGACGTCTATCTCCACACGGTCATTCCTGCTGTGGTGGTGGCAGCAATATTGCTAATAGCAGGAATTATTGCAATGATCTGCTATAGAAAGAAACGAAAGGGCAAGCTTACCATCGAGGACCAGGCCACCTTCATTAAGAAAGGTGTGCCGATTATCTTTGCAGATGAACTTGATGATTCCAAGCCACCTCCATCCTCCAGTATGCCCTTGATTCTCCAGGAAGAGAAGCCCCCACTTCCACCCCCTGAATACCCCAACATGGCCACGCCAGAAACCACTCCCCTAAATCAGGAGCTGCTGGGGGAGTACACGGCTCTGCAAGATGACGACCCCAACGCGCCTCCCTACCAACCGCCTCCTCCCTTCACCACTCCTATGGAGGGCAAGGGCTCCCGTCCGAAGAACATAACTCCCTACAGATCTCCACCTCCTTATGTGCCGCCCTAAGACTTTATTAACCCTCCCCTGATAGGGCGGAGGGTGAGGATGCCTGAGGAACTCTGACAGTTTCCTTTCTGGTGTTCGTCTGTCTGGACATTTGCAGGGAGTGATGACAAGAGGTGCTATAGTACAAAAAGGCTTCAAGCGACTTTGGTTTGGGATGGGTCGGGGCGCAATGATTTGGGTGGGCTTTACAGTGCACAGGGAGGGACTACTGTTTTCGTGGTAGCCCACCTACTACAGTGGCCTAAGACGAGCAAATTCTCATCACACTGGCTTTGGTTCGACCAGCTGGTCTGAAGCAACAACTGGGAGACGTGCGCTCCCATCCCAGCATTTTCTTTTCTCCCGAGTTTGGATACTGGATTATTTTTCACCTTTTTAGCCCAAGATTCTTTTTTCTTTTTCCTCTGGACTGAAGTGTTTGCCTAACTCTTCTTCTGCCTGGCTTTTAAATAATGCGAGAAGACGGCGTCCTGTCATCAGACCGCTGCAGGCGACAGCTCGCATTTTTAATAAAGGGAGACAGATCCTTCGAATATGAGAAAAGCTATCGCGAGGATCTCAATTCAGCCCTGCAGACGACACAAGACAATAGGAGGCCGAAGTGTGTGCGTGAGTGTGTGTTTGAATGAGCGGGCGTGTTTATTCAGATTCAATACGGTTTGCCTTTTAACACTAGTTGTCTGTTTTTATCCTTATTCACAATGTGTAGTAAAGATGAGAATAACAAGGTAGCCTAAAAAGATTTAGAGAAGAAGAATAATTTTTGTTCCATTGGTTTTGGGTTTCACTGTATATCTGGAAGACGTTATGATAGATTGTTATATTTTTTTGGAGGTCGAAGAAATGTGGAAGAAAGGGACTGCCTCACTAAAATAACCTGCAGGAGCTTTGTATTCCTGTTTGTTTATATATATGAAACACTAATATCACAATTCAAACATGAACCTTCCTCCCTTCAGTACAGCCGACAGACTCAATCAGATGGAAGCAACAAAGAAATTTAGTTGACAGGTTGACGAGATTTGGAGATCAATTATTAAATGTAGCAACACAACTCTTGCCCTTTTGTACACACCTCCACGTTGTATACTAACAGGAAGAACAACCCTGCAATTTATTTTGGACCAGGGAGAATTATTTTTTTATGTAACGAGGCAGTTCTTCTCTCCACTCGGATGGGGAACGCCACGCGGGACTGTACAGATAATCCCATTCTAGATTTCACGGAGGAGACGACGGAGGCCGAGACGCGGATGCGATTAGTCACCGAAACAATAAGATCACGTTTTAATTTTCTTTTTACAAGAGTTTTTGATACAGCCTCAAATCGATTAATGATTAAAACGAGAAAATGATTCAAGATTAGTCTTCTGTGATTTGTAAAATCTTAGCTTAGAAGTTCAATTATTGGTTCAGTTATGTACTTTGATTTTTTTGTCATGGGTCACATGTTTTAACGTTTTATTTTACTCTGTGTGTGTGTTTGCATTTAAAGTGTATTTCCCACTATTCAAGAATTGAATGATCCATATTTTATGTATTCACAACTTTTATTTCTTTATGTCCTTCTGTTTGATGATGAGTTCAACTGAAAGTGACCCTTTGCAATAATAATGTACGCTGCGGTCGACCCAGCAACGGGTCGACGCAGGCTCGAGTGACTCGTACGGTCGTGATGTTGTCGGGTGTGCAGATGCCAAGGCTTTTATTTTTTGCTTTTGGAGTGTGCATTGTAATAATAAAACCAAGTGGTACCTTAAACAAAAGCAAAATCACCCCTTTCTTCATTCTGATTTAACTCATTTCTGCCGGGAAAATATTTTCTCCCACCCTGACTGATGTTTATGGATGAGATTTTTGATCACCGTCACTTTTCTACTGCTCCACTTAGCCTTGAATTGATAAATCAATCCGTCTGAAGTCCACAAGAGGTTTTACCTCCCTAGACAGCTCGCTGCCTGGCAACCATCTACGGTCTTTGGTCTCACTGGAACGGTTGTACCGCTGTCCTTTTTGTACTAAATTATTCTGCCATTGAATGACTAGTTGGACAATTCCGTTTGAAAGCTCTTCCCATTAAAAAGGCTACGCTGTGAAAACAGTCTCTCAGCTCACTCGGTCTTTCCACACGCTGCATACAGATAATTTGCATTGATTACTTGGAATATTGATTAGATGTAAACAATTTGCCAGCTCTGTTGTCCCTCTGCGATAATTCACGACAGAGTTTAATTTGGAGGTAGGGGAAGCGATGATCGATGTATTCCCGGGACGTCCGTAGATGCTGAAATGGATAAACGGGTCGTACTGATGACAGAGATTAACGGGGGATTGATCTGGGTTTGATTGAGGCAACCCGTGAGGTGGCTCGGTGTGCGCATATATGACAAGACTCTCGACCTTTGAATTAAAATGAGCAGCATGGTCATAAAAAGGGTGAAATTGACGGCTCTTTAGCTGCAGTATCTCTGATGACCAACGAGACGGCGAAGAGGTTTCACGACAGCCCCCGAGGATGGGGGTCAAGGTGAAGACTCAGACCTCACTGGGCAAGCAAAGAAGTGTGAAAGGCTACTGGCTTCAGTTCAAGTAGCCCAGCACAGTCTCAGAAACGGGTTAGACTGCATCTTAGCAACATGCTAAACAAGCTTAGCAAGCTGGCCTTTCCATTTGGATATTTCACACAGGTAAAAATTACACAAAGGGGAAGATCTGGACCTAAATAACCCTTAGACATTCATCTGAGCGCAACTACAAGGTTAGTGGGCTAAAGTGCCACAAAGGTGCCCCTGGTTTTACCTGCTCACTGATCCCAACCTGCTGCAAAGCATCTTTAAAACTGTGCTCACACCTGTTCTCCTTCTACGCTTTGGAGTTACACCCCTCTGAAGATGTCGGCATAGGTCATACACTGCTCATTAATACTGATTCTGATTGGAGGAGAAACAAGAGTGTGACGTTTACAGTATGTTATAAAATGGAGGTCATTTAAAGAAATACTTCGTGTTCAGGTGCACGGTACTGATCTGTGGTACTGCCGTGACTCCTGCCAGAGGCCCTGAAAAAAGTCACACTGAATTTAGTCCAGTGTTGTAGCTGTAACGCTAAAGAGAAAAGCAACAATATTCAGATCATTTACTTATGTAATGAACTGTCATATCAGCAGAACTGTGCGGGTTGTGCTTTTAATTTAATCGACTTTCACAAGCTCAGCGACACAAACGACTCTCCAGAAGCACCGTCAGTCATCCCGCCGCAACAACACCTGTCTCATTTCCTCATGTCTTAGCACCTCCTACCTGAGCTGAGGTGGCGAGGCAGCAGGTAAAAAGAGAGAGACATCCTCACCTTCATTTAAAGCGACGTCATTTGTGTCATAAATAGTTTTGTTGCAGCTCAGCTGCAGCTGGATTTATGATAAGTGCAACAGTGCTCAAGTTTTATAATTAGAGACACTTTTAATTAAATTCACAGCATGGCCGGACGTGACAGATGTCACACAGAAACGGTGAAGGGCAGAAAACCTGAAACGTCTGATGCACACCCTCGCGATGCTTCTTAGTTTTACGTGTCGAGGAGCTCAGACTGACTTCAGGAGGAAACGCAGACTACGAGCTCCCTCTGCTCACAAACACAGGAAGCTAAACCTGTAAACGTGCAAGAAGGGACCATGAACCCATTCAGAAAGCATTTAAAGGCCCATTCCTCAGCTTTGAGATCAGCATGTGCATTACTGTCACTTTCCCTAAACACATCTTGTGATTTTCCCTGGTTTCTGGTTTTAGATTCACGAGCGAAGGGGCTGATTTTCATTTCTTTTACGTGCATAGTTTAGGTTTCTCTTAACACTCTATTCTGATCTGAAGGATGTATCCTTTATATCATTTTCAGATTTCATCTATCAATCAATCAATCAATCTTTATTTATAAAGCACTTTTCATACAGAAAAAATGTAGCACAAAGTGCTTTACATAGTTAAAAGCAGCCCACCCCACCCTCCAACTCACTCCCCACACTCTCAATACACATATATCCCCCCACCCACACACACATACACACACGCGCACACTTAAAGAGTAAAAATTGGGCTGGGCTCGCATGAGCCAAGTGAGGAAACATTATAACAGAGAGCCGTCTGCACCGGGAGCCGGTCACAGACCGCAGCCTCCAGGCTGGGCACACAGCAGGAGGGAGGCCAAGGAGCCCCCCAACCAGGCTGAGAGGACCCCCAGAGACCCAGCAGCCACGGTCAATAACAGCCCCGGTGCAGAGAGCGCCCTCCGAGGAAACACTGGAGATATGACGCAATCCAATATATACAGGGTAAAATGATAAAATAAATAAGAACAGGATACAATATAAATATAAATATAAATAGAGTAAGAAGATTAAAAAATGAATAAGAATAAAATCAATAAATATTAGGTAAATCCTAAATTAATAATAGAATAACAGGATAGAATAAATAAGCATAAAATAAATAAACGTTAAGTAAAAGCTAAATTAAAAAGGTGGTCTTGAGCCTGTTCTTAAAAACATGTACGTTCTCTGCGGCCCTGAGCTCCTCCGGCAGGCTGTTCCACAGACGAGGACCATACCACTGAAAAGCTGCCTCTCCGTGAGTATGTGTCCTGACTTTAGGGACAATCAAAAGGCCAGTACCAGAGGACCTCAGGGTCCGCGAGGGTTCATATGGTAAAAGCAGATCTGAGAGATAAGAAGGCACAAGACCATTAAGACATTTAAAAACCAATAAAAGAACTTTAAAATCGATCCTGAAACACACGGGGAGCCAGTGCAGCGATTCTAAAACCGGTGTAATATGGGCCCGCCCTCTGGTCTTCGTCAGCACACGAGCTGCCGAGCTACATCACAAAAAGCACACCCTGGTTGACAAGAAACAGTTAACAGCACGGGGAAAATTTCCCCAGCAGGTAAAACTGGATCGGACAGAATGGAGCAGGGGAAACGCGTTTTTGCTTGAGTCAGCCTTCTGATACATGATTAGTTTTCTCTGGAGTTGTGACAGACTTTATGAGATGTAATTTCAGCTGACTGAATCTCTTTTTGTCAGTAATTGAACGGTCTCATAAAAGGTACAAGATTGTAGCTTTTGACAGTTTTTCAGGGCTTTGTTTGAGGAAACATTATAGCCACAAAGGCTTCACTATCACACTTCTTTTGCAGGGAAGGTTGATTAAAACTCTCGTTGGCCACACAGGCTACAGCTGAATGCAGTCGAGTGCACTGGGTCTCTATTAAAGGTGTGTGTGGGGGGAGTGGGGGTGCATGGAGTCTGATAGGTGGGTGGAAACTGTGCAGCTGAGGATCAGGACTTTAAATTGGAAATAAATTGACAATCAATCCCAGGAAAAGTCACTCAGAAAACAATTCAGCTGGTCTGCTGCAGCCTGGCTATTACCCGTGCGGTCATGAGGACTGTCCACGATGACATGCTCCTTCATTACAGCCTGACCCGCTCAGCAGCGTAAGCATGAAGCGTTTGAGTCCCCAAGGTCATTCGCTGATGTGCAAACCACAAACAGATACTTAACGCAGGCTGAATATACGACTGCAGAGCTGCATTAGTGTGTTAGCAGCTAAATGTGCACACTGGTACCAGTATAGTGTCATCCCGTGCAAACATGAGCAGCCTCAGTCGATGAAGCAATGCTCTGCTTCTTCTCCGGTGAGTCCCTCGTCCTCTGGTTTCACACTAACTCAGACAGCGAACAGCAAACGTGGTCCCTGCTCGTCAACCAGGCCTCCACCTGCTGCAGGTTCTGGTTGGAGTGGACCTCCATCCTCCAGAACAGATGATGTCGAGGACCACCACTTCACTGACGGTCAACCAGCTGTCATGGAAACAAACCAGGAAGATGTGTCAGCAGGGGTTTTCAAAATAAGAGCAAGAAAATATTCATAAATTAGGATGGTCTTTCTCTCAGATGCATGACAAGTAAATAAATACCAAATTAGTTCTGAATAAAAGTGGTGGTGAGTTCTAAGGATCACGCCTTAGAATAAAAAACTGCTAAAAATACGAGAGCAGCACCACTCCATCGTATTTTTAGCAGTTTCTTCTTTTTATTGAGGAAGTTATTTTTTCTTCTATTTGTGAAGTTTATTTTAGAAATGGAAAAGAAAGGATTAACGACTTGAATAATTTAAAACGAAGATAGTAGCACCATGTGAGCTTTAGAGACAGTCTGACCTGCGAAGCATCTTACTGAACAGATAAACATGGACAAGATGCTAACCCCATGTTTGCCTACTGGTGGTGGTCAGAGGGCCCGGTGGCGCCTGTGTCCGGCAGCCTCGCCTCTGTCAGTGCGCCCCAGGGTGGCTACAATGTAGCTGCTATATAAATACAGGCCATTTACATATATCTGTGTGGGGAGACGGGGGCATATGCTGCACTGGTCCCCCCTTTAACTTGATTGCCATCATTGATTTTCTCCCATAGATGCCACTGAACCAGAGTAATGCTGATTGTACTAATTGTAAATGTACTTCAAGTGTTTATGTTCCAGTGGTAACCTACACACGTGTAGTTGAACTGTGGGATGAAGTTGGAGTACCTGGAGAGAAGCCACACAGGTAGAGTAAGAACGCTGGTTCTGTTCCTGAGTTTCTTCCTGTTAACTGCACTGAGTTATGAAGCCAAATTAAACCACAGCAAGTAATGACAGCACGTGGTATAGATTCAGTAAGGTCGATGGTAAAACACGAGGAAAAACTCAGGCGAGCTAATCAGAATGAGAGTTCATGTGGGCTTAGGTTAACTGGGAATTCTAAAATCACTGAGAAGAAGAACATGTTGGATTTATTGCACTCATTAGTGGACATTGTTACACACAGATGATTTGCTCTGGTAGCGACTTTAACAACTGATTAAATTAACACTATTAAAGTTATTCAAACATGAGGCGATTGTGTTAAATACACCCAAGATGCTTACATACAGTATCTCACAAAAGTGAGTACGCCCGTCACATTTTTGTAAATATTTTGTTATATCTTTTCCTGGGACAACACTGAAGATATGACACTTTGATACAGTGTAAAGTAGTGAGTATGCAGCTTGTACAACAGTGTAAATATGCTGCCACCTCAAAATAACTCAGCATACAGCCATTAATGTGTAAACTGCTGGCAACAAAAGCGAGTACACCCCTGAGTGAAAATGTCCCAACTGTGCCCGAGTGTCAGTAAGTTGTGTGGCCACCATTATTTTCCAACACTGCCTTAAATCTGTTGGGCACAGAGTTCACCAGAGCTTCACAGGGTGCCACTGGAATCCTCTTCCACTCATCATCATCACCTTTATTTATAAAGCTCTTTAAAACAACCACAGCTGACAGAAAGTGCTGCACACCTTCCATTTGAGGATGCCCCACAGATGCTCAATAGGGTTTAAGTCTGGAGACATGCGTGGGCAGTCACGTACCCTCAGTAGATTTAACAAGGCACTGGTCTTTTTGGAGGCGTGTTTGGGGTTGTTATCATGCTGGAATACTGTCCTGTAGCCCGGTTTGTGAAGGGGATCATGCTCTGTCTGTATGTCACAGTACATGTTGGCATTCATGGTTCCCTAAGTTAATTGTAGCTCCCCAGTGACAGCAGCACTCATGCAGCCCCAAACAATGACATCCCCCCACCATGCTTGACTGTAGGCAAGACATGCTTGTCTTTGTACTCCTCACCTGGTTGCCACCACACACCCCTGACACCATCTGAACCAAATACGTTTATGTTGGTCTCATCAGACCACACGTAATGTATATCCGTAGTGTATTATCTTTAGAAGAAGCTTCCTTCTGGGACGACAGCCATGTGATGCAGTGCTAACCCCCCCTCAACCTCTGCGGAAATGCTGCCGGCACTCATGCATCTGCTTTCAAAAGACAACATCTGGATATGATGCTGAGCATGTGCACTGAACTTTTTGGGTCGCTCACAGCGAGGTTTGAGTGGAACCTGTCCTGTTAAACTGCTGGATGCTGTTGACCACTGTGCTGCAGCTCACTTTCAGGGTGTTGCATCATTCTTCTCAGAGAGTTCAGGCCATGATGTGCCAGGTTACAGAGGATTTGGCTCAGCTATTTGTATTTAATAACCAGGGTAGGGATCTATGTCACTATCCTGAGCGAGCTGTGGGTAGTGACCGAAAGAACGAGGCAAAAATGAGCTTCCTCCGAAGGGTGGCTGGGCTCTCCCTTAGAGATAGGGTGAGGAGTTTGGCCATCTGGGAGGGGCTCAGAGTAGAGCAGCTGCTCCTCCACATGAAAAGGAGCCAGTTGAAGTGGTTTGATGTCTCCTGGGTGAGGTGTTTCAGGCATGTCCCACCAGGAGGAGACCCCGGGGCAGAACAAGGAGATGCTGGAGAGGTTATATCTCTCGACTGACCTGGGAACACCTTGGTGTTCCCCCAGATAGTTGAGGAGGTGGCTGGGGAGAGGGAGGTCTGGGCTTCTCTCCTTAGGCTGCTTCCCCCGTGACCCAGCCCTGGATAAGTGGAAGAAGATGGATGGGTGGATGTTTGTATTCTGGTTATATTGCAATCAACCAAGGTTTTCAGGTGCATTTGTCATTTTGCAGTAACACCATCGTCCTGCTTGCCTCACTGTCTGTGGAGGAATTTCTGTTTCAGAGCTGGACTCTTAATGTTAGGAAGCAAAGGATTTGCGATTTTTGCTGGTTTATCACAAACAGCCAGCTTGACCCGTTCAGTCTCAGAGTCATAGGATAAAGTCAGTTTGATGACAGCAGTGGATAAGGAAGTGAGGCACTGCAGTCTCAGAGTTCATCCATCTTTCATGCACAGCGAGTGGCATGGTGGCTAGAACTGGTCCTCTAGAGTTGCTTAACCAGCTGCATTTCATTAAGCAGAGCTCACGTGGAAGAACTGAACATCACTTATTGAAGCAGAGTGTTTGAGTAGTGACCTGCTGATCAGATTCAGATGAAACTACATAGCAGAGAGGAGCGCCAGCATTAACAGGAAGTAAAGCAGAGTCTATCAGAATCAGAATCAGAATACTTTATTGATCCCTGGGGGAAATTATTTTTTGTTACAGTGCTCCATTTTAAACCAACATTAAGACAAGACAGACAATACGCTAACTAAGAATAGTACAATATATACATATATATACATACATACATACATAAGTCACTTATAAATAAATAGTTGGAAAAGAAACATGTGTAGTTGTAGCAGCAAACAGTGTGTTAAGTGGATGCGTTGTACAGGGAGATGGCCACAGGCAGGACGCATCCACTAGACACCACTGCTGGTGGTGGAGATGAAGTAGGTGGAGAGTTGGGTGAAGATCTCTGGGTAGTCATGATGAGAGAGGACAAGAATGCAGACAGACACGTGTCTCTCGCCTGAATATTCCTTACTGAATGTATTCATAAGCTTCGTCAGAAGATTCTGGTTCAATGAGGCTCTCACACCCTCGTGTTTGTTTGGAAGCTGTGCAGCTGTGTGCTGATCATACAGCAGACAGAGCAGGGAACGGATTACATTTAGAGACAGTTTTCCTCATTACTGAGCTGTACCTGTGGCTGTTTGTCTGCCCAGTGATCCAGATCTGTCCATCTCCGTGTGATGTGTGGACAGACGCTCTCGGAGGCGCCGCGCTCGCCTCGTTCCCAGCTATTCTAATGGAACACATTCTGCTTTAAACTCCTTTCCATTCACGCGTCTTGTCACGCTGAGTGTTCTTGACCTTGCATCATCCAACAGAAGGGTGTGAATAGAACCCCCCCGCCCTCCTTCCTATGCTGCGGCCCCCCACCACCCCTCCATTGCTTTGGTAAATCACATAATGAGCTCCTGTCTGCTGTTTTCTTCTTTCCACCATTTTTTTTTGCTCTGAAATGCTGCACTGCTGACAAGTTCCTCCCCGTCCTCTTCAAACCCATCATTCTGAGTGTGTGTGTGTGTGTGTGTGGATGACCCATTTTGAGAATTACACATAACTATAGAAGACGTGATATGTTTTGGTTGACAAGGAAAATGTGTCTTTTCTTTGCACCACTTTTCCACAACACATCAGGAGCATACTCTCAGTTGCCAGTTTTTTTGGCGCTCCTCGCTAAAATGAATGCCGACGTTTAGAGAGCTGCTGGCTCCGTGTGGACGCCTCTCTGGAGGCTGCAGTTTGTGCTGCTGCTAAAATATTTTACATCATAAGTGACTGTGTCCTTCTAACTTACAGCCTGAACCATGTTTGCACATTTCTTCTTTGCTCTTTGAACATATTCAAATTAAAATAAAGTTATTATAATAACATAGCTGTTTAGTTTAGCAGCCCCTTTAAACACATTTATAACGTTTTGCTTGTTGAAGCACTTCAGTCTGACCTATGAAGGATGAACCAGTCCTCAGTCTGCACATTACAGACAACTAATAACTCATTTTAAATCTGATCTTTAGAGACTTTGTTACGAGCGGACAGCTGCTCCTCCTCCACATCAAAAGGAGGCACGTCAACCTCTGACACCTCCTAAGTGATGTGTTTCAAGTGTCTCCAATCAGGTACAACAGTCGTTGCCTCAACGTGCTTCATAGTGTAAGGTTAAAATCCTACAACAATACAGAGGAAACATCTCCTTTGATGGGCTGTCTGAATCTGTTTGGCTTGGGAGGGGGCAAAACCCCTTTGACATCATCATCCCACACAAACAGCAAACGACACACAAACCCCTCCACCACGATAAGGTGGTGACTTACAGAAGACAAGTATAATGATTATATTTTATTATATTTTAATTATTATATTTTAGGTGATGGCAGTGATTGTCCTGGAGATGTCATCTTTAGTTTGTTCAGCCGGACCTTCATCCTCCTCCTCCTCACCATGACCTCTTCAGTTGCGTTGGCCGTGTTTCCCACCATATCGCTGCTGAATAATAAAATGAAAAGTTTAGATTTAGAATTTGGCTGATTGTAAGCTGCTCATCCCGCGGCTTTCCTTCACAGCGTAGCCCAGCTGTTTCAGAGTGTGGCTCGACCTCATTTAGCATTAAAACAAAATTGATCTCACATCTCTTGTTTTTACCGCTGCTGGGTAGTGGTCGAGGTGCCAACTAGGGTTGCCAACTCCCTGAAAAATAAATAAGGGACACCTCGTGGACAGGGCTGGGCGACCCGATCGTCTTCACCCTTCCCAGTGTGGTGAATTTTTTAGGTCCTTTTTTTGTGTGTGAAATTATTTTTTAACCATTTGACTTGAAGTTGATTTAAGCAGCTGCATATTCTTTGTGATATGAACACATGTGAAACAAATGATCATTTAGCCATTTATTTTTAGCTCAAAATGACAACATTAACACAATAAAACAGGTCTCTTTCTTAAACAGAAGCCTGTCATGCTTAACTTTTGAGAATATAAGTAAATCTTTCTTTAAAAGAACTCTGTCCTTTTTTTGGGAAAAGGAATTAAATATAGAGATCAGTGACGAGGTATGGCACAAAGTTTGGGAGAATGCTAAATCTCTGAGCGTAATAAAGTAAAGGCAATCCAAATTAAAATCCTACACAGAGCTCACATATCACCTTCTCAACGCCATAAATACAATTCAGACCTTTCTCCGCTCTGCCCTAAATGTAAAATAGAGGTGGGCAACCTCACGCACTGTCTATGGTCCTGCTGGAAAACACAACAATTCTGGTTCCTGATAAAGTGTGAACTGGATAAGATCTTCACCACTGACACTGAATGCAATCCACTGTGTATGCTACTTGGAGTGGCAAACGACAAAATTAGGGGGAAGTTTGGAAAGCAGCACTATGCACTGTTAACATTCTGTGCAAGGAAATGTGTCCTCTTGAACTGGATCACGGACACGGCCCCATCTAAGACTCAATGGCACCGGACGGTATTGGAATATGTGTCACCAGATTTCCTAACATGCAGGCTACATAGTAGGGACAAAAAGTTTCATAAAATATGGGACCCATTTATGGCGTGTGTCGGTTTGGATATTTCTGCTGTTTTCTCACGGGCCTTGGTATGATGCAAGCAGGTCACTGCTATTTTACATATATGTACTGTTAATCGTATCTCATAATCAAAATGTCTGGATTTTCCACTTATTTCTTTGTGTTCATGAGCCGGGTTGCCTGTTTGTTTTGTTTTGTCTGTTTTGTTTTGTTCTGCTATGTTGTTGTTTGTTTTTTGTTTGTTTGTTTTTTGTTGTTGTTTTGGTTGTTTGTTTGTTTAATCTTGGTGTCAGTGTAAAGTTTAAAACTCAATAAACACACAGTTATACCAAAAGAACTCTGTCCTGCTTAACTTCAAATTATATAAATTAATAGAAAACAATAGAAAGAACAACATTCTTGTAACAGTGCACATTTAGTGCAATTAGAAAAGTGCAAACAGAAAGTCTGTGGAACACCTGTAAACACAATATTTGTGCCTCAAAGGCCTCGACTGTAGCCGGAAGTTGAAGTAAAAAAAGAACAAACTCAGGAGCTCAAAAGCTCAAAGCCACATTAGGTGGAAACAGACTCGTTTTTCCATTTGTATATTTTTAGCTCTTGCTGCAGTTAGGCGTTGTTTGTCGTTCAGTACTGCAGAGTAAAACTCTGAGCAAGACATATCATAAGCTAGACTGACAATGAGCTCACTCCTAATTAATTCAGTAGAACATTTGTTCCGCACATCAGTCCACTTATTCTTCATAAGAAAGAAAATCCTCTCCTCAAACCCAGTGGAAGATGGGATGCTGAGTACAAAGGATACAACAGCCTGGATATCGGGGAGGTCACCTGCTGTTCCCTTGGACTGCTGCTTTTCCTTCTCCTGATGTTCTTTGCTGAGGTGCTCCAGAAGGCTGGTTGCAGTGACACTAGGGGTGGGTTTTTATAATCGATTCATCGATTAAAATCGATTCTGGCTTGGATAATGTAAAATCGATTCATTAAAATCCTGAATCGATTTTTTTAATATAAATTTATTTTGCCCGAAATGCCAGAATCTCTGGTGAAACCTCACAAAATTTCAAGAACCACCAAACAGCTAAGACAGTAAATGAGAGCAGGAACACGGCTTCTGCACAAAGACTTAAACACACAGCGCGACCCGCGGATCAGAATCAGTGAGATGTCGCCTTTCTCACGGTCGGGGCTGAAAGCCGACAGCTCGCTGATCCTGATCTGTCAGCGGGTCGAGCTTTGTGTTCACGCCCTTTATGCGCTGATTCTAAAGCTGTTAGTTTGATCTCTCTCCAAACAATATTGACCGAACCAGCAGCAAAAGATCCAAACTACGCTTCACATAAACATCGTCATGAATTCACTCTGACTTCCACTGTTTTGCTTCCACCAGGATGCACAGCTCTCTCTCCCCCCCCTCTCTCTCTCTCTCTCCCTCCCTCTCTCTCTCCCCCCCTCTCTCTCTCTCTCCCTCTCTCTCTCTCTCTCTGTACTTCAAGAACAGTTTCCCTTTCTTCATTATTCGCTTGCTTGTTACGCACCAGTCTACTGTTGTTTACAGGCTGTCGGCCGCTGTTTTTTTCCCTTTTACATTCTTCCAAAGAGAAAACCTCATTTCTGCTGTTCAATACTTAACAAATTTAAACTTTTTAAAATTATGCAAAATGCAAAACGCTGTGTCTCTAATAAAACCGCTGTAACTTCAGAGGTAATTTTCATATGTTGATTAATGGTTTTCTTTTGTTTTTGATGTACTGCAGAATATTTTTATAAAATCCCAGGCCAGGAAAACCTTCATGTGTTTCTGTGTTTTATCTTCAGCTACTTTGACACAAAGGCATCTGCTGTGACGCTTACACCTGTGATAAAGTCTTGTGTGTGTCAGCTTCCTTTTTATAGATACAAAAATATGTAAATGTACTGATCTGAATTATAATATTTCTGACTGTCAAAATTTCCCAGATTTTAATCGAATCGAATCGAATTAAATCGGATTAAATCGAATTGTGGATCGAATCGATTTGGGACCTTGTGAATCGGAATTGAATCGATTCTAGAAATCAGTGACGATACCCAGCCCTAAGTGACACCCTCTTCATAAAGCTCATCCATCCATTCCCAGATCTCTGATGTTGAACTTCTACAACTGTGCCATCAGCAGCGTTCTGACGTATGGATTTTGTGGTTCCCCAGCTGCACCAAGGCCGATCAGCAAGCACTCCAGCGGGTGGTGAAAGAAGCTGGCAGAATTATTGGAACAAGTCTGCCAGAGATCAGTAATATCTTCCCCACTCGCTGTCTGAGGAGGGTGCACAGTATCCTGCGGGACCAACATCACCCTGCGCGCCACCTTTTCCATCTGCTGCCCTCAGGGAGAAGGTACAGGTCTATACAGGCCAGAACATCCAGACTGGCCAACAGCCTGTATCCACAGGCTGTGAGGCTCCTGAACTCTCTGCCCCCCTCTCACGGACAATAACCATATCCAACTTCTTAATAGCAATGAACTGGTCTGCATTGGTGCATCATATCTTTATTCTCTTCCCCCTCCTGCCCCCCCCCCTCTTTCTTAAATAGATAACTATCATATCTGATATCATATCTCACAGTACAATAATATTGAATGGGTTGCATTGTTGTATTTTGTCATGTTTCTCAGGTCTTTGTCTGAATTTCTACGAACATTATTGCTAAGGATTGTCTTATTGCATTGGAGTCACACTGGGTTAAATATGTACACTTGGGTTTTAAGGGGTATTTATTATTTTCTTCTTTTTTCTGGGTTGTATGGAAGCCCCAAACGCAATTTCATTGTTCTTGACAATGACAATAAATAAATAAATACAAATACATAGAGATGTTTAACCTGCCAATAGAGATGAGAAGTTGACCTGAGTCCTAGTGGCACATGGTAAATAAATGGAAAAAATGTATTATATATGTTTATAACGTTGTATAGCATTTAAACAATACAAGTATAGTTTATTTATTATGTATTTATCCATCCTTATACTAAGTATATGAACTGTTTGAATTTGTAAAATAGTGTATAGAAATTGCATGTTTGTGTATATACACTCCAAACAAAGTTAATGATTATGGTTTTATTTATATATGTTATCTATCAATTGTATTTATTTGTTTCTAACCATCAATAATATTAAAACATCATCATCATTTCACTGGCAAATGTTTTCTTCTTACCTGCCAACCAGTTGAAGTCACGTTTTTTACTCACTTTATGTCTCTTCTATGATGTTATTTCTGTCTCCAACAACATAGGTTACAATTACATTAGCATGACCAATTATGCAAATTAGGTGATGATGTCATTTAGCGACTTTTAGGACAGCCAATAGCGAATTTCATTACTGAGGAGTTGGCAACACTGGCTGGCATTAGCTGAGGTTAGTTCATAGACTGCAGACTGTTAGACTTGATGGATAGCATTAACAACCTGCTAGCTGCAAATAATCATGTGCAGCTCTGAAAGCAGTCTATGAACTAACCTCAGCTAATGCCAGTTAGCTCGGTGGTGAGTAACCTTCAGTAATAGTAATAAATCTCACAGCAATAGTACATTCATATCGTTTTAAAAGGCATGACAATATATCAAGTAATCCAAGGTATTCAGAATACGTTACTCACATTGAGTAACTTAACAGAATATGTCCAAAAAGTTGATTCTGTTCATCTGGACGTAGCGTTTTGTGGGAGAAACGTGACTTCTTCAGTCTCAGCTGACTGTAGGTTTCCCCAATCTTAGGGAGATCAGTTCCTTAATCTTAATTATGCAAGGAACTGACCTCCCAGCCCATTGTTCCTTCAGTGGGCTGGTTTCAGTCATATGCAAATGTACTGTTTATAAAATTGAAACCTGCAGTCAGCTGAGACTGAAGAAGTCACCTGATGATGACGAAACGTTTCTCCCACAAAACGTCTGGGATGTTTGGAAGGATTCTTTAAAAGACAGGGCGTTTAGTTTCATACTTTCACAAATATATCAATTTAAAAAGAAAACGGAGAACACCCTGCTTTGATACTCGATAGCTGTTCAAAAGACTCAAAAGATATTTCAGACTAAGTCAGATTCAGATATCCTTTCGGACCCAAGGACTCATTTCAGGGATGGGGTGGAGTTCTTCAAACTTGTAGCCTCAGGCTGCTCCTGGTTTAGCCGTGTACCTAATAAACTGACAAAGTATGTGATACAGTCTGTGTAGAAACAGAGATAAGCCTTTTCTCCACACTTGACAAGGTAAAATGTTTGTTTAGTGCTGAAAAAGAACCCGCAGCTACATCCAACCATCCATTCATGATGCTCCCCTCGCTCTCTGTGACTCTGTGGTGGCCATGCATCATATATATCATACAGGAGGTAAAGAAAGTGGATTTAAGATGAAGGAACTCCTCTGCGCCTCTCTCTCTGTCCTCGGTTGTATAAGCTGCTCTTCTTTGAAATCAAATGATTAGACAGCACTATATGCAGCCATAATCCTTAGCATATTGATGGGAAAATAGCGCATACATACAGATAGATATCTCAAGTGTACAATAGAAATGAATAAATCTCATATTGATACCTGTGAAATAGCTCAGGCATATTTCAACATCAATATCTCATCTGATTCATGAGCTGTGTGGAGATTTAAGCTGATGTTGTGGCTCACAACAAAAAACCCTCTGAGATCACATGCTACAATCATCACTACAGACATCAATACGTTTTCATATCCTCTGATATTCACTGGGTAAATATTATTATTATTATTAAATCTTCCTCACTGCTTCCTACCTCATTCTTTCAACTTCTGTTTGGCCTTCTTCTCGTGACCAGCTGGTCTTTAGTAGAAATGTTCTTGGTCCTTATTTTCATCCTCTCATGGTACCAAGGTCGTGGTAGCCTTAAGCATCGCTGATGTTTCACCTCTCATCGAACCGGGAAAAGGCCGTGCTTGAGGATTCATAACAGGACGGCCAACGTCATGACAGTAATGTCCAACTTTTACACTCTGTGATACAATCACCAATCAAAGCCCGGTTCCCTAAGAGTTATAAAGTAACTGATTACAATGGGGACGCCGTGACTTTCACAAGGAAAGAGTCACGATTAACATGATGTTAGTTCACTGAACTGAACACCATCAGCAGCAGTACACGAGATCAGACGCTTTAGTATGCTCATTGCTCTCTCCAAGTATCCTGACTGCACTCTGAGAAAGTTAAAGTCAGTGAAAGGCCAATCAACCTCTAACTTCATTGTACAACCACCAGAGTGGAGACCTTAAATACAGAGGTCAACGTTTTCGACTTCAAATCAATACCTGGAGTCCATTAAGCTGAGAGCTCTGACATAGGAGTCCGTTTGGATCAACGAGTTTATGAAAAAGTCTAAACTTTCAGTGTCAGAACAATCAGAATCAATCAGCCATCAACATTTCATATCTCCTGCTCCCTGTGTCGGTCTCAGGATGGATCTGCAGGTTGAGAAAATCAATTACGCTACCTTGATTAATGTTAATGTTCATTCATTTAGCATCTACCACTGAAAAATCCAGTATTTCAGACTGATAACTGGTCTAAACTCATCTTACAGAATTAAACATACTGATCCATTTAATCAAGTGCAATAATGAAAATTAAAACTTGAAGGCAGGATTTCACTTGCATAAAGAAGTTTTTGGTGAACCCCTCAAAGAGGAGGAGAATTCATCGTCCAGCAGTACACAATCCTCAGAGACTCTTGAGTACTCCCTTCTCTTCTTTGGCTCTTTGTTAAATCCAGAATTAAATTCAAAATCCTTCTCCTCACATACGAGGTCTTGAATAATCACACCCCGTCTGGTCTTTATGTGACATCACTTAAAGACCGGATTAGTTGGCCTGCTGGCCAGCCCATGCAGCAGTATATGAATGACTAACCTCGTATTGTGGATGGATTATCTTAGTTGTTCTCCTGGCTGAAGTTTGGTCCGTTTACAGCATCCTGCCATGCGATTACATTTGTCCCTAACCATCGGGAACCCTCACGTTAACTTTTATCGAGTGGAAAAAAGTTAGCGTTCATCCTCCAGCTTCTCTGTGTTTATGCTAACATAGCTGTGTCGCTAGCGATCACGTAGCACATCATTATACCAGCTAGCCCAACTTCAGTAACCCTACAAACGTCACTGCTGTTTAGTTTTCTGTCTTCATTTATGTTGGAAGTGATAGCAGAGCTGTACGTTTGAATGCTTCAGAAATCTCTCAGTCAGAACATGCTATATCCTGTTTAGGTGGAAACTAGCGAGCTAACTTTCTGCTAACTTCTAACTTCATTACACTTCATAAATTATTTTTTGATGGATGCCTGGATGTTAAATTTAATTGTTACACCTGGTAAAGCAGCAACACTGATCATTTTATTAAACATGAAAGAATTTGTAACTCTGAGTGATGCCGCAGTGTTCGTTTGGGACCTGAAGCAGAGTTTGGACCCAGAAACGGCTAATGACATCAGACTTAAAGGTCAGATAGAGCACGTTGCTCTCTGAATGTCTGTGTGAGGCTCCCTTACAGTCTTTAGACATAGCTTGCTAATAAAGCTAGCTGGAATTAGCTGATGAATTAACACTCCTCTGTCTTGTCTAAATACGGTCAGTTCTCGCTCCAAAAACAATAAAGCAATGGCAGGTGCAGAGTTTAGACATCAAAGGTTATCCATGTTTTTTATGTTAATGGTTAGTAGATTAGAGCCCCACCAACACACTGATGAGACCAGTATATCAGTAAATATGAGCTCTTTATCTGCATTTAAAACACTGATGAATGGCAAAGTAACAAAACGACAGGGAAACCCCCTTTAACCCAGTTATGAATGTGGACATTGCATAGTTTGTCGAGCAGAGGGCACTCTGGAGTCTGGGCTTTTTTTATTATTAATTTCTAGTTCTTGGTTTGTGTTTGATTATGTTAGTTCCTTTTCATGCACAGTCTCTTCATCAGCGTCTCCTGTGGAAGTCAGTCTTTTTCCATCATAACTAAAGCTGAGACTGGGTTTAGTTCTGCCTGCAGAGGCCTGTATTCTGGGCCCGCTCTCTCCCTGCTGACAACTTTTAGGGAATCTCTTGATGTTTCATGTGTCTGAAAGAAAAAAATATATCATTCAAATCTTAGATTTTATGATCACCAAGTGCTGTTACTGGTCTAAAAAATTCAGTACCGTAATGTGATTTGCAAACAGAAAATGTGGAAGGTTCATAAAATCAGAAGATAGAGCTGTTGTAATGTGTAACAACCCTTATTGTGTTATAGCACCACTAGGGGGTGGTTGCCCTACTATTGTAGTAGTTGGGGGGAGTCTCCTAGTGGGTGTGTGAGTATAGCGGCAGCTCATGTTATGTTCTCAGGAGAAACCTTACCGTTGTAACGGGCTGGCGCCGGCGACTACAGATCCCTGCACATGTATGTACGGACAGAGTAGAGCCGTGGAGACCTGGCTCGTATGGTCTTATTTTGCTGACGACGAATAAAGGTCTGTTGTTTGATTTAACTGACTGGGTTTGAGTTTTCCGGCTAACCTCCACACCACACGCTCGCTGGACCTGCTAGCCGCTCCTTCCTCGCCAGACTGCTGTGACAAAGGGATTGCATCAGATTTCACAGGCGTACTTAATAGAGTCTCCAGGACAGATGCTCAGAAATGATTCATGCAAAATCACTATTTATCTGTAAAAAAACAACATAAATTTCTTAGAAATAATCTGGAATATATTTAACATAAATTTTGGGTGCTTCAGATGATTACCTCTGCACACTCTGCAGTAGGACCGCCCTGGCTGTGCTGATGCTGGCTAGTTATGCTACGCTGCTGCATTTTCAGATTAGGTTAATAACATGTTTTGTCCTGCAGCCATTTGAGCTTAATCTCAAGTCTCTGGTCTGCAGATAAAATAAATACAAGTGAGCGTCAGTGTCTCCATATTTGATTATTCTCCTTTCAAATTCAGCAACACTGCAGGCGACAAACGTCCACCACACACACACACACACACACACACACACACAGTGCACACAACGCTGCAGAGGGAATCACAAAGGCAAACACACACAGCAAGGTGCATGGACACACACACACACACTCCACACAGGGGAACCACAATTCAATGTCACAGCCATTTTACTATCATCTCAGCCATGGTTAGTATTCTGTCACCGTGCCCGGTTTACTATGAAGCAGTGCTCATTTGTATGTTGATAAAATGTAATCTCCCAGGTGCCTGGCTGCATTTGTGAACACTGTCCTTCTGACATTTGCAGAATGCCAAGCAACACATTTCTCTGCCAGTCGGGTGAAAGTGTGCGTTTCCTCAGCCAAATGTGTGTGTGAGACATTAACTGTTTTTGCTGCATGTGCCAGTCAAGACCCCTGAATTTGTGTGTGTGTGTGCGTGTGTGTGTGTACACCCTTGAATCTGTGTGTACACTTCCTCCCAGTCCCACGAGGTGTGGGAGAAACCAAGACAACAGTAATGATCATGTCTGATTGGAATTAAATCCTCAGATAATAAGATGAGTCTGGCCTTTCAAACTGAGCGCTTGCTGTACCACACGTGTCACAGAGGGAGGGACGCTGGTGGAGACGTTTAAATTTTGCAGCCCACAAGCCAACAGGAACCAACATACCCACGCTGAGAGAGCTTGAGACATCAGTGTTCGTGTCCCTGTCAGGACTCTTGCTGCAGCATTTTGGATTAGCTGAAGGCTTTTCAGGGAGTTTTTAGGACTTCCTGATAATAATGAATTACAGTCGTCCAGCCTGGAAGTAATAAATGCATGAACTAGTTTTTCAGCGTCACTCTGAGACAGGATATTTCTAACTTTAGAGATGTTGCACAAATGGAAGAACGCAGTCTTACATATTTGTTTAATATGTGCGTTGAAGGACATGTCCTGGTCAAAAATGACTCCAAGGTTCCTCACAGCGTTACTGGAGGCCAAGGTAATGCCATCCAGAGTAAGAATCTGCTTAGATACCATATTTCTAAGCTTTTCAGGGCCGAGTACAATAACCTCAGTTTGATCTGAATTAAGAAGCAGAAAGTTAGCGGCCATCCAGGTCTTTATGTCTTTAAGACATTCCTGCACTTTAACTCATTGGTGTGTGTTATCTGGCTTCATGGACAGATAGAGCTGGGTGTCATCTGCATAGCAGTGTAAATGTATGCTATGTCTTCTAATGATGCTGCCTAAGGGAAGCATGTATAATGTAAACAGAATTGGTCCTAGCACTGAACCCTGTGGAACTCCATAATTAACCTCAGTGTGTGAAGAGGACTCTCCATTTACATGCACAAACTGGAGTCTATTAGATAGATATGATACAAACCACTGCAGTGCAGTACCTGTAATACCTACAGCATGTTCTAATCGCTCTAATAGGATATTATGGTCGACAGTATCGAACGCTGCACTGAGGTCTAGCAGGACAAGCACAGAGATGAGTCCACTGTCAGAGGCCATAAGAAGATCATTTGTAACCTTCACTAAAGCTGTTTCTGTGCTGTGATGAGCTCTGAAACCTGACTGAAACTCTTCAAATAAACCATTCCTCTGCAGATGATCTGTTAGCTGTTTGACAACTACTCTTTCAAGGATGTTTGATATAAAGGAAGGTTGGAGATTGGCCTATAATTAGCTAAGACTGCTGGGTCTAGAGATGCTTTTTGAGTAAAGGTTTAACTACAGCCAGCTTGAAGGCCTGTGGTACATAGCCGATCATTAGAGATAGTTGATCATATTTAAGATCGAAGAATTAATTAATGGCAGGACTTCTTGCAGTTTTGTAGGAATGGGGTCTAAAAGACACGTTGATGGTTTGGAGGAAGTAATTATTGAATTATTATTATTATAAGAGTGGGGGTGGGGTGGGGGGGGGGGGGGTTATCTGCCAGTAAATCATTCATGGGAGACATTTTGTCCGAAAAAATGAAAAGAACGAGTCATCAGCCAATTTGACATCACTTTGACACACATCACAGAGCATGACGCCTCGGCCACACAGGCCTAAAATGTGTATTGGCTGACTGGATGAATTCTCCAAAATCTCAAAGAGGGTATTACAAACAGTTTGCATGGAAGATGCCGACTTTTTCAGAAAAAAAATCCATCACTCTACAAATACACAGATATTTTTCCCCGATGAGCAGTGATTTCCAGGGAGTCACCCAACAGTTTCTAGGCCAGTACAAGTAGAGAAATCCAGAAATGGACACAGAGATGAAAAAGGGTCCAGAAGTGCACAGAAAAAATGGTCATGAATGTGGAATGGGTCAAAATGAAATCAGACCTCGATGTTCTTTTCAGGGGAGGTCTCACAAGACAAAGTACGTTCAGCACATATTCTGACAGCTCGGCTGTTTCGTAGAAGAGTCGAGATGTCAAACTGACCTCACAGCAATCCAGACCTGTCACCCATTAAAAAGATTTGTGCCATTATGAAGAAAAAAATATGCCAAAGGAGCGCCTGAAGCTTTTAAAACTACAGCAATCATCCTCTTCAGTTCTTACAGCGCGCTGTTAAAAGAAGAGGTGATGCACTCGGTGGGAAACATGCCCAGCTTTCTTGAAACATGCCGCTGGCATCAAATTAAAACTGAGCTGATAGTTTTCAACAAATTAAGCATTTAAAAGATCTGAAGAACGTTGCATTCTGTTTCCTTCTTAACAGTCATCTTTGACTGTTTTTGAACCAGCTGTTTGAGTGAGCACAGCTGTCATTAAGTGACTCACTGTTACATATAAAGGCCATAAATATCCTCTGTGACCGATCCAGATAGAATCCTATCCTACCTGCGAGCTTAAAACTTTTCCTTGTCCAGTTTAGCCTCGACTCTCAGACGTACGGGTCCTGTGCATCGATGCAAACAAGCTCTTCGTGCTTCCTTTCCACACAGCAACACTGCATGAGATAAAAAAGTTATGTTTCAAGGACAGGACAGGAGTGCTAGTCCAACACTGACCTGAGGTCAGTTTGCTGGCTGGTGTCATGAAAGTAATTGTGTTATCTGGCAATGCTGACCTTTAGAAACGTGTCCTGTTTGTAATTCATCTGAAGCCTCTAACTTCTCGTCCAGCAGAGTAAAATGCATCGCACTGGCTTCTCAGAGTTTCTTCACGTGTTCATGCTAAAAGCACTGACTGATGGTCTGTCATGCAACAGCACTCTTGAGTTAAAGTGCTGCGATATTTCAGACATCCATCAAACACTCAGTATTATTGTGTCTCTGCTTAAAGCTGGATTCACTTTGGCATCCGTGGCAGCCTATAGATGCTCGAAAGGATAAGAGGCTGTTGAGGATTTTAGTGGCAGAATAGCAATGAGCTAAGAGACGATCCAGTGTTCCTGTAGCTCTGGTGTTTATTTTTACCCTTCATGATGTCACATCTGTGTGGGATTCGCAAACGGAACATAAGCGGAAAGCAGAAAGGAAGCAGTTTGCAGTTAGCCTTTAAGATGTAGACTTTTTAAACTGCGAAGAACCTTGCAGTTATTTTTTAACAGGAAATGATCAGGACAGGTCATCTGATCAATATCTCTAAAGTTAGAAACATCCTGTCTCAGAGTGACGCTGAAAAACTAGTTCATGCATTTATTACTTCCAGGCTGCACGACTGTAATTCATTATTATCAGGAAGTCCTAAAAACTCCCTGAAAAGCCTTCAGTTAATCCAAAATGCTGCAGCAAGAGTCCTGACAGGGACTAGAAAGAGAGAGCATATTTCTCCTGTTTTGGCTTCGTGTTAAATCCAGAATTCAAAATCCTGCTGCTCACATACAAGGTCTTAAATAATCAGGCCCCATCTTATCTTAATGACCTTGTAGTACCATATCACCCTATTAGAGCACTTCGCTCTCGCTCTGCAGGCCTACTTGTTGTTCCTAGAGTATTTAAAAGTAGAATGGGAGGCAGAGCCTTCAGTTTTCAGGCCCCTCTTCTGTGGAACCAGCTTCCAGTTTGGATTCAGGAGACAGACACTATCTCTACTTTCAAGATTAGGCTTCAAACTTTCCTTTTTGCTAAAGCATATAGTTAGGGCTGGACCAGGTGACCCTGAATCCTCCTTTAGTTATGCTGCAATAGGTGGATTCCCATGATGTACTGTTTCTCCTTCCTGTCTGTCCTTTCACTCCGGCTGTGTGTATGTTTCTCTACAGCATGTCAAACTTTTGTTTTCCTTCTGATAGTTAGTGTTTTGTCCCATTTGATGTTGGTCATCTCTCTGCGCTCTTTCAGTTATTCTATAGGAGTGTTTACAGAGCATCGTTCCAGCCAAGCCTGTTATCCTGCAGGACGTGGCCTTAGGAGCTGGGCACCATTAATGTTGAAATATTCAACATGCAGTGAAAACACAGGAGTTTCCTGGCTACGCAAACACAATCTTTCAGCTGCTGATATGTTCAGCAGATCTGATTCCCTGCAAGGAGGAGGGGAGAGGACGGGACTCAAACAATAGAAGTCGCGATGACAACTGTCCAGAGGTGCACGAGAAGATGAATGTGTGTGAGAGGAGCCACATTTTAGACTTTTACAGGAGCACTCAGGACCTTTTCGATCACAGCTTTAATGCTCCACCTGCATGGCTCTAAGCACCTCCTGAAGTGCAAAGTGGTGACCCAGCAACAGCTTTAAAGACTCTAAGAAAGCACCTGTGTTGAAAATGATCCAGAGGTGCACGAGAAGATGACCTTCTTTAAGTACGATTTGATTTCTATGGATCTGCTCTGAGAATAATCTGATCACGCCGTGTCCGTCTGACAACAAAAAAAAAATAGAAATGTGTTCCTGTAAATGTTTCCACTGCGGACATCACATTATTCCAGGAAACTCTTATGACTTCACATCTTAAATCTGACATGCCAGATCACCTTTACAAGTCCTGCTGAGGCCAAAGCGTAAGCTACAAATGCACCCGTTCAGTAAAGCTTCTTAGAGCTGTACGTGACTTTTGCATGGAAATGCTGGTTTAATATTAAGGCCCCGATGTGAGGTAAATTGTGAAGGCAAGAAAAACAGTCCATCTTCTCTCTCATATGGCAAGCTTTTCTGTGTTCGTGTCCTCTGAGCACATACCGCCACTTACAGCAGCGTGACCTATGTCTCATGTTGCTGCATTTCTTGCCTGGGGCAGCGAGATATACAGACCAAGTCATCTGTTTCAAAGACAGTGGCGTTTAAAGTATCAGTGGAATCCAACTGTCCCCCCTCTTCTTCTTCATCTGCTCGCTCTTCCTCCATCTGGGTACATTCGTTCCCCCGAGGAGTCGTGTCAAACAGAGAGGAGCCGTTATCAAAGGTTGCGTTAACCCCCTGCGGGTTCGGGATCAGAGGGGTCGAACCAGAAAGAGGCAAAATGAGACAGGAAGGGGAGCAGAGGAGGAAGGATAGGAGGTGAGGAAAATTATTTTAGAGGGAAAAGATTTGCCATATTGCAGCAGGGCAGATGAGAGGAGGAGGAGAAAGAGGGGGGGAGGAAGAGCAGAGCCAAATGTACTGGAAAGCAGAGTTAGAGGAGCAACAATTGCAGTGGATCCCAGCTGTGGAACAAAAGAAAGTTGAGCTGCTTTTTACTCTTTCCAAGTCTTTCATTCGTCCTTCCCTCCCATGGGTTAAGAGATGGCAGAGGAGGGGCGGAGGAAAGGAGGGGTGGAGAGGAAGAAATTGAAAAGGCTGCACCCGAGGGAGGGGGTGTAAAATAGCACAGTCAAGAAACAATATCTGTCAAAAGAGAAAACCAGCATCAGAAAAATGTATTACAATGTCAACATGTTACCTCATTCAGCACCAAACTCCATCATCGCTGCACTCTTCTCTTTATACAGCGCCGTGCTCTCAGCTCTGTCTGCCTCCGCTGTTTCATCACGTTTGTTCAGATTCAATCTGTGCAGCCAGTGTTTGTGCAGCAGTTCTGGGCCTGCACTCAAAAACAAAAACACGACTCAAAAGAAAAAGGCAGAAAAAAAGGTCCTCCATCGGACATGATCATCCAGCTACGAGATTCCTGACACATCTGTGAAAAAACGATCGTGGTTCTTAACAACTCTCTGTTCCCAGTCACCAGTCTGAAGTCCTGTTTAGTCTATCAAATGTTCACCGTTTAAATTATTGTTTCATTTTTGAGTAAAACGGACGATAAAACGTGGCCGCTGTAAAGTTTCTATCAGACCTGAGTGAAAAGAAACTGGGTTCGATGACAAAACAACCAAACAAACATGACGAAGAAAAACCTGCAGGCCTCGCGTGACTTCACAGCTGCTGGTTTGTTAATATCCTGTCCATGAGTGAAAGAAGGACTCATCTACATCGTCTCATGTTTAGTTTATCCCTCTGAAGAACAACGTTGACCTTTCGACATGTTTGGTAAAGATATTAAAATGAAGAGGCTAAAGAATAAATCTACCATTTATCAACTGAAGTTAAATCTGTTTTTAGAAATCTTATACAAAACCTCTCTGTATACATAAGTTCTCTGTTAAATATGTGAGATAAAAACATATTTATGATTTAACACTGCAGTTCCCTCACTTAGCAATTCAAGCAACTGAAAATATCGTTTCAGAGAACTCGTTCAGATATTTGAAAGGCAGAATTTAGCTGGCAGGATGATGGTTTTTCCTTGGCAGGACTTTTCTTAGCCCAGCTGGAGTGTTAAAGGTCAACAGAAATGTGGAGATGTTTACAGCGCAAATTACATACGAGCACAGAAGCCTGGGGAGCGCTTACAGGCTCCGGTGGGCCTGACTTCACTCATTAGTTAGAACTGCTGTGTGGGCTTCAGCAGATCCGACAACAGCTCTTCACAAATAAAGCAGCCCCATTCATTTTCATCAAGAGCGCTGTAAAGGACGCGTCGCTGAAGAGGTGCTCAGATAGCTCCTCGGCTGAAATAACCTGAAGGTAGAGAGGGAACAGACCAGCTTTCTGCAGCTGCCACGTGAAGCTTCCCTTTCAACAAATGTTTGGTCTGCCCACAAACAACCATCACATTTAAGGTGCTTCTGTACCTGGATGTAAAAAGCAGAAACCTCAATCCAAAGGCATTCCTCCTTAAAGTAATTTTTCTAAAGGACATTTGAAGTGTTAGATTAAATATGTTTACCATATGCAATGACCCACGTAGTCATCGGCAGCCTGTCAACGGCTAATAAAGCAAACTGTTCTTCAAAGGAAGCCTGGGTGCTTTAAAAAGATTGATCTAACGATTCATCCATCCATCATTAGACGCTCATCCTGGTCCAGGCCACAGGGGAAGGACTCTATACAGAGTGCCCAGACCCCCACTCCCCCAGCTACATTTCCCCCCGGGGGGGCTTCTGGTGGGACACCGAGGTGATCCCAGACAAGCTTGAAGATGTAATCTCTCCAGGGTATCCAGAGACAGCCTCCACCTAGTTGGACATGCTGCGGAGGTCCAGGAGGTGTTGTAGTCACAGTTATCTCCTTGTGAAGCTCTGAGCTCCACCAAGAATCACTGCCTTAAGGAGGTGCAAGTGGATCATGATATCAAGAGCTGGAAGGGTGATGACCCAGACTAAGCATAGTTCTGACGATCTCTAGGCTGGACAGACCAACAGACCATGATACCTGCCCTGGACCCTGTCCTGGGGGAGGGAGTCACATGGTGCACCTCTCCTGTGGGAGGTCTGTTTTTAGCTTTGTTGAGCCATCTGACACATCTGTGCAACCAGGTGAAGTCTCTCAGCTTCATACATGAAACATTTTTCAGTAGCCAGGAAACAAATAGTGACTGCAGAGTGTAAGTCCCTGCAGTCACGTGATGATTTTATCCTGATCACATGTCATGTCTGAATCACATGACCTGTGTCGCCCGCAGGGCAGTAAAATTAAAGCTCAGATCAAAGATTTTGTGTGTTTTAACACTTTTACGTCGATTATATGCAGATTATATCCTGTTGGAGGTATTTTATTTCTGTTCGTGTCAGTTTCCTGTGGTGATATTGGTTTTTTAGGGCAGCTGAACTGTGCAGCTTAATGGAATAACAGAATGAGTGTGGCAAGCGTGTTGCTGAGCTACACTTTGATTTTTACTTGTAGTGAGAAACTGCAGCTGTTGGAGTAGTTTTATAAATATTTCAGTGTGTTTTTAATGACCAAGCCACAAGTTTAACAAAACGTGCTGTCGTCTGTTTAGTTGTATTTTAAAGAAAAATTAGTCAGTATTTGTTTTTTAAGTGTAATTAAAATATTTCAGATTTTAATGCTGATGGAAGAACATGTTGTGCTGACTCCGGAAAACCAGGTTTCCAAAGTCAGCCGCATAATAATGAAAATGTTCATATTCCAGGATCCAAACACAGCTATGATGAAAAAGACGGGACGACAAAAACTCAACAGAAAAATGTGACACAGTCTGAGAAAAATGTTTGTGCTGCGCTATTTTCAATTCCTTATTTTATGCGTCTCTGTGCAGTCTGACAACAGGACATGGACGGTCTGGCTGCTTACTTTTACCGAGGCCCTTCACAGCTTTTGCTTGGTTTCTGTTCATAGAGCGGACAGGAGCAACAGAGCGGCAGATGGAGTGATGATGAGGTTGAGTGGAGAAATCATTATCATTATGTTACTGGAAGTGCAATAAATGTGTGTTTAACTTTTTAAAACCTCTTTCTTTGGATGCTACACAAACTTAGATCAAGTATTTAATGACGTTACTGCAAAATAGACCTCGGCCTGTCTTCAATGAGACTTGAAATCAGCAGCTGAGACCATAAACGCTTCAGGAGAGTGTTCACTGAGGTCATAGGTCACAGGGAGCAGACTTTGGTGTGTGAATTTGATTGATTCTGTTGTATCCCTTAGTTACTTCCCGTTTTATTTTGGCATTTGGTTGTTTCCTGTTCTGATTTGTTCCCTCTGTGTTCCCCGCCCGTTTCCTCTAGCTGCATTACGTTTGATATTTATAGCCTCAGTCTCCTGTTGTCCTTGGTTGAGTCGTCCCACGTTGCTTTCCAGTGTATCTTACATCTTCCTCCACGAGTTCTCTGTACGATTACTTCTCGAGGACGCTGGTTTTGCCTTTTTGTTTTTTGGACTATGTGTTAAACACAGCTGTACCATAACGTCTACAGTCTGTATCCACAAACGTCGGACGTTGGGCCTTTTGCCTTTTTACAAACCAAAGAGAGGCTGACACCCGATTCACCCGAACCACAAACCGACCTCCTAGTTTTTGTTGTCGTGGCGACGATGGTCCATCAGGACTAGAGAAATCGAGATGCGAGTTCCTCATGACTCGGGTTGTGCTCATGGACAGTGATGTCAAAGTTACTGAGGACACGTCTCTAATCAACGCAGATTTTGACATCATTATTTTGAGGTTCATAATAAACTGAATCTTCTTTGCTCTACTTTTATGTCGCACCTCCACACAAAACTGACACTCAGAATTATGAAATTGAGTAGAATATAGTAGAATTATAGGTCAAAGTTTTACCAAACTAAAGAGCCAATGAATGTTTTGACCTAAAACCATTATTTTTTTTGCGTTGGAACCACATTCTGCATTAAAGAAGGTGGACAGCGCTGCCATAATGGGGGCGCGTCAGCTTTCTCTGCCACCCAGCGGTGATGCCATCAGTCATTGGCAATGCCACAGGGGAACGATCAGATGATTGGACGATGGAGCAAGTCGCCTAACCCTCCTCACGGCTGGTTCTGACAGGTGACTCTGCAGGAAAGGTAAAGAGAAGCCCAGTCCTGAAAAAACCTTTGGGATCTGGATGATTCACACTTATGGTGAGGGGGGGAAATAACATTAGGCCAAATTATTTACGTTTCTAAATAAAACCAGTCACACTGGAAGACAGACTGAAACGGGCATAACGACACATATCCAGAAAATCTCTCCGTAGTTTTTATGGGGTACCCTACGAGCAGGACCATCAGTAGCATGGAACTACAGACAGACTAAACGTCACACTTATCTTGATATAAAGTAGGTCTGAGAGAGACTCCACGGGGAGGATGCAGAAGAGGATCTGCTAAAGAGTTTATTAGTGATCTAGAATCCTGATCTCCCTCCGTTCTCCTTGAACTGTATTGGACCGCAGAGACTGTATCTCGGAGCTCAATTGGTCACTGTCAGAGGCGACTGTCCAACTGAAATCAGGGTGGTGCTCAATATAATGGATTCCTATTGGTTTCTGACGTCCAGACAAACGACACTGGAGGTGAGAAAAATGGCTTATTGATGAATGTCTGAAACTGGAGAGCAGCATGCACAGGGCCTCCTCATTATTATCGGTCTCTGTCTCACTCTCTCTCTCACACACACACACACACACACACACACACACACACACACACACACACACACACACACACACACACACACACACACACACACACACACACACACACACACTCTCTCTCTCTCTCTCAAGGAACTTGTGAGGATATTTATTTGATTTAAAAAAGTCTTAATCATAAAATAAAGAGCCGTTAGTCTCCAGGTGAGAAGTGAGTACCAACTGTGTATGTGCATGTCTGTGTTAATAAAGACTCGTGCTTTATAAAGGATTATGTCACCCACTGCTATTAAACTCTTATTTTCTAGTCTAATTAGCGTTTTTGCTGCATCAACTCAAAATCCTTAAATTTCACTATGCAAGAAACTCAGACGTCTCTGACAGTTGAAGCTCACAGCAAACACATTATGGGTCAGATAATGGCTTTGAAAAGGCTCTAACACAACAAGCAGTTCAGGGGCTCAGTGCAGCTACAGCCACCTCCTCCCACCTGTCAGTTAAAGAGGCCACACCTTAAAATGCAAACTTTAAGGCTCACTACTAATTTAAAAAGGTGAGTTGCTGTCTGACATTTTAATATGGGAGTCTGTGGGGACTGACTCACTGCTGGAGCCTCTGCTGGACGTCAGAAGAACTGCAGTTTTCAGTGTCGGCTGCACTTTTCAGTCCTGCAGGTTGCAGCTCGGTTTCACTGCAAGACATGCGAGTCCTTGTCGGACCTTAACTGTGGCAAGAGATCTCTGGGTAGGCCCTGGTGTGGTTTTTCACTACCGAATGCTATCATGCATAAGGTGTCTCTCGGAGTCGGGGGTCTTTACTCAGCTTGTCTCAGCTGGCGCTTCTTTATGAGAAGAGCCTGGTTTGTTAGCTTTCCTGTGCCGGACCCCTTTGATTGAATAATGCCCAACCTTTTAGCAGAAAAAGAGCACACCGCTGTGGACATCATCTTCTGTTATAAATCCTGTTTAACCCTCAAAAAAGATAAAATCTGCTAAAAAACAAAAATGTTCCTAAAACTAAACACTAACAACACAGCACATTTACAAATTTATAAACATCTGATTCTAAACCAACATGTTAAATATTTAATGCAAACCCGTATTTCCACTGCCCAAAATTAAGGATAAAATTTGCTGCTCGTTTTATTGCTCTGCGCGCTCAGGCTGCTGCCTGCTTTAAAGACATACTGCAGTCTTCATCAGGTCTTATGTCCTGGCATTAACATCTGTCTCGAGTGACCGCTTGTTGGGTCTCGCTTAACTGCTCGATATGCTAATAAACCTGTGCATTATTTCCATTTGCAAAGACCAAATGGCCAAATCCTGCAGAGCTGCCCACCTGTTGTTAATGAGAGCAGTGCAGAAATGAACCCACGCAAAAAGGAAGTGTATAGTCATAAACAATAAACCTTCACAGACCTCTACTATGCACAGACAAACACGCATATCCAAAACTACCAAGGCTGCAGAGAGAGCGAGGATCGCTTCACAAGAGCTCCTGTAAACAGCTTCTTTATTGCTCTGTTGTTAATCACAATAAATCAATATTTTAATACTTAATTATTCATTCTGGAAAGCATTTACATGCACATGCACCCCTCCCTCGGCACAAATACAAACTAAATCTGTGGGAAACAACAAAATGAAACAGATCAGCAATGTCCAAACGTTTTGTGGACACACCAACGAGGAAGCCAACTTTCAAGGCCCGCCTGTATTTACAGAAAATAGACCAAATTACATATTATCAGGGAGATGAAGGCGCTGTGATGGCATGTTTGCCACATCTGAAATTTAGTTGTAGTTTGCTTCACATATGAAAGACTGGAAAAGTGCGGCAAAGAAAGAGGAGGTGATAAGGAGCGAACTGTCAGAGGGCGGGATGGAGGAGATGCGGTGCAGTCGAGGAAACTGGGTTGTACCTTTAGTATAAAAGCGTGCTGGTACACGCTCCCCGCTACAGAGGGCTAAACAGTACGTGACATCAAGTGTTTTTATAATCTGATATGAAACAGCTTTCAAACACCAACCAGGGACCCGGTAACAGGTCTACGCTCATTTTCTTTACGGATTCCCTCGACTTGAGCATTAGTCATCGTGTAGTCAGGGCTTCCTTACCACACTTTGTAATTCCACAGCTCTTCTGTTCCTTATCATTATCTGCTCCTATGGGGTGCATTAATATAATACATGCTCACATAAACAAGCTAAACTGCCCCAAGGCGTGCTGAATAAAACATGCGGATGTTGAAATTCAGTGAAATTCCTCTTTAAGTGCATTTGTAATTCCGCGCTAATTTGTTTTCCTAAACTTGCCCACCTTGTCCCTGCCCGCTTCTGACTGTGAGTAAGTGCAGTGTTTGTTCCCTGATAAAAATCCAAGCCAGCCTTGGGTGTGCCGAGCGTTACCGCCACGCGTGCTCCCGAGTTTCAATTACACTGATGTAGAATTCATTTAAGGATATGAGACAGCAGCGATGCCGACTGCTGGGCGCGTTCCTATGGAATAGTGGCAGATTTAATAATGTCAGGAAACAAACTGGAAGTGTGGTTATCTGAACGTCCTGCTGTTGTCGTGCAGCTCGGTCCGGCTCTCGAGCACTGGAAGACGAAGAAGACGCTCCGCAGCGTGCTCCACACCACATAACTCATTTCAGCATCATAATTAAATGTCAGACAGTGCGTTATTAAAACCGGTGATGGTAACATTTTATGATCCATATCATAGATTCTGCTCACTGTTACCTGCTCACATGGGTCCAACAAAAGGATATCCAGCACGCTCGATTATTCAAATGTTTCTGACTTTATGGTATTTGTATAATTCATAGACTGCACATCACGTCCTCGGGCGTGTGTGCATGTTTGGGTAGTTTGCATCGTTGCCGCCTGTGGACAGTGTTCACCCCATGAATCAAAACGTGACACGTGATGATTTGTATTCATAAATGAATGCCAATATAGCACGAGACGCCCCAGTGCCTCTGCTTCATATATATATATATATATATATATATATATATATATATATATATATACACACACACACACATATATATATACACACACATATATATATACACATATATATATACACACATATATATACATAGGTACAGGCATAGTGTACAGGAACATCTGTGCCGAGTATAACCTGGAAGTCCTGAGGTCAAAATGGGAGATGCCCCCAAGGGTGGTGGAGAATGACCGAGCTAAGATCCTGTGGGACTTCCAGATACAGACGGACAAAATGGTGGTGGCTAACCAACCGGACATAGTGGTGGTAGACAAACAGAAGAAGACGGCCGTAGTGATCGATGTAGCGGTTCCGAATGACAGCAATATCAGGAAGAAGGAACACGAGAAGCTGGAGAAATACCAAGGGCTCAGAGAACAGCTCGAGAGGATGTGGAGGGTGAAGGTAACGGTGGTCCCCGTGGTAATCGGAGCACTAGGTGCGGTGACTCCCAAGCTAGGCGAGTGGCTCCAGCAGATCCCGGGAACAACATCGGAGATCTCTGTCCAGAAGAGCGCAGTCCTGGGAACAGCTAAGATACTGCGCAGGACCCTCAAGCTCCCAGGCCTCTGGTAGAGGACCCGAGCTTGAAGGATAAACCGCCCGCAGGGGCGTGCTGGGTGTTTTTATATATAAAATGATGATGATGGAAAAAATGATGTGACTTACCTCTTTTGTAGCTCATGTATTATTTGTCACCTTACATACGAGGCTGCAGTCTTTGATCATTTACACCTGAACTAAAGGAATAAATAATGTAGAGATCAAATGCTATGACTCCATATGTGAAACTCTGCGTATGGGGATGAAAGAGAAGTTCCCCTTTGATGGTCCGCTCGCAGTGAACACACTCCTGTTTTATTTCCTGTTTCCGAGCTTAAGAGACAATAGAGATAATTTCATCAAGAAACCTAAACGACTTTGCCATAGTGAACACCTATCTGGCCTTTAAGGCTGACGTCATTAACTGTTTCCGGGTCCAAACTCTGCTTCAGATCCCAAAGTCAAACAAACACTGCGGCATCACTGAGAGTTACAAACTGTCTAAATTCTTTCATCTTTAATAAAATGATCAGCATTGCTGCTTTACCAGGTGTAACAATTAAGTTTAACATCCAGACATCCATGAAAACAAAATGTATTAAGTTAGCAGGGAGTTAGCTTGCTAGCTTCCACCTAAACATGATATAGCATGTTCTGACTGAGAGATTACTGAAAAATCCAAACGTACCGCTCTGCTATCACTTCCAACATAAATGAAGACAGAAAACTAAACAGCAGTGACGTTTGTAGGGTTACTGAAGTTGGGCTAGCTGGTATATAATGATGTGCTACGTGAGCGCTAGCGACACAGCTGTGTTAGCATAAACACAGTGAAGCTGGAGGATGAACGCTAACCTTGTTCAGATTAAATAGAACAAGATACAAAACATTAAAACATGTTAAAAACAAAAAAGACACACAAACACAAAAGTATTCAAAAGTATTTTCTCTCAGACGGCCAAACTGCAATACAAACAAATTAAAAAGCAAGGATCAAAAGCAAATTAGATTTTATTTTTCCCTTCAAGCGCATTTTTTAAACACAGCTGCGGGTGAATGACCCATGCCCCGGAAGTAGTCATTGACGCAAAGCCATGTAGCGCGTACGTAAACACAGAGCACATTGAACAGAGAAGAAAGCGGCGTTCCATTTCCAGCTGTCAAGGATCGGGTAGCGACACAAACTATCTGCAAATTGTAGCCTACTAGCAGCGCAAAGGTAGGACTCGCCGTGTGACAAAGTGCGCACTCCCATAAATAAACACCCGGCTCCCGCTGTGGAGAGTACCCAGAAAGTGTGAAAAAGTGGAAAATAAGTATCGTTAATTACCATTCAGTTTGAGGGTTACAACAGAAAATTATATTTCATCTAAGTTTAAGATAGCCTGGTGACGTCACGACGACTTCCTCCCTGTCTATGCGCCGTTTTAGTTGTTTACTTATTTTTTGCTCTGTTTTACATCCCCAAATCCTCTAGTTTTATAGTCTAAGACAGCAGATCACTTCTTAACGTCGGTGACAAGGTTGCATATGTAATCTTGGACACCTTTAAACCTGACCAGGCCGACTGAGATGTTAGGCAGGCCTAGACAGGCTGCTCATTCGAGGCGCAAGATGCGCCGGGTGAAACGCGCTGGCGTTCGGACCTTTTTTGATACATTTCAGTGCGTGTTGTACTTCTATAACTATGCGTGTGACAAAAAAAAGAATCTTGAATCTTATTGTTCACACGTGCTATCGTGTTATGTGACCTGTTGTGCCAAAGTAGATGGAACATGTTTCCACTGGATTGGGGTTATGCGCGAAGTTGTGTCTTTGTTTTCTGAAGAAAAAAAAGAGTGAAAAACTAGTATCGTTACATTATCATTCAGTTTAAGGGCTACAACTGAAAATTATATATTTGTTTTCACGCGATATCGGACGTGTTGTGCTGGGGACACTGACACCGGGACCCAAACACTATCCCATCGCTGGAGCTACTGGCAGTGGCCGTTGGAGCCGCTGGCGGCGGCGGCCGGACACACAACTTTCCCCAATTCCCAGCAACATAAATGTTCATGTTCAGAACTGAAGAAGCTTCTCGGATGAGAGGTGAAACATCTTCAAGCAACTTAAAGAAGTCCAGACGCTTTTATTTCCAAGCTCCTTTGACTACGATGACCTGGACGACTGAGAACCTTCACAGACACGTTCATGTTCATCCTTTTCTGGTTCAAAGTGATCTTGTCTTGTTATTTAGATCATTTTTTAAATTGTATTTTATAACAAAACACGGTAATAAGCATTTGGTGTAAGCAAAACATGATAAACCTGATATAGCACTATATTACATTTAGTGTGCTTCTGCAAAAAATAGTAATGTATCAAAATTAATGTTGGTGCCAATCTTTGGTCCATCTAAAGGCCTAATTATAATAACAATCAAATATTACTTCAAATGTATTTTATGGAAAATATTTTAATACTTTTAATAATTTATGTTTTTTTGTTTTTGGCTAAAAACCCAGTTCACTACCACTTAGTGAGTTTTCAGACACGTCAACCTCCAGTCGCCAGATGACTGCTGACCCGTCTTTAGGCCTCGAAGACTGAGGCCTTGTGACCTGATGTAAGCTCTATTTGTTTAACTGGTGATACGTGATAACCGACACGTCATGTCTTAGTGCAGCGGTCCCCAACCCCCGGGCCTCGGACCGGTACCAGTCCGTGAGTCGTTTGGTACCGGGCCGCGAGAGTTGAGGCTCGGGTGTGAAATGTCTGGTTTTCAGGGTTTTTATCGGTTTTCAGCGTTATTTTGTTATCGTTTTTATCGTTAACTTGGTTTTCCTGGGTCTTTTCACGTGTGTTATGAATAAATCTTCTTTTTTTGGTACTAGTTTTATTTTGTTTTATTTATCCGCGACACCTTAAAGGCCGGTCCGTGAAAATATTGTCGGACATAATCCGGTCCGTGGCGCAAAAAAGGTTGGAGACCGCTGACTTAGTGAGCCTTCCTTCAGTCAACATGCCACCACGCCGAGTTTATGCTAAACTGTTTCCTGCAGTCACCGACGCCATTTTCACATCATAACTATTCACGCTGCCACAGTTTTACTGGCATGAGAGTTTCTCTTTCAAAGCTCAGTACGACTCTTATCCTGCCACAGTATATCATTCAGTGTAAGCCTCGCTCTCCTCCTCATTACAGCCTCTCATAAGGTCAGGCAGGCCCTCAAGAACAATATGGCAAGAGAAGACAGATGGGGAGAGACAGGCAGCCACTCAAACAGACAGGCAGAGCTGTGTCAAAACTGAAAGCTGCAGCTTTGCCATTCCGGCATGAGGAGCCATAAATGGGTCTCTTAATTAAGGTCCCTTAGCCCCGTGCGTGCCGCCAAAGGCTGGTGCTGCTGCTGACATCCAGCTAATATGGTTTTTATAAGGGCCTGGAGAAGGATAGTGAGGGATAAGAGAGGCACAGAGGAGTGAGGGAGACAAAGGAAGTGCACATCCTGACGGGCCACGTAAAACATGGAATTCTTTGAAATAAAGTCCGAGCATCAAAATCGGTGGAAATAAGAGCTAGAAAAGGGCGTTTAAACCAAAAATACACTTTGATTTTTACGGTGAGCCATTAAACTACAGCCCCAAACTGCTCTCACATGCCTCTGCATAGCCGTAGTTAATTTATCAGATGGTAGCTTTACCTGGCAGAGATACACCGGACCTCATTCCTGTTCACTTTTTGAGTTGTTGAGAACTTTCTGAGAGTCATCGTCGCTTTGGCCCATCAAGCGCGGCTGAACGCAGTGAGCTAAACAAGCTCTGTAGAGCGGGAATGCAGAGAAACGTACTCACAGTAGTGGCTGGCGCCGCTGTACACTCAGCACAAAATTATGAGACTGTCAAAGGTGCTGACAGATGAGCCACACACGTCTCAGTGCTGATGACAGAAATGTTTACTGTGAATAGATAACAGATGTGATGCTGAATTATTTATTTCAATAATGTCTTCCATTCCTGTAACGACACCGCTGACGGCCGCAAGCAAGAGATGTACAAAGAGATGGAGGGCGAGAGACATGTGCTGTCAGCTATAGATGTGCCATTGTCACTCCTAATAAACCATGGCAGCCTGGTGACTAATTAGCCATAATTTTGCTCATTGGGGCTTTGAAAAATGTTTGAAAATCTTGCCTGAGTCACAGTCTCTCTGCCAGGAGGAATGTCACAGCCAGGCTGGGTCTAAGCGATGCTGGCACGGCATCAAGAGAGGCTGGCGTGTCGTCGAAAAACTCCCCGAATGCCCCCAGCCCTGCAAGAACTCGACAACAGTTGGAGGAAACTTCAGGGACAGCGCGGTTTAGTCTTTGGCCTCGATGACCTTGATTGAAATGAGGAGGAGCTCATTGGTATGAATGCTGTCTGAATGTGTCCCCAAGGCTCAAATACACGTGGAACTACTTTCAGGAAGTAGCCACTTAGTAATGCAAAGGTTATCACTACGCAGCTCAACAGTCACGCCAAATACGAGGCAATCGCAGGGAGGGGAGGCAGCTTTTAGAACAACGTTCTCTGCGGTCGGATAATCGAGTACATCTGCAAATGTGCTCCGAATAGCAATTCCACAGATTGTTTCCACGCTTAGTTTTGTGGTTGTGGTCCATAAATATGTCTGCTTCACAATCTAAATATCTGTGACAGCAATAATGAAATAGAGTTTAAGACGAGGCTGTAAATAAGGATTTCGTAGCTCTGTTTGCTGCAGCGTACACTGGATATATCTCTGGGGGGCAGAATGTGATATTGGTTACAGCAAGACAATATTTATGGGGTGGTTATATATCACCAGGTAGTGTGAAGACTTTCCAAATGTTTATGGCATTTAAAGGTCAGCGAGGCTAAGAAAAAAACAAAAATACCGTGTCCATGTTTACCCGCATTTTCGCTGACTCGACCACAAACTGCAGCTCATGCATTGACTTTTTTTAACTGAGCATTAATAAGTAAGTATTTAAAAACCATCAGGCTGATATAGATTCAACTGAGTCACATGAAAAAGTCCCCTGAACCTCGCCTAAAACCATAAATTTCACTGATCTTTACTTCAAAGTCATCTCCTCGTGCACCTGTGGGGCGCTCTCAGCTTGACTGCTTTTATAAAATCCCTCAGTAAAGGTTTTGGCCTCAGTTACAGGCCCGGAGACCAGCTGATGACCCCTGGCAACCACCCATCGCTAAGGAAATGTGTACTCCCGGACCAGCAGGCGAATTGTTGCTGGGTGAAATTAGTTGCAAAGATTGTGCTGCACCACAAACCTTGTTATTGCTTTGATTGCTAGCAGGTTGCCATGGTCACCCACAGTTTACATGCTCTGAGCTGAGTAAAACTTTAAAACTGTATGGAAATGAAAAACATTCACCTTCAAAGTAAAAGTTGTTCTTACTGCTACAAGCAAAAGGAACAGCTTTTAGTTTGAAGGTGAGTGGTCTCCCACTCTTCCACCGTGAAACGACTAATAACTGCCAACAATGTCCACCAGTGGCCTGCAGCTGCAGAACACTCCTTTTCCCACAGCGACCAGTGGTTTCCAGATGGTTGCTGACCAGTCTCTGGGTCCGTGTGACTGGGACCTCCTCAAGTGTCCAAATGATCCGAGGCAAATCTGTTGAATGGTGCAGGTCATGAATAAAGACTGTGCATCATATGTCTCACAGAAAGAGCGAGGGACTGAGATGCTTGTTGTTGGATTCTGTGGAGTTGGACGTGGTGACGGCACTTCTTTATTTTGACATTCGGTTTTACTGGTTTTACTGTGGTTTCACAATGGGACACAGACTGTCACGTCCGCTCTCCTCCACTCCCACTGTCACTGTGAACATATAAAGAGTCACATTCACATCCCAGCACACCTGTTCGCCCCGCCCCTGCGCCGCCCCGGGAGCTCGCTGCGTCACCCCTCCTCTGCAGCCGGCCAGAGACCACACCCACGCCACAGATTCCATCAGCCAGTTTCCCTTTGGATCGTACCCAGCCGGCTGCAAAGAATGTGGGTTTGATCGACAGAGCAGCCATAGCAGGGTAGCAGAGGAAAACTGAAGGATCTGCAGTCAGAGCTCCGAGATGCTGGATCCATGTACCTGAGGAAATAAGCTCGGCCACTGTAAGTCTCATCATCAGAGAGAGAGCGACTGCAGCTTGCTCTACCGACTAGGATTTCTTTACTTTGTCTTATTCAGATTTTTGACTAGTGTAACTGATAGCATCTATAGTTATTTTTCACACTTTTATTTTATGGAAACATTTGATAACGTTTACATTTTCTGTCACTTCCACTCAAATAAGACTGAAATGAAAGTGCTCAAGGTTACAGACAGAGCTTTTATGCTCAAATAAAATCCAATTAATAACAGATGTGATAAAGCTCACCTTATCGGACATTTTTTACAAGTCTGTATCACTTTGTAATTACCAACACACTCTTTGGGTCGGACTGCCATTGTGTGTTCGGCTCTGTGTTGCTTGTGTATTCAGAGTTGACGGAGCTCAGCTGGTTGAGAGGATGTTGGCTCTAAAAAACGCTGAACAACAGTAATTTATACTTTTGTGAACATATGCACTGGCAGAACTTAAAATGAGTGACGAGGACGCTACGTCACGGCCAGAAACGTGTATTTATACCTAATGTTTCAGAGAAGCCTCCGTATGATGGCTTTATGCTGCTGTAGGTGCCGACACGCCATGTGGGACAGTCACGTGATGACACTGGAAAGCAGCCCATCGTCCCCGGCTCGGACTAATGAGACAGATGAATCCAGACAGCTCAACAGTCGCCGGTTACAGCCGAGCTGCCCAAAACCTTCTGATTCTGGTCTCGGGATCAACGACTGTTGGTGCCCACAAAGTTCTTTTAACAAGTACTGAAGGAAACTTTGGCAAATGATAATATTTGAGAATCATTTACACCATAATACTGCATCACCCAGCTAAGCTGCTGTGTTTTCAGTGTGACTGGTTTTCTGCTGGGATTCGGGGTTGCCACCACACACTCGCTCCATCTTTGTCTGTGTCACAGGCCGTGTTACCACAGCTCACTGCTTTATATAACCAGGAGATGCAGTTTTCTGACTGCAGCATGTGGGCATCGTCCTGAGGCAGCAAAACATAAATGTTTTTTTTGTTTTTACTTTTAAACTACATTTGTTATCCTTTTGTTGCCTTGATTTTATGGATACACAAGGTCAAGGTAACTTTATTTATACCCAAAGGCAAGGTAAATTTGCTTTACAGAAAAAATGACAGCATTTGGCATCCCTTTAAAAACACACATACCTAGTAAAGATGTAAACCTCACTGTGGCACATATATAGTAATTTTAATATTTCGAATCAAAAACAATTCTTATTTAATTCAGTGACAGCAACGGGGACAAAGCTATTTCTATAACGCTTTGTCCTACATCTCGGAAATAGAAGCCTCCGTCCTGAGGGAAGAAGCTGAAATCCACCCCTTAGAGGATGGGAACCATTTTTAAGGATTGATAAAGCCATCCTCTGTACCTGCTCAGAGTACAGGGAGGCTAAACAAGACTGTGGCTCACCTATCGGACGACTGGACCATCTCACTATCTGATTTAGTTTTTCTCTGTGGCAGAAGTCTGACCGAACCATGCCACCAAACAAAAGGATAAAACAGACTCAATAAAAGAACGAGAAAACAAAGTTACAATTTTTTGGTCAATGTGGAAATGAGCGAGTTTCCTAAGACGATAAAGGTGCTGGTGACACTTTTTACAAACTGATTTGCAATTTTGATCAAAGTTCAGTTTTTCATTGATTATGGTGACAAGATGTTTATATGATTGTACTTGCTCTATTTTCTGACCTTTAATTAAAGTGACTCCGTGCCCATTCTGTTAATGTTATTACCATTATTATTCTTATGATAAATTATTTGACATTCAAGCATTTCAGGAGCAAACCTCCGGTGCCGAACCTTCCCATCGCTCATCGGCTCCTGCTCCCTTTGCTCCGAGGAGTTTTTTGTGTGCGATCAGACTGCATCACTCCTGCAGTCACAGATGACTTCAACACAGTTTTTTCAGAGTTTTATGCCAAAACGATGTGGGAACTATTTGTTAACCCCCCCACCGTGTTCTGTATTTAAGTTGAACACTGCCTGGAGCGAGACATGGTGTAATTAGACTCATAGGTGAGAGACATTGTGCAAACCTAGCAAGACTTTGGCTAATTAAAATCTGGAGTTACTCCAATTAAAAGGAACAATGTGCCAGTCTAGCAACTGTGAGGCCCCCAGAGTCACCAAAACGGTTATTCAGATTTATGGCTTCATTTAGGTTATTAGATTTTGAGTGAAACGCTTTTTCCTCTCAAATATTCATTAAAAGCTGATGTAGGTAAAATCTCTCAGAAAAGTGGATTAAATGAGAGTAATTTCAAACCGGAGAAGTGACGGGCTTCCCATTGGTCCTCTTTAATTTTCCAAACTCACAGAAAGTGATCAACAGGGTGGAGGAGAAGTTTTCTCAGCTGTACCGCTCCACACAAACAGCAGACGTGTCAGCTGTGCAGCAGTGAGGACACGGTTTAAAAATGTTGGGTCACTCTGATAGATTTCAGTTTGAGCACTAAAACACATCAATCTGGGACAGAACAGTTTACTAAACTGAACAGGAGCACTAAGACACTAAAGTCTAAGGCTGATCAGGGACAGGATGAAGCCCCCGAACACTTAAACTACAGCCTGTAACTCAAAAACTCATTTTCCTGCATAAACCCCACGTTTCAACCCTCAGGCTGCGAAAGCTCTGACCTCATCAAAAAAGCAGATGGAAGAAGCACCTGAAAACAAACAAACACACAAACAAACCCAGCAAAACAGAGACTAAATAGGAAATATCTGTCTAAAAATAGCTTATGATGCTGATCAAACGTTGCAATGAACAGAGCTGCATTAAGTTTGGCCCAAGTCACCTGCAGGTCATGTCCTGCAGCAGGTCCAGGCAGCGGTGGCAAACTTGTGCCTCCCTGATGGAGCTGGAGCTCCTCCACCCTGCGACAGAGCTGCCTCCCAGTTTGATTTTTATTTAGTGGAGGAACTCGGCCACTGACCCCAAATAAATTTAGCATAGCCTGGCTCTGATGCCGAGTGACACAAATCTGAGTTTTGTTTTTGAATGAATAATTATTATAATAATAATTATCAATCTCTGGCTCTCTTCAGCAGCGTCTTTGTCCTGTCTTTCTCCCCTCAACCCCAACCGGTTGTTGGGCTTTTCTCTGCATATAGGGTCTCAATATAAAGCGCCTTAAAGCTGCTGTTGATGTGATTTGTTGGTATGTAAATAAAATTAAATTGAAACTGAAAGCTGAGTTTGGTAAAGCTTTCTACTTTCTACTGGACTTTAATAAAGACGATAGTCACAAATGAAGGTGGATCAGAATCGCCTTGTTACGGATGGTTACGCCTCACCTCTTTACAACCAGAGGCGCCCCCTGCTGGCCATCGGAAAGCTTACAGCTTTTAGAGATCAGCGCTAATATGACTAATGTGTATCTTGAACATGTTTTGTATGATTCAGATAACTACAAGATGCAACTACAAGATGCAAAAAATGAATGTTTAGTTTCTGCTGAGTGGAACCTGGGTGGATTTTGTTTATGTGTATAAACCCAGCAGTGTCATCTATCATAACAGACTTGCATTTAATTATTATGAGCTATGATGAGTCGATGTGGATGTGAAAGCATCACGTCAGTTGAACATTGTGTTGGGAACAACAGAAACTCTATCAAACTGATGAAACGTTCACGTGTTATACTAAAAGCAGCGTCTTCAGTCAGTTCAGCAGTAACCGTGGCAGAGCTCGCTTCTTTAACAGAGGTTATTAAGGGTGAGTGGACTGCAGCCCAAGACTGCTCGACAAATCACTAATCCTGCCTCATAACGTGCAGGCTCCACTGTCATGACAAAACCAGCACAAATATGAATCATAAACTCTGGACATGCCGAAGAAAATCATTGTGCAGGAGATTTGGATCTTTAATACCCGAGCCCATATTGACTGAGCAGGCAGGTGCGTTACCCCTGAGAGACGCTGTGCTGGCAGCAAAATCATCCTGCATTTGTCTTACTTTGGCCTCCAGATGCTCCAAAAGGGGAAAAATCTCCAGCACTGCTTGCTTTGCAGAGGTTTCGTGATCTTTATGGAAATACCGATCATGTCACAGTTAAAGGGATTATCACTTTTCATATGCACGACAAAAAAACACGCGTCAGTTTCTACGTTTCGCCGAGTGTTTGCTCAGCGAAGAGCAAACGGGAGGCGTCTGTATGTGAGGGTGGAGGCCATGCTTATTTTTCTTCCCCGGTTTATGCATCACCCACAGAGATCACAGCGCTCATTTAAATACTGTTTGTCCTCGTACACACGTTTAACTTTCGCCTCTGAGAGCGTCAGGGCTTTAAAATAAGAGGTAGGTTCATGGTGATCGGCAGCTTCGTCCTGATCTCCAGCGCATCAAACAACTTGTCCTCCAACCTGAAGCTCGTTCCTGGGATGCAGCAGGCAGTGCTGAGGAAAAAGGAAATCTGTCCTCTTTTTAAAAATGAATGCATTTCTTTCTACCTTACACTACATGTTACTCCAGGACATTAAATAACACTATGTTTCCCACATGTCCACACTTCTCTCTGTCCTTATAAGGACACAGAGTTTTGTTTTAGCGGCCTGGTTGCGTCAGAGGAACGACGGCCAGTACAGACGAGTACAGACGAGTACAGGACGTGTTGAACCCTGATGTATCTGACAGGTTTTTTCTGGCAGCTGTTAGCAGACAAACAGCTGCTTTGCCTGAACTGCATGTGTGTATACACCTCTCTGCATTCAATCATAATTATTATTTATCTCTGGCTCTCGTCCACAGCGCGTCTTTGTCCTGTCTTCCTCCCCTCACCTCTTCCTGAGTCCGGTTCTGCCAGAGGTTTCTTCCTGTTTATATTTCAATCCCAACACTGTTCAAAGAGAGTTTTTCCTTCCCACTTTTGCCTTTTTGGGCTTGTTCATAGGGATCGTTTGATTGTTGGGTTTTCTCTGTATTATTGGGGCAATCGTGGCTCAAGAGTTGGGAGTTTGTCTTGTAATCGGAAGGTTGCCGGTTCGAGCCCCGGCTTGGACAGTCTCGGTCGTTGTGTCCTTGGGCAAGACACTTCACCCGTTGCCTACTGGTGGTGGTCAGAGGGCCGGTGGCGCCAGTGTCCGGCAGCCTCACCTCTGTCAGTGCGCCCCAGGGTGGCTGTGGCTACAATGTAGCTGCCATCACCAGTGTGTGAATGGGTGGATGACTGGATATGTAAAGCGCTTTGGGGTCCTTAGGGACTAGTAAAGCGCTATATAAATACAGGCCATTTACCATTGTAGGATCTTCATCTTCTGATATAAAGCACCTTCAGGGGACTATCGTTGTAGTTTGGTGCTCCATAAATAAAATAAAATTCAGTTTTTAAATTTCAGTTTGTTCAGAATTAGAAAAACAAACTGAAGTAAATATCAGAATCTGCTGTCAGACAAACTGTCGTCTCTAAACATCGACTTGAGCTCCGCGTTCGACAGTCGGCGTTCCCGTAACAAGAAAACGTAACGCTGATCTGAATGAAACAGTGATTTCACTGCTCAGAAAAATGTGATTTGTTCACGAGTAAAAGAAGCATTCATGTTGACATGATGACATCACATCAAGTGATTGGCTTATTTCACCACATCCTGAACTGAGATGTGCTGAGAGGTCATCTGAGTACAGTGGTCAGCAGCAATACTCAGGGAGGCTGCGGCGTTTAAACGATGCTCGGTGGGTCACCTTAAACCGCCTTTCTTCCACCGTCTGATGCTCGATTTGATTTCAGCAGAGGGTCTGGACCGTGTCTTGTTGCTGCCATGTGATTGGCTGATTAGATATGTGTGCTGAGGAGCAGATGAACAGGTGCATCATCGAGCACTGCATGTGGAAACATCTGAATTTCCCCCCATTAAATTTCATTTAATGTGACTTTTTTCCACAGCGGTGAAACTGAAGGATGTGAAGCTGTGTTCACGTGTTCAACACGTCGACTCCTTCCTCTCTGTAACTCCTCCTTCCTGTCTGTAACTCCTCCTTCCTCTCTGTAACCCCTCCCTCTTCTCTGTAACCCCTCCCTCCTCTCTGTAACCCCTCCCTCCTCTCTGTAACTCCTCCTGACTAACATGAGATGTGCAGATATGTTTCCAGGACCATTTTTCACCTGCACCTTTCATGTGAGGGTAAACTTTGTTTTTGGCTCAGTATCTTTCACTTTTGCTAACTTTTTTAAGTCTTTCTAGGCCTCCTGCCCATTTCCCCTCACTTCACTCCTCTCGCCTCATCCACCAGTGTTCAATGTCAGTCTGCCAGAAAAAAAAAGAAACTCTTTAATTAAGTTTACTGCTCTGGAGACTTATCCTCTCATCAGAGTCTTCTCCCTCTCTTTGCAGCGCTCTCAATAATGTATTTCTCGCTCTCCCTCTCTCTTCTCATTCACAATATCCCTTCTCTTCCACCTCCACTCATTCACTTCTCTGCCATCACTCTCATGCATCCTGCTTCTCCCCCGTCTCTCTCCGACTCTCCAACCCACTCACATTCCCATCAGACAAATTCAAGCATTCTTCTTCTCTTCTCTCCCACTTTCTCCTCGTCTGCTCTACAGCTCTCGTGTTCCCAGCGCTCTGATTGGCACGCAGCAGATGTTAGACAGCTGTTGCAGAGGAGATAGGTTGCTCATTTTTGCCTGTTCAGCCTCCAACTCCGTTACCTCGCCTGCTCCCCGTCCGTCTCTATCTGTCTGTCCAGCTTTCTGTCTTTAGTCTCAGAGGAGAGCAGGACCCGTCCTGTCTCTTTGACCCTGAATCTCACTCTGGTGCTTTGTTGTTTGGCATCAAGCCTTCTACACACACACACACACACACACACACACACACACACACACCTGTGTGCTTTTCAAGGTGAATTGCCAAAGTTGATGCTCGTGTTGCAGGCTGGCTGCTGGAAAAGCAGCATTGATTTCTCTAAACTTTTTTTCTGACATCGCCGCAGACCTGAGGTGAAAAATGACATTTCAGATAGGGTTGCCAACTCCCTGAAAAATAAATAAGGGACACCTCGTGGCCAGGGCCGGGCGACCCAGTTGTCTTCACCCTTCCCAGTGTGGTGAATTTTCTAGCTCTTTTTTTGTGTGTGAAATTATTTTTTTAACCCTTTGACTTGAATTTGATTTAAGTAGATGTATATTCTTTGTGATATGAACACATGTGAAACAAATGATCATTTAGCCATTTATTTTTAGCTCAAAATGACAACATTAACACAGTAAAACAGGTCTCTTTCTTAAACAGAAGCCTGTCATGCTTAACTTTTGAGAATATAAGTAAATCTTTCTTTAAAAAATCTCTGTCCTGCTTAACTTAAAATAATAGAAAACAATAGAAAGAAAAATATTCTTGTAACAGTGCACATTTAGTGCATTTAGTACAATTGGCTTCAGTTGAAATATTATTTCAGCTTTTCTAAAGCTAATCAGCTGCTCCTGTTTGTAAACCCGCTTGTTCCCATGATTACGCATCATAACTCATCATCATTATTCATCTATGTATTACTTTTATGTATTATTCATCTATTTGTTGTAATCATCTATCCTTGCAGTTGTTTATTACACAAAATAAATTATATTATCACACTTCTGGCCACATAGCGCTGATATTCACTGCACATGCCCATATTAACTTTTTCCAGCCAGGTGTTTTCCTTTTCCCATTCTTCCCTTTCTCTGAGGGGAACAAACATTGCTGCTCTAACGCTGGGCTCACACTGTGCGATTTTAGGCCCATTTTGAGCAGATTTTTGAGTGATCGGACCGATTTTGGCCTTCATCGTGCGTCGTGTAGTATACGTGGGGTAACGAGAGCACGGCAGTGCAGCGTGTGATCTGGACACAAGCGATGGAGGCACAACTTGTAGAACTTTGGAAAGCTCATCCGAGCCTTTTCGATGTGGCCTCACAAAATTATCACAACCACAACAACCGTGAAAATAGTTGGATTTACACTGCTGCTCAATCACAGCTGCCTGATCATGTTTTTCATTAGCAATTTAGCAAAGTTGGTGGTGGTGGTGTGTCTGTGTGAGTGAGAGACAGAGAGAGCGAGCGACAGATTTTCTGTTATAACCTTCATGTTATGGAGGCACAGTGTGAGCTCTCAGGTCGCATCAGAGCATCGGGCGGTATAGTGTGAGACCTGCATCGTGACCTACCAACTTCTAACCCCTGCGAGTCAATCGTGCAGTTTGAGCAGGAGCTGAATAACGTGACTGAAAAAATCGCACAGTGTTTGCCCAGCTTTAGGTGTACTGTCGTCCGAGACTTGCACCGCAGTGTCAGCGTTTGTTTCCCTGTTGGCCATGCTTCTTGTTGTGGTCATCTGTTGTCTTCCGGTATTTTCTCCGTAAGCGACCTTTCCTCGACCAATGAGATGAGCGGTAATCTGAATTGTCATACTCGAATTGTCATAAGTGTGCTGTCAGCTCATTGGTCACAAAGCAGGAGAGGGGCTGGGAATTATGTTTTCCAACAAAGCGTTAATTCCATAAACATTTATAGACTACTTTTGATTCTCACTGTATTACGGGACAAAGTGCGTCCCTTATTAGCTCAATACGGGACGTGTACTTTTGTTTCTAAATACGGGACGATTCCGTTTTTTAAGGGACGGTTGGCAACCCTATTTCAGAGACATTTCTGAAAAATCACCACGACAGTCGGCGCGTGGTTGCTCGGCTGAGGTCAGCACATTTTCCCACTCGAGCACAACTCTGGATCAGTGTTGGACGTAACACATTATTGCAATCACACCTTTTTTAAATGCAGAAATGTAACCTGTCAGGTTACTAAATTCAGTAATCACATTACAGCTACAGTTATTAAATGGACCCAAGAAATTAAAAACATATGGTTTCATATTTTCTGTTTATCAGTTTATTTTGAAAATACAAGAATGAGGACGGAGGATGCAGGAGCTCAAACACTTCCACGTCAGTCGTTTTTCCACAGTCACAGTGGGAAAACTCAACACTGTAGCCTTTGGAGCTACACCACAGTCCATAAAGCATGAGGATGTAATTCTGGACGTCCCGTGTTTAAATATTTGATTCCATCCTTTCAAATAAATCAATATTGTTTTAATTCAACGGCATTAAGTTTTTTTCACAAGCCAATAAACTCTGAGCCACTCTAATCTGAGGGTTGTTGGTTTGGACAATAAATTATTATTAATAATAATTAATGTTTTCAGCAGTGCAAAAACTGGTCTCGTAATAATGTCAGGGAGTTTTTATGCCTTAAATAAAATAAGATATATACATAATCTACACTGACTGTGACCTTTGACTGGACCCGAGACTATTTATATATTGTTACATATAAAAGATCTAATTTTCAAATACAATCAAAGGTTTTAGTTTAGTTTTTTTTCAGCAGATGCTGTTTGCAGGTAGAACCAGTTTCTCAAATGGAAACCAGTGAGCAGTTTGTTTTGAAAGATGTGTTTGTTTGCTTTTGAATATTTATTATTGCTGATTAATATGACAAAGGTATTTCTTATCAGATTACTGGATTATTAAAATAATCAGCTTGATCCCAGATCGAACGATGGAAGTGTTTTTTCCTCTATTATTTCTGATGACTGAAATATACAAACCAGACCTCGAACACCTGAAAACTTTGGTTTTAAAGGAGAACAGACTCAATTGTTTTCTCATCAAAGGTTAGATATGAAGATCAACAACTCTCATGCTTGTACAATAAATTTAGGCGTGCAGCGAGCAGCTGACCAGCTGTCATAAAAAGGATTTCCAGCCTGCCCAGGTCGGTCTGATTTAGCCACGCCACACTGAGCCGTGCCGAGCCGTGCCGCGATGACATGTGTTTCCATTACAGCATCACTGCAGGAGGCCAAGCTGTGCTAATGCGGTCCTGCTCAGCAGCAGCAGCTGGAGCCCGGTTTGGAGCCCGGTCCTCTAAGGGTTCCTAGTCTGTCTCTGACCTGGTAACAGTTATTTTTAAAGGATTGTCTCTGGGTGTTTGTTCTTAGGTCAAAGCAAATCGATTGTGTGCAATATCCGCAGTACTGCACTGAAATTAAAGCTGGGACATGGATTATACTCAGAGGAAGAATAGAAACAATAATACATGAAAGCAAAGCGACAATCAACACAGAAGAGCTAGAAAATTTGAAAAAATGGAACCAAATCATCTTTTAATGTTACAGCTACAGCAGAATGGAATCAGCTGCTTTGTGTGGTCCTATGGTGGCTGCTATGGGACAAACATGTTTTAGTCGGCCAACTGAGATCAAAAACATTTAGAGGCCCTTTAACAGCTGCAGCTCGGGCTATCAGTTCACCGTTTACCTCAGCTGGGTGACGAGTGCCCACCTTCATTATTGTGGAGGAGTCTGAGAGAAGTCAGTGAAGCAGAGAAGCTCACGTCTGACTGATGACAGTGATACTGAGGCTGAGGACATGCTACTCTGTTCAAATATGGTGGGGGAACATGGTCGCTACCAAAAACCACAAACCTGCTCTTATTATTAATGCGTTAAAAATACACAAGTTTATGAGAATATATCTGTTTGTTGGAAGACACTATCCTATGTATATTTATGAGTATCCTATAATAATAAAGCTCATACAGGGGACAGTTAGTGAAAGCAGAGCAATGTTAACGAGGCTGTACAACACTTACTTTACCATAACACTGCAGTTCCTCCTTAGTACGACTAATGAACCATAATGACACTACAGCGCACAGAGAGTCCAAGTGCTGCACAGTCTCAGTGCAGTTAAGTGGCAGCGATGCGCTTTTATCAGAATTTACTGCTCCGCTCTCGTGGAGGTGCCGTGGGTTTAATTTAACGAAACATCTGTGTTGGGAGGCGCCCGTTTGATAACCCCTATACCAAACTAATTACACACACACACACACACAGGAACTGGCAGAAAAGATGAGGAAATGTCTTCATCTGAGTTTAATAGAGCAGCACAAAAGGTGGTTGCATAAGAAGCTGATGTAAAGGCTGATTCACAATGAAGCGCACCAAAAGAGTATATCGATACAGAATCTGAGTGCATTCAACCTCTTTACAGGAAGGAAGCTCTCTTTCTGGTGAGAGCCGAATGAATTATTCATCAGGAGAATTTTAAAGTGAACTCGGCGTTTGCTGTTTAACATGTCGGTTAACTTAGCGTGCACAGTTTTTTCTTTCTTTCATTCTTTGCTCTGATTTTCCTGAAGTAGAATAAACTGGATGTTTGCTCCGTGTTGGTTTATATGTCAGTAATTGTCCGGATCCTGGGAGTCTGTTCAGCTTCAGCTCATTCTCACCCCCAATGCATACGTTACTGTGTGTTTCCCTCTGGTGTGGCTAACTTACAGCTAAGGTGCTGTGATGCGAGTGAGTTTTTCAGTGCCAAAATCTAAGGAGCAAGTGGAGTATAGAATAAAATAGAATAGAATAAAATAGAATAGAATAGCACTTTATTGCCATTGTAAGAGAGGAAGCAGAAAAAGAACCTGAGGGTAAGACTTGATGTCCTAAATGATGCAAACCCGGGTCAGTTGGCTGCTCACCGTCCAGCAGGGAGGAGGTAGAATCTTATTTCCTGTTATGACTCACAATTGCTGATTCTGTTTTTAGCTCGGTTTAATTTATGTTACTTTCCAAAGCAGGATGGCTCATTTCAGTTTATTTAGTTTCTGTTTTTCTAATTATTATGCTGCTGTGTGCAGAAGTCTTGAGCCACCCCCCAGGTCTTTATATTTAATGACTTTCTGCTCAGTTTCTGGAGCAATAACTCTTCAGCCTTTCTGAAAGTCTGGCAGATTTTTTCTCCTGAACATTTTCAAACCGTTGTCTGTCTCAAAAGTGTCCAGTCAGAGCCATTTCTGACATGTTGTAGACTTCCACTAGTCTACAACACCCGAGTATAAAATGGACAGCTGTACTATATCCAGTACAAATAATTAAGCGGTGCTTAAAAAGTATTCAAAGCATCCGGAGCCGTGGGCTCTTTGCTCGTTTCTTTGAGGCCTCGAACACTTCCAGGATCACACGTTTTCTCCTGATTAAAGATCAAATACGGAAAATGATCAGGAAAAACTCTCCCTGATGTCCCGTCTAATTTCCAGGAAGAAACACCTCCACATCCATTGATCAGCTTCAGATTTTCCATTTTGATATGATTTCGCTCTCACGCCAGTGGTTTTAATGTTTGTGTTAAATTGACTGCCCCAAACCTCAGAGATCATCTCTGCTTTAATCTCACAGATCAGAGACGTCTGCACGCAGAGGAGATTAACGTCCAATTAATTTATGCAGCTAACCTGCAAAGTTAAAGGTTCATTTGGAAATGAAGGCGGTTAGAAAAGAAAACCTGGTTAAATGTTTGTTAAATTGTATCAACTGCTGGAAGGGAATTCCTAAAATGAAAAGATGCTGAAGCCTGAGGGGAGCTTCAGCTCAGCCGTCTCAGGACTAAAAATCAGAGCCTGAAAATAATGTTACAGCCTCGCACATCTGTTCTTTTCACCACCGTCCAGCACCTTTCGCTCCTTTGGGTCAATTAAATCCCCCTTCTCCCGCTAAACCTTCTATTTTGCTCTTCAAACCTCACAGCTTTTGTAGTTGTTCGATCTTTTTTCATAAAAATCATCTACAGTTGGGTCCAAAATCATTTTGGGGGTAATTTTCCCTCTGTACACCAACACAGTGGATTTCAGATCAATCAAAATGTGATTAAAATGCACACTTTGAGGATTTTTCCACTTTTTTTCCATTTTCAGAGGTTCAAACATGATTGGACAAAGTAAAATAAAATCCTTTGCAGTCTGTGATGAAGTCTGGAGCTCGTGGACAGATGCTGTTTCCTCCCAGAGATGCTCTGCAGGTCGTTACTGCAGCACCTTCAGCTGCTGCTTGCTTTGGGTGTCTGCCGTCAGTTTTGTCTTGCATCTCACATTTCTGGGCCTCGAGTAGCTGCTGAGTCGTGTTTGCAGTTTCCTTTGTGAAGCTGTTTTTCTGAACCACGGTACAAACGTTGTCATCGTGCACTTCAGCTGTCTTCTCCGGTCTTTCGGGCTTTGAGCTGCTGCGTTCCAAAGTTTCTGATCACTCGTTGGTTTATTGTGGTTTCCCAGCCTAACTATGCCTCCTTTGCTTGTGCTCTTCCAAGTTCGCCTCTTGGAATCAGCTCCACATCTTTGATCTGCTTCATGTATCGTCTAATAACAGAGGAACAAACCTCTGTAACATTGTGGGGTCTACTGTACCTTACAGGAGACTGAACTGAATTCATTTTTGGCCTCTGAAAAGGAAGGAGTGTATAAAAACACAAAAAAGTTCATGCACTACTGTTAAGCCATGCGACTCAAAGCTGAACGTCTGCACTTTATCCTCTGAATTAAAATCCACTTAAAGTTGATCTTATTTAATATTTCTGGCAATGAGACTGCCTCGTTTCAGTCATCTTGCCAAATGTTGCAAATCTTTTTAAACCTGCACTCTCTCGCTTTTCTGCCCCATCGCTCCCTTTACATCATCTGCATTTGTTGACCGACTGTCTCTGAGACACGACACCCATTGATTCAAAAAGGAGGGGGGCAGAAAAAGACAGAGTGGAAAATCTTTCAAAGCCTTTGACGGTTCGTCTTTGATAGACGCCGGCACATCCAGAGGCCAGCGGGGGCAGAGATGGAGAGGAAGAGATTTCGGCGAGGTACACAGACCGCTGTGCAAACACACGCTGCGCTTTCTTAGATGTGCTCTGTTGCTTCCCAGGAACAAGCTCCCTTTCCCCTGAAGTCAACTCTAGGCTGTGCACCATCACCCCCACGCTCCCTATCCCCTCGCAGTTCCTCCATGTTCCACTCAAATCATCCTGGAAACTCTGTATTCTGCATCAGGCCTCGGCTACATTAACTCTAACCCTCACTACGCCGCTCTGATGCTCGTTATGAGCCGCGGGAACGCATCTGCTAAACAACAGCCACACAGATCTCTGCACAGCTGCAGCGTTTCTTTGATGTCCTGTGGATTTCAGAAATCCTCAGATTGTTAGTTTTGACTTACTGCTTTGCATGTAAGTTCACAGAGAGGAGCTGGGTAATCACGTCGCGTGACAGCTCAGACAAAAAGAGGTGTTCTGTTTGTTTACATCAGCGATGGGTTAAAAAGAAGAACCACTCTGTACTGCAGAGGCTTTTATCTTCAAGCACATAATTGCTCAATCTACTGAGCCAATTGATGCAAAATGATGGTAGGAATTAAAGGCCGAACAGGGGAAGGCCAAAGCTGCAGATACATTTAGAGACGGGGAAATGGCCGAGACCTCAAAATGCTGATTAACTGTTACAGCGACCGCTCGCCCCGACGCTGTTCTTTAATACAGACTGCACAGCGTTCACAAACAGCGATTAGATTCCTCGCTGCTTGGAATAAACAACAGTGATTCATGTAGCGCCGCTTAGTTACAGGAAACAAATCACAGGCACCATTTTCCACAAACTTTTTATCCAATTCAGATGAAAAACTAATTGTTCTTCTTCCAGCTGCTCCTTCGCCACAGCAGATCATCAGCCTCCACCTCCTCCTATCCCAGCATCCTCCTCCGTCACACCAACCCTCTGCATGTCCTTCACTACATCCATTCTTCCCCTCCTGACTGGCAGCTCCATCTTCATCATCATTTGTCCAGCATATCCACCCTCCCTCTCGCTGTCCCTCTGACGGGGAACATCTGAACGTCCATGATCAGAAAGGGCTCACTGAAGGCAGCATGGTTAAGAGCTTGGAGGCGCTTACGACTGCAGTGAATGCTCAGAATAACACCTTTGAGCGTATGTATGTTGGATTACATCAGGAAAGAATCAACTCAGAACAACATCTCTGGGCGGAGCTGGATTACACCTCGGATCAGTTGGCTGCGGTCGTGATGTCTCAGAATCTGCTCTGTGAGCAAAAAGAGTGACAAGACCACAGAATCGACGGCTAATAACATCACAAAACATAAATAAAATCAAAATTTAAAAAAACGACAGCCTCATAATGGAATCAAACCCAAGAGTATTAACAGATCCTAGTTTGTGTGTTTTAATATACATCAGCTGCAGAAGTGTGCAGCGTGCTGCAGGAGCTCCTGCTGTAGACAGCAGTGCGCTCTGGCAGATAACTTTCTCTACATCTGGTCTTACTTGGCTCTGTTGCTTCTGGCAGGACTTCACGCTCCTGTTTCAGAAAGGCTAATGGGCTCGGTCAGCCTGACCACACTCCACTGCATAGCACCGTAATGAAACTCAAAATCTGCTACCAGGGATGAGGAGTCTTTGCTTCCAGCTTTTCCTCCTCCTGCCGGCCCCGGAGCACATTTTTCTTCTTCCTGAACAATGCGCTGCGTCTGGAGATTACCGTGGTCCTGCTGTTACTGTCGTTGTGCGTCATGTCGTGTAGACTGCATTACTTTGTTTGGATGGCTGCTGATACCTCGGTCAGGTCTGTCTTGTAAGAGACTTGATCTCAACTGACCTCCAGGTAAAAACAAAAAAGCAAATAAAGATAAATTGACTGAGCAGCGAAGTTTCTGAAGCTCCAGGAGAAACTATACAGATGTTTTAACAGCAGCCGGCCCGCTCTGCAGAAAATACACCGCCACGGCAGATAAAACGCTCCAGAGGAACGCAAACTGTACGAGCGTGACACACAAGTGTTTACGAGTCGGAGAGACACGTCTCTGATTTGCTGCTCGGGTTTGAAATAATCATCGAGTTTACAGAATAAAGAGGAGCGCTTCAGGAAGGGGCAGGACTTCAACCTCATCGATTCTCCACAGACAGAAATGTGATCCCGCTGAGCTCATCTGCCCCAATAATGAACTCCAGTAAACACAGAAATGTGAATGCATTACGTTATTGTCACACAGCCGTGCAGCTACAGGAACATCCCTTAGTTATGCTGCAGTAGACTCTGGGAGGATTCCCACGATGCATTAAATGTTTCTTCGTCACTCTGTGTTCATAATGCAAAAGGTGACCAGCTGGGTTATGGCTGAAATGCAGTAGAACGACGGTCCAGATCAGAGCGTGATTTCTGACACTTTTACAGCCAAAATGACCAAACTAGTGCACGCGGCCTCTACGGTACTTGGTGAGTAAAGGGTTAAAAGGTATCTGATTAGGTTTCAACCTTAACTTCTTTCTCAGAGTTATGAGTCGATGGTCAGTAAGTCCCAGAACAGATCAGATGAGGGAATGATGAGTCAGCCAACTCAGGGTTGGCAACGTCACAAGTCTGGAGCAGTTTCTCGGAGCTCTAGCTCGACCTGACCTGTATCTACAAACACGATGTCACCTCACTCTCAATACAATTCTTTCTTGTATAACAACTGAATTTTAAGTTCAACAATTAAACAATAACTGCAATTTGCAATTATTTAACATCCAGAAAACGTGTGGTCCTCTCCAGGTAACCCATTCAATTGTAACTGATGTTAGAATTGCTTCAGGCTAACCAACATAGCAGCGATACACACATGAACACAAATACTAGACAATTAAAATATGAATGTTACAGCTCACAGTTTCCTTAGTCCAAACACTACGACCAAAGTCAGCATACAAGTGATCAAATTATGTTCTCAACATACGCTAATGAGCAAGTGATTAATGCACAGCGGAAAGTCTCCTCATTGGTATGACAGATATAACAGTGAAATCATATTTTATGCGTCAAATATTGTAATTAAAATCAGCAAAAGTAAACACCTGCAACACATAAAGACAATAACACGATTGCAGTAAACATTTAGCACAGAGGCTAAGTTCAATCAGTCAAACCCGATAAAATCAAGTTTCTGCAGGTTTAATGTCTGCTTTGGTCCAAATGACATACAGTACATACCTGTGCAGGTATGGAGATGGCAGTGGACTTTTAACCAGATTAACACAGTGTTGGAGAGTTAGATGACAGCTGATGAATGGAGAAGAGTACATCAAGAGCGAGGCTGATGTGCAGCTGCGGTAAACACAGAGGGATAAATCTGATGAGCCGTACTTTGAAGATAAAGAAAGAGCTGCTGAAGCTCGGTGAAGAAGAGAGCTGATGATCAGTGAGCAGCTTCATGTTGAGAATGTTGAAGCAAACATCACATCTACAGATGTTTGAGAGTGTGGTGGAAGTTTAGAGAAGGTCAGAAGGAGCTTCAGTGTGTCTTTGGATCAGAGGAAGCAGATGATTGGCTGCTAAGAGAGGAACTGTGGTGCTGCAGAGAAGAATGTGAGGGTGGTGCAGGTATGAGGACAGAGAGGCAGTGGTGAACGGTGTGGTGGGACTGACAGATGGGTTAAAGTTGAGGGATCTGCTCTGAGCTCCTTCTTATGGTGACGGACAGGTGATGTCAGGCAGGAGTCTCTGTGGACCACACTGTGATTGGTAGTGAAAGTAGGGAGCAGGTGGAGGAGAACCTGGAGAGGAGGAGGCATGCTCTGGGAAGAACAGGTATTCTTTTCAGATTTTAATTTATATTTAATTGTGTTGTGGTTTGCAGTGTTTTGTGTTGTTTCATTTTTAATTTATTTAAAAGGAAAAAGCTGAAAGTTTAAATAATTAAAAGTTGAACTGTGACTAGTTGGTTGTTGTATTACATGATTTATTTATTACATTTTATGTGGAGTGAATAAATAAAAGTATATTTACGGTGGCCCCTAGAGTTTTTACGTGCTTTGTCTCTTGGATCCACCACATATATTTATATATAAATATATATAAATAAAACCACTTTTTTTTACATTAGTAATTCCTTTTGTGCATAATTTTATATTATTGTTAATAATAAATTTATTAAAGCAACAAAACAACCTGAAGAGCTGGTTTGGAGCCGAAAGAGCCGGAAGTCCCATCACTACCATAGAAGCAAGACAAAACACACGTGTGTGAAAGAGACACGCAAACAGTGAAGGTAGATGAGTTTAAATTCCTGGGCTCAACGCAGACAGAAGAAGAAGAGAGTGCAGGCAGGGTGGAGTGGGTGGAGATGAGTGTCAGGGGTGGTTTGGGACAGAAGGAGAGCAGCAAGAATGAAAGAGAAGGTTTAAAGATGGTGGCGAGAGCTGCTGTGATGGTTTGGAGACGGGGGAGGCCGAAGATGTTCAGATGTTCACTGAGCAGCATGGATCACAAAAGAGTCCATCAGAGGGACAGAGAGGAGAGGCTGAGAGGGTCTGGACATGTGCAGAGGAGGGAGGGTGGATGTGATGGACAAGGGAGGATGAAAGTGGAGCTGCCAGGCGAGAGGAGAAGAAGGATGCAGTGAAGGAGGACATGCAGAGGGTTGTTGTGACGAGGGAGCAGCTGGAAGGAGGAGGATTTTTACCACATTTTGTGCTTTTACTGAATTTCCCTTCAGGAATCTGATCATCTTTTATGAGCTCTGTGGTAATAAACATTCACAGAGCAAAGTCCTTCCTGCTGATTCCATCTGGCATAAACGTTCTGTAAACTTCGGTCACTTCATTCTGTGACGTGTAGACTTTTAATGCCCCCCGATGAGGCTGGAAAATGATTTTGTTCTTTTTAAACATGCATGTCTTTTAAAGTTCCTCCTGCACTTCAAACTGACTGAGACGTAACAGAAGCGCCTGTGTGGATATTACATTTGCGCACACAGACAGTAGGCCGCCATCACCCCTGCAGACGTATGCTGCAGATCGTTACGCTGCCGTACGTCACATTTCATAAAGGCCGGACTTCTCAGCGAGTCCGTCTTCCCCCCTTTCACCGTCTGACGAGTGAGCTGAGTGAAGTGCAGGCGCAGCAGCGACTGTACAGCAGAAGAAATGCCACCGTGCTGCAACTACGATGAGGGATGATTAGCTGTTAAAGCAGCCTGCCCGTCCCCTCCTAATGGCATGTTTGTGCCGACCCTCTCCTTGACCTGTTATTGTTAACCACCAACACAGAGGGAGGTGGCATTCACAGGCAAACGCTGGGATTCTCTGCTGCCGTACTGCAGTGTGTTGTTGTTGTTCACACATCTCCTGTTTTCCTTCCACAGAGATAATGGGCTCTGTGATGAGTCAGGCCACCTCTCCGGGTCTCTCTGCTCCCCGTCCTGTAATTTCTGGGCTGTCACCGTTTCTTCGTATAGCAGTAATTTCTTTCTCTGCCATCTTCATTTTCCGATTCTGTCCGATCACTGAAAAGCACTCAGGGAGCTCAGTTCTCCTGATTGTTTGGTGAAAGTATACGGCACAATAGCGTCTGGATTTTAGCCAAAGGTGCGCTGAAATATGTGCAAAGGAGAGATCAGGACACTCGGGTCAACAGTGTCTCGTTACAAATTCACGCTTTTAGACTTTAATTGACAAAAATAATGGTTATAATGACTCTGTTCTGCTAGTTGTGTCAAACAAAGGGGGAAATGGGTCAACTTCAACAAGGGTAGAAAAATGAAGCCCCAAACCTGCAGTTCCTCTAACGTCCAGCAGAGGCAGCAGTGAATCAGTCCCCATAGACTCCAATGTTAAAACTTTACAACAGAAATAAACACGTTTACAGCCTGATGCACAAACTGATTGGTGTCTGTACGTTTTTATAAGTCACCTATTCAAAGGCTCAACGTTTGACTGACAGGCGGATGGTGACACAGGCGGCTGTAACTGCTAGCTGTCTGCTAGCTTCCTATGCTATGGAAGGTGAATGTTTGCGGTCTCAGGTTGGTATCTTCTGAGCTACAATCCTTTTACTCACTCAGTAAATTAAACTGGTTCAAATACTCATGTCACCACTTAGTAAACCTGCACCTGATCATGTAAATACACGCATGTGTCTTCACTGGGCTGCATGAGCCTCCAAATTTGGTCCCTACAACTATAAATGTGAACCTGCTGGTGGCGTTGGAGGGGTTAAGGTGAGGCTCTGGTCTGTGGGAAACAATCACTGCAGTCCATCTAGTATCTGTGGGGATATTTCTGAGTGGAGCGAACTGCTGAACAGGGTGACGTCATCACCGAGTGTCTCCGAGCTTCGCTGCCGGCAGCCGGAGATTGTTCTGAATGCACAGTTTCCATTGAGTTACAAACTATTAGAAGTTCCTGTTCTGTTATTTTTCTCAGTCGACCCACTTTTGTACCGACTGTCACTTCCTGGGGTTCTTGCTCTCCCTCTGCTAATCTTCCCATCTTTCTCTTCCAATTCTCCTTTCCCTTCCTTTTTTGTTCTGCTCTGTCTCATTTCGTGACCCCTCCCTTGCTCTTACCCTCCCCATTATCTTCCCGGGTGGCCCCAGAGGTCTGTGCACTGAGCTAACTTGTCACGAATCATTTGGTCATTGGCTAGTGAGCATCCCCCCTCTTCCTCTGTGTCTTGCGCTTGCGGTCGCCCCTCCTCTGCCTTCTCTCTTTTCCTTTGTCGTGCATTTCCTTTATTATCTTCTTCTCCGTCTCAGTTTCCTTTGAAGAACAAGAGCACAGGCACAGTGCGGCCATAACGACGATATGACAGCAGCCTTTCGATAATCTGACCTGTGCTTTGTGTCAAAGGAATCCTTCTTCACACTCACAGCTGACAGTTAATGAAAGAGGCAAACACGCCACTGCAGGCCTGTCTGACAGGCGGCCATTTTCCCCGTTTCCCTCTTCGAAATATTCTCAGCGACCGGCGGCTCCCGGGAGCAGTCATGCTTTTTTAATGAGCGGCCTGGGTTGTTTATTTTGCATTTAATGTAAAAGCGCTCACCGGTGCCGGATGATTCCATGGAGACGTCGCCAGAGGCAGTGTGCAGATTGGCACTCACCTGACACGGTGGGAGGAAGAGTGTTAGCGGAGAGGAGGTGAGTGCAGTCAGGCAGGACACATACTTTCACCTCCACTGACCCACGTTTGAGGGGTTTTCACTCGCTGTAATGTGACCATCAGGTTACACGTTTACTGGACAAGCACCAAAGCCAAACATTTTAGTGTCCACGCATGAAGTAACCAACACATCTGCATTTTTCTGCATGTTAACAGGGCTGACATTTTGCAGCTTTCTAAAGTCCATGCTGCGCTCTCTGGGGTTTTTGTTTTGGTGTGTTATATATGGATAGCTGATCAATTACAGGAAATTTGGGGAGGGCTAACGTGGCCCTGCTAGGCTGCAGGAAAAACTAACAGAACAAACCAGAAACCCAAAACACGGCGCAGTCCACTCCCACCCAGCACCGATTTGTTTTCTTTTTCCTCTTCGTTTTTTTAAATGAGCATCAGCAGCAGCTGAAATTGCAGCTTGCATGTTTCTCAGTGTGGTTTCTCTTTGGGCTGGTGAGGCCATAAGCAAAGTGCGAATGTGTAACAGGATCGCACATCTAATTGACCACATGGTGGCGCTGTTGTGACACGAGCTCGTTATTTTTTCTAAATGGACGCATGTTTGTAGGACTGGTTCTGAGCAGCACTGATTTGTTTCCAGCAACACTTTGCAAAGCTGAGCCCAACGTGGCTGCCGATGGTCTGGAGTTTCAGCTCCCACCAAAAACCTCGGACCAAACATTTATTTATCATTTATGCGTGTTTGTAATTCTTTGGTTGTGTTTGTTGATGACTTTAAGACTCTTCACCTCATGTCCCCGTGATACAAAGTCAGTCAAATTCTTATTGCTTCAGCATAACGTGAGAATAAAAATGCACCATAAGAATGGAAAGCAATGGAAAACTACATCAAACAGCAAATTCATTAAAAGCTTGTCTGTCTAAAAATGTCTCAGCTGCTTTTGAAAGAATTCCACCACCTCGGTGCCACTGCCTGAAAAGCCAGATCCCCATGACCTCTGACCTGAAGACCTAAGAGCTCAGGAAGAAGAATGAGGTGTCAGCAGAGATGTGATGAAACAGTCGTCTCATATTTAATTAGTCCAGCCGTTACTCTGAAGGGTGTTTTAGTGCTTCAGGGGTATTTTCCCGTGATTCACACATTTAGCTTTCCAAAGCACAGATAACAGCTGCTGCACCTGTTTATAACAAATACTAATATGAGGCTTTTAAGGCACGACGCTGCTCTTCATCCTGGATCATAAACACTTACTGAGTGTCCATGAAGTCATAGTTTTATTTCCTCTGCACATTTGGCTCACTGATGTTCCACCTGTTTACCGACGTACATACACGAGAGTTTACAGGTGTGAAAGCTAAACCTTCAAAGCTTCGGCTTTGCAACAGTGCATGCTGGGAAATGTACAGGGTAGGTGGCAATAACACACACACACACACACACTGCTCAATCAGACCAAGGCAGAAGCAGGGATTTAAGAGACAACCAAGATGCTACCTACCTAACACACACACACACACACAAAGAAAAGAGAGGACCAACAGAGTGTGAGCAGGTGGACGGCTTTACCAGATGGCAGCTCTTCTGTTCCACTGTTATGCACAGAGAGACACATCCACACACACCCTTTACCTTCACACACAGATGCAGCAGACGCACAAACACACACACACACACACACACTGAGCTTTTGTTTTAAATAACACCAACCACCTCTGCCAGTCTCGGCTCCACTTTCCAATAAGATCTTATAGTATTTCAGCCAGAGCGTTCTCACTCCCGAGGCGTAACATGTCGACGTTTTGTCACGTCCCGCGGCGTTCCTGAGGAACGCGAAAGGAGACCTTCGGCGTTCTTATGGTACGCGGCGGGTTATGGCTGGAATCCAGTGAATGACACTCCCGCGGTAATAGACGTTCCAGCCCTGTATTCCAGCCCTAAACCTAACCTTATCCCTAGCCCTGACCATAACCTTATTCCTGACCTTAACCAGGACTTTAATGATGTTAAATAGCGTGTTTCTAAGCGATTTGAAGAAAAAGAGCGAACATGTGTAGATTCAGTCCAGACGGTTCTCATATGTCCTCTTTTTTCCGAGGTCGTCATTTAGGAACGTGGTGGGTAGCCGAAAACGTAATATGGTGACGATTTGTCACCTAGCGTAAAATGTTACGCTTTGGGAGTGAGAACGGGTTGTTTCAGCACGTTGGGACTGAGGTTCAGATCCGTTACAGAACTGAATGTGATTCACGATTAAAAAAACCTTTTTATGGCACGTTTCCTCCGAAAGAGCAGCTGAAAGTGGCGTATTTGAGACACAAAAGCATTACAGAAAGACAAAGCCATAAAAGCAGATTAGAGGAGCGTCTCAGTAGAAGACTGCAGCGATGCCGGGGAGCTGTAAACCAAACATTAACTGTAACTTGGGCGTTCACAGACGAAGAACTGTTCCCGTCTCAATAACCTCGGCATCGCCGAGAGCAGCTGAAGTGTGAAGTGCAACAACAGTGATGAATCAGCAGCGATGCATAAATGACAAGTGCAGAAATCAGTTTGACGAATAGCACTGGAAGCTTGTGTTATTGTCAGCTGTGTGTGTGTGCGTGCGTGTGACACACAGGCTGGTCTTAGAGAGCAGTGATTAAGTGTATCACCTGCAGAAAATTATTTCCAATTGTGAAAGAAACTATTTTCCATATAATTACACTCCTATAACTATGGTTGAAGTTAATTGAAGTAATAAAAACTATCATCTTACAAATAATTAAAGAAATCACTGCATGTTCTTCACCAAGTGACTGATTTTAGATTCTTTTACTCTCGTTTCCCCAAAGACTGTACATAAAAGATGGGCATGACCACATGTTGTTCTTCTAAAGCTAGATGTGAATATGTTTGGGCGAGAGGGTTGAGTAATAAGTTGTCAGTTACTGAAATAGATGTCGCTGCTCAGTCATGAATAAAATCCTAGAATTCCTCTCAGCAGCGCTGGAGCGCAGCCCTCTCAGACGCACAGCAGCCATATTATTGGTCAGATAAGTGGAGGGTGATTGTCTCAAAGAAGGTGGGCGAGAGGATTGGACTAGAGTAATGATGTCAGTACTGTGATTGACAGTGTTGGAAGGCAATAGTCATGTGAAGAACAGATAAGCAGCCAAACACACAGGAAAACAAGCAGTCCACTGATTACAGAACTTCATTACTGAACTTAATTCAATTCAGTTTTATTTACAAATCACAACAACACCCCAAGGCGCTTTATACTGTAAGGCAGACCCTACAATAATACATACAGAGAAAAACCCAACAATCATATGACCCGACAGTGGGAAGGAAAAACTCCCTTTTAACAGGAAGAAACCTCTGACAGAACCAGGCTCAGGCAGGGGCGGGGCCATCTGCTGTGATTGGTTGAGAAAAGGAAGACAGGATAAAGACATGCACATAAGCTTCATCATTCATACTCCAAAAGGCTCCGACAGCACAAACACGCTTCAGCGTGAGCTGCGGTAAAGCCTAGCCAGCGGCTACAGCAGTGTAACCATCCACCTCTTAGTCAAAGAGGCCATGCCCCTAATACTGAAATACGGTAATTACCGGGACCAACCGGTTTTTGTATCAGGCTGTAAATGTGTTTATTTCTGCTGGAAACTTGTAACATGAGAGTCTATGGGGACTGACTCACCGCTGGAGCCTCTGGTGGACATTGGAGGGACTGCAGCTGTTGGTTCTTTAGCGCCATCTTCATTATTCAGGCCCGAGTCTCAGCTATAAAACAACAACAAAGCTCTCAGTTCCAACATTTCTTATTTTTGTGCTGTTTTCACAGAGGTGTGCACATTAAATATGCAGTGTGGTGGTTTGCATCATCCCCTCTCTGGCCCCTCCTGTAGCTTCAGAGCAGAAATCTTCCCAGCAGGTTGCTCGCTCAGCCGTTCATTTCTCAATCGCCAGCATTCGGCAATCACAGCCTGTGTTTACTGAATGTAGAATATAACCTCTAATGCGTCTGAGGTTATTTTTCCACTGTTTATGGGGGTAGTACGAGAGTTAATGTGATTCAGGATATGGGATTTAAATGTTTTTAATATTTAATAAATGTGAGCCGCCACAGCAGCCTTCGCTCTCAGAGAGCACGTGAACCACGGCGTGTTTTTGTGTTGAGCGGTCATAGCAGGGAAAGGGCAATATTTTCCTTTATTTTAAGGACCAACTGTTCCAACTATAATGACAGAATCCCTTGTTATTGGCCTTATAGGATGGACATCGTTTTCATCCTTTATGAGCGTAGCATTCATCGGTTTGTTTTTAAAGTTAAGAAAATGAAATTAAGCCTGTGTAAGGCTCTCACAAGGACAATAAAAGAAGGCTGCGTCGGTTTATGAACGTGCTCCTGCTTGCCTGTGTACATTTGTCAGATGGATAAAGCATAAGGGCAGTAAAATAAAACTGACCCGGCGCATTCCCGCACTTAGCTGTGACGAGCGACCGGCTGCATCTTCGAACCTCGTTACGAATGCTGATGCTGAGGCCAGAGGCTAAGTGTTAGGCCAAGAGGGCAGTAATGTTGAATCAGACTAAATAAGTGACATTTTATTATCGTACAGCAACAAATATGAGCGTTTCTTCTCGCCTCTAAAGGGGTTTTACTGCTCTGAACGTGCTCCAGAGCCACGTGGGTCAGCACAAAGGAGCACATCGCAGCATTAAATGTGACACAAAAGCTCATCTGATGCACGCCTCGCCCTTCAGCCCCCGACTGCAAATCCCCCGAGCTGCTCGGTGTAAATATTTAACAGAAACAGCAGCGAGACCTGCAGTCTACACTCCAGAATTTATTGAATATTAGTCTCCATACATTTCCATCTGCCGCAGATAAGGTTCATTTAAAAGGAAAGAAAACAAATTACATGAGCAAAACAAACTGCATCTGAAATTAGAGTCTGATTCCTGTGGGACAAGTTTCATCAGGGGACTTCATCACCAGCATGCAGCAGGAAATTTCCTCCACAAATTGGAGACATGATCGATTTGCACAGAAATGAAAATCAGCCGTGACCTCCCATCGGTTATTACAAATAAGCAGACGCGAGCATGTGGGGATCACTTGGCCAGTAAGAACACATCCTGTAGTTTTGCTGCTACTGAAGCAATTTGAATTGATATTTCATCCAAACTTTGGAATAACTCTGATCTATCTGACGGCTTTGGCTGTGAGCGCTTCTGAAAAACTCATCAGGCTCTGAATGTGAACTAGTTTTACCTGGAGACCATCTTAAAAGCACGGTGATCCATCTAGTTGTTATTTTTCCGAGTTTTCTGTTCATAACTTGCCTTACAATTCCACTCATCCATTATCTCCTGTAATACCCAGAGGCATAAATCAGGGAACTGCTGTGTCGGTACTGTAAAATAAAACAGATGTGATTCTGACTGAGGAGGAGTTGGGGTGGAAGTGGGTTGCAAAGTGGCTGGCAGACACAGAAACAAATAAAATTGTCCACTGAGCTATCAGCTGATGTTGGCTGAACTGGACTTTGAGGCAGGCCTGCTCCCTTTCCCACATCATCAGACATTCGGTGCAATATTATTTAAATAACAGTTACCTCAAAGTAAAAGAAAATGCAAAGAAACCCCAACATACAAATATAATTCCTTTTAACAGCAGCCTACGTCTAGTGCAGCACAACTAAGGGAGGATTCAGGGTCACCTGGTCCAGCACTAACTATATGCTTTAGCAAAAAGGAAAGTTTGAAGCCTAATACTACAACCACAGAGGGTGTCAGTCTCCTGAATCCAGAAGGCTTTGCCTCCTCTTCTACTTTTAAGGAACCATATTCTCCTTCAGCTAAAAATCAATCAAACTCTGAGACACCACCGAGAGTTGAAAGTGGCTCAAATTCTTTTGGCTCCAACAAAAGGCTCAGTGTTGCTGTTCGCTGTTTAACATCCAGCAGACAAGAAGGACTTCTGGGTTAGAAGTGAGCTGTTAGCCTTAATCTAAAGGTGAAACACCGTATTCAGAGTGAAGGACTTCTAAAAGAAAGCTGAAATGTGCAGCTGTGCTAGCACTTTGGATGCAAACTGTTCCCAGCATCGTTCATGATGATGAGCTGCGTCATGTGTCAGGACTCGCTGTGAGGAAGAATATGAATGCTCAGATATACAAAAATACAGATGCATCACATTCATGTTGCAGGGTTTCTCAGCTATTCCAGGCACATCGGTTCCACACTCTGATGTCTGACTGTTACACAGCGTAACGCTGACCTCGTGCCACCCATCTAATAAAGCCCAGTCCAACCTCATGGCTTGTTTCAGCGCACTTTCTCATCTCTCTCCACAAATCTCCACCCTAAAGGCCGTGACCTGACATTATTGCTACTGCGTCCTGCTAATTCCAGCCTCTCTCTCTCTCTCTCTCTCTCTCTCGTACCCTCTTTCAGCTCTTTCTCCCTCACACCTCCTCACCTTTCCCCGACTCTCTCCCTCCTCCTCTCTCCATCCTCACAGACTATTTCCTGTGGTTTGTCATGGGTCACTTGGCTCATTCTCTTTACGGGTCACACGGCTTTGTCTCAGCCAGTTAGGGGAAGAAAAAAAACACACACAAAAAAGAGGATTCTGGGAGTTTCTTTAATTAGTTGGTACCAGACTGCTCTCCCTCCTCATCACCCCCGCCAGCACCACTGTCTGTCTCTTGTCATGTGAAGGGAACGTCTGGGGGAGAGGTTTTTACAGCCGCACTACTCTGTAATTCTTTAACAAAGCTAGAAGCCACCAGATTGATTGGGTTTGATGAGCTGTGAAAAAAGAACGAAAGGAAGGAGGGTGAGACGGGGACGTGGACGAAGTCTGATTTGGGTTAGACAGGAAGTGAGACGGAACGAGTGGGAGGAAGGAAGGCAGAGAGAGAGTTGGACTCGGGGAGAGACGGAGAGGGAGGAAAAATGTCAAAGTCCGACATTCACAGAAATCAACGAGCCCGTCGAAAGGACGCGAGGCAGCAGTGCGAAGTGGCGCTAACGCGTTTAATCGTTCAGCAGCGTTTTGTTTCCAGAGTTCAAGTTTGGCGTTTCAGACTCTCAGATAATCAAGTCAAAGTACAAAGTTTGGTTATTAAATCGATATCACGTGACCTCATCTCGCTCACTTCCAGTTTATTTGTTTTGCCTCTAGACTCGTGACTTTTAAAATTCCTGAATTGTGAAAATGAAACAGACGATTTCATTTGTTTGCTCATAAGAAAAAATGTGCAAAGTGGAAAAATATACTGATAACACAAAAAATAAAAACCTGAGAGTGAGAGGGTCACATGGCTGCTGTCAGGAGTATGTTGGATCCATTTATCTGCTTACGCTTGGATTAAAGCACTGAGTTTACTCTTTAAGTATTTCCATGTAGCCTGAAATGTAAATGATGCTTGTGCAGTCGTTCTGGGTTCATTAACTCAGTGTGTTTGACTTTTATTTAAATATTCTGTGTGATTCGTGGTTTTCTTAGAGTTCATATAAAGTATTTTTAGTGTATTTAGTCTTGTTCTTCGTCCTGGGTTGATTTGGAGTCGAATTCTTCTATCGGTGTTCTCTCCTCCTGTGCCAAGTTTCCTGTGTTAAAGTACCTTCTGTTATGGCTGAGCAGCCAGTGTGTTTGCGGTGTGGACCCGAGTGCAGACACAGAAGAGACAGGACTGAACTTTAACAAAAAGCCGAGCCGTTTATAAGGCTGAAAAACACGAGTACAAAACAAAACACAGGCGAAAACTAAACTGGGAAAAAACTAGACTATAATAACTGTGACCAACAGAGACGTGAACATGATTCTGAGCAGAAGCATGAGAGAAACATGAGCATGCCCTGAACAGTGGAAAGAGGAAAACAGACGCACCGACACTGAACAGAGGAAGACAGAGGACTTAAATACACAGAGGGGTAATGAGGGAAGTGGAAACACCTGAACACCACAGAGGAAGCAAAACTAAACACACTGAACATGGAGCACGACACTCAAAATAAAACAGGAAACACAATGGGACGTAGATATGACAACACGAGCTTGACAACATACTGGGGAGACAGAATTCAAGGAGAACCAACATAGACAAGGACGCATAGAAACATAAAACAGACAAGCTAATAATAATACTAGAACATTATCTCACAAGTAATACAAAATACGCAAATTCAACATTATTTTAGCAAAAGAAATCAACAATATAGAATAAACTCAAGCTGCTTGTCACAAACCCAGAGCCCCGACACCTTCATGTGTTTCCCCGCTTAGTTATCACACTGCCTGTTTTATTTTATGAGGTAGTGTAATCTTCATTCAATGCCCCACACGGTCAGTAGAAACAGCTCAAGCAGCTCTCCTGAAAGCAGATGAATTGGCTGATTCAAGTCTGCAATTTGCAGGTTTTTATGTAAATTTAGTTTCATTCCAAAAGATCCGTGGATGTGTTTTCTTTTTCAAATTCAGTTCTCCAACCCTGACAATATAAAACCAAAAGAAGTGCATGTGAAGTCAAAAACACTGCGTTTGGTTTTATTCTACCTGCAGCTGTTACATTTATGCTTATGAAACAGGTTTGGAGAGCTGGCTTTGTATGCCCTGACACAAGTCGGCTCAAATCAAGCCTACTCTGGTTCCAGGGTGGGGTGGCCAGGGTCGGCAGCTAACCCTAATCCAGGTAATGTAGTGCGGTCATAACTTTTCTTTAGTCTGGCTCTTCACCCAAGACCAATTTGATCAACGGGGCACTCAAAGCCCTCCAGGTGGTGATTCATGGAGGGATTTTTATTTCTTATCAACTTTAATGATGTCAAAAACTACATGTCTCCCAGAGGTTTTTTCTTTGCTTCTTGGACTAATAAGCATTTTTTCAGATGTGTGTTTCTATATTTTCCCTCAGGTAAATATTTTCACTTGTTGCTCACAGAAAGGAAGGAAAATAGTCAAAACACTACATTAAGACTTCAAAGTGTCCAGAAACTAGTGCATGATGTCATAATGGTTACATCCATGTTTTATATAGAGTTTATGGTATTAACACTAGTTACCAGTTAGTTCACCAGTTAGGCTCCAGCCTTATCACGGATGGATGCATGGGAGGTAGTTTAGGATTCAGCATCTTTGCCTGGACATACAGAGGTGGTGGCGATTTAACAACCAGCCCTCCAGCTATTACAGTGCATTGTACTTTTGTCAAGGTCACCTTTAAAAAAGTTGTTTGTAAAGGCTGAAGTGATGGAGACGTCATCTTGGCTGTCCTCTGTGCAGCTTTTCTGCATGCAGAGGTGATTTATTGCTCATGCAGAATTCATGCAGAGAGGAAAGCAACACGTTTGCTTGTTAGTTCAGCAATGACAGCTCTGTTAGGAGCCATGGTCCTTATTATCTGTCGATTGTCCCTTTAATTGGCGTTCGCTTTATTTTAATCCATAACTGCGCCTCCACGATGTTGCTTTGTCCTCTGTCACAGCAAAAATCGTTCGTCGGTTGATTCGGCTCGTCATGGCAACCAAATGTCAGCAAGTTGCTAATAATATCAGTGACCTTAGCAGCTCTGGCTGGGTTTGCAGAGCTGTAAGAAGGGGCTAATTTTTCCCGTCTGACAGAGTAGGGCCCCTGATTGAGGATTTGAAGGTTGGATCGAGTTAACTCTGGAGCGCTGAGGAAGTTGCAGCTGTCTTCCAGGCAGCAGCGTTTACTGTTTTCTGTGCACCGTGTAACAGATAGGACAGCTGGTCTGCATTAATATGCAACATTAAGCTATTAAAGAGCTCCATCAGTTTTCCACAGTGTGTGGAACACAGTTTTCTCTCTTCATGATGCTGGGAATCAGAACTGAGAAAGAATCTGTGAAAGGGAGGATCTGTGGGAAAGCAAAGCAGCCAAGTGACGCTTTATCTGCTGGCCATGGCGCCCAAACTACAGATTAGGGACGCTTGTTTTCTCTGCACACTGCAAAGCTGCACACTGCTGATGTTTTTAAATTATAATATTTATCATAACATCAAGGAGGAAAAGTCGTCATTCAGTTACAGCTTTACTTCCTGTCCACATTACAGAAGCTGTTTAAGTCTCTATTGGGTCTTTAAGTGATGACGATCCTGCTTCTGGGTCCAAACTACTCTGTGTTTATTAAGCCTGTTGTGTTTTTAACATGTTTTAATGTTTTGTATCTTGTTCTATTTAATCTCAACAAGCCCCTAAAAACATTCAGTGATCACTGTCGGCCTCCATCGGTTTTTCATCACCACTGTTCATTTTAAAGCTCAGTTTTTAAACCCTTACGACGTAACTACAGCCCAGGCAGCAGTATATTAATGACTAACCTGGTATTGTGGATGGATTATCTCAGTTGTTCTCCTGACTGAAGTTTGGTCCGTTTACAGCATCCTGCCATGCGATTGCATTTGTCTCTAACCATCAGGAACCTTCACGTTAACTTTTATCGAGTGGAAAAAAGTTAGCGTTCATCCTCCAGCTTCACTGTGTTTATGCTAACATAGCTGTGTCGCTAGCGGTCACGTAGCACATCATTATACCAGCTAGCCCAACTTCAGTAACCCTACAAACGTCACTGCTGTTTAGTTTTCTGTCTTCATTTATGTTGGAAGTGATAGCAGAGCTGTACGTTTGAATTTTTCAGAAATCTCTCAGTCAGAACATGCTACATCATGTTTAGGTGGAAGCTAGCGAGCTAACTTCCTGCTAAATTTTAACTCTGTTAAATTTCATAAATCCTGTTTTCATTGATGCCTGGATGTTAAACTCAATTGTTACACCTGGTAAAGCAGCAACACTGATCATTTTATTAAAGATGAAAGACTTTAGACAGTTTGTAACTCTCAGTGATGCTGCAGTGTTCGTGTGACTTTGGGACCTGAAGCGAGTTTGGACCCAGAAACAGCTAATGACGTCAGACTTAAAGACCAGATAGATAATCTCCCCCTAAATGTTTCTATAACTCAGCTGTTCAAATGGTATCAAATCTTCACTTTTGGCATTAATAGGTTTTTATTATTGACTGAAAGCTGGTTGGCTAATTGGATCAGCTAATTCGGCTGCCTGTGGACTGTGTTTCGATATTTAGTCAATTACAAAAGCGCGATACAAAATGCTCCAAAAACTGATCATATTAGTGCCCCAACTACAAATATTGAATCTTCAAACTGTGGACTTCAGAAAAACAAAGGATCTGCTCTCTCACGCAAGGCGGCAGAGTGCCTCCTCTGTGGCTCCACCCTCTTGTTTTCATCAGATAAATAATGACATCAAAACTTCACAATCCAAAGCAGCTGATCCGTCACACAAGTTGCCTCAGTCGAGCCTGCTAGGATGAACATTTGTGAGCGTGCTGCGAGCGCGCAGCCCTCTGGCATCCAAAACAGGAGGCAGCCATGCCAAATGTTTCCCCGAATGCCACGCTGCCAGATTTGCTGCCACTGTTGAACTGTTTGCTGCTGGAATAGACTCCATTTTCAATTTAAAGTTGAAATGATTATATTATTAGCATAATAATACAAGATTAAGACTGAATGAATTACAAGTGTGACAGTAAGAGCGTCTGAAGGAGGAAAGAGCAGATACGGCTTTAATTTGTGAACAGAATGGATAGCAGGGCTCGGGCGTGCACAAAGGCTCGGGTTTGTGCACGGCACGACCGGTGACATCACTTCAAATGAAACCTGCTCAAAGCAGAAACACATCAACGGTCGCCATCGCTCTCTGTTTTCCATCCCACTTCGGTCAGTGAGCCATTGGAGGGAAGAGGGCTCATTAAGGTGCTGTTTACCTGTTGGAAGTGCACTGCACGTGCAGCTAAAGTGCACCCTGTCACATTCTGTGGTTGGAGAAGCTCGATGCCGAACACATCGTGTTTCAATTAGCAGCTCTGCAGATGTCTCGTGGCAGAAAACAATCTGTCCAGCATCGGAGTGCCCGTTATTTCACTGACTGCATGCTGATTGACTCATTATACACTGCTACACTATTTACCATGTAAAGTGGGAAAAAATGAATGCAAACATGGAACAAGCATTTTACAACCCGTCGCCCAGATCGAAGATACTCTAACGTTAACACAGAGATGCATTTTCAGTTTATTCTGCACCGGGTCATGAAGGAAGCAGCTTCGTCACACTAGAGGGGGGTACTGTGAAGCAACATTAATGTGTTACTGAGGTGCAGTCATGAGCAAAACAAAGGCCACCCTTACTGCTTCCATAGGAATTCAGAGCTCATACTGAGAATGAGCTGAAACCAGTTCTTCTTGGTATTAATTTGATGATCTCTGCCAGCTTTTTGGTGCGGTTCTCCACGAAATTGAAATGCCCACCTCCGGTCTACAACAATGCTGCAGACTTCCCATGAGTGTTGGAGAGGCTGATGACTCTGGGGACATCTCAGACCCTCAAGGTTTGGAGGCCTATCTCCCCCCACCACTCCCCCTGCCGGTGGCGGACTCCCTCAGACTTTGGTGCGTTGGTGGTTCTTTGTGTCTGGGGATGGGCGTCCAGGTACACACAGGCTCACTCCTGGTGGCTGCTTGTCGGGGCCTGGAGCCTGGAGCTCGCTCGGGCCACTTCGGGGGTGGGGTGCCCTCAGCCTCTCGGCCTGGGGCTCGGTCACTCAGGCACGGCTGGCTGCCGGCGGAGCTCACGGGCGCGTCACTGCAACTCCCCCTGGCTTCTGCTCCGCGGCTGCTGAGTGAGCCCTCATCTGGGACTCTCCTCAGCTCTTTCTGGGACAGTGGCGCGGCTGCCCCTCTGTTGGTCTTCCTTGGTCTCTTGTGTTCTGGGGACTCTTGATGTCTGGAGTTTTGATCTCCTCCATACCTGCTTCATGCTGTTAAGGTTCAAAATTGAGGAAGGAGAGTACACACCACCCATGGTCCAGTAGGTCTTGGTCAAACAATGATTTTAATGAACACACGTGTGGGAAGACACTCTGTACGCAGACAGCCAGTAGTCCTCGACTTAATCAAAGCATGAACAGATATTTTATAGCATCAGGGTTTGTTTACTGACGCCCCTTCATACGTCACAGACAGGATATATACATACGTCAAATCAAAACCACAATGACCTTTTAACACAGTTTAAAAGAACATCGTCTTCCATCTTCATAACAGGTGCATCCTGTCACTGCCGGATGCTCGCTTGTCATCTTGACACCTCAGCAGCAGTTCTGCTACAAACTGCTCTTTTTGCCACCCCAGCAAAACATGATTAAACTTTCACCTATAAATGATTCTCTAACTAAGTGTGTGTCTGTGTGCTAACCACAATTGCACCCTGTTTCACCTCGCGACTAGCTCCTGACCCCTCACCAGACAGAGAGACAGAAACCACTCTCATATATGTAATAATCGAACTGAAACTATGGATATGACTTTTACTAAATAAATGTTTTAATCAAGAACCTCTACTAAACATAATAACTGTGTGCATAAGCAGAGAGTTCTGCAAACTCTCTGCAAGCCTGTTTCCTGTCAGCCTGTGACTTTTAGCCTTTCTGAAAGACACACACTGTTCTACCCCTGAATGCAATATAAACTCCAGATTATATTATTAATGCAATGGTAATAATGACAATTATTTAACAATAGCAGTAAAATAATTTCCCTTCTCCACACTCCCTCTCTTGACCTCTGGAACACCAGAGGTCACAATACATTGTGTCCTCACGCAGACCCTCTCTGGTGGTCTCGGACCTCGAGATCTCCAGGATCCTCGCCCCTCCTGTGGTCGCCGAGATCAATCTTCTGCAAAGGAAACAAAACACCTTTTCCTGCATCTCCCTAACTTATCCTATTTGGGACTCTTTAATCAAAAGCCTGATCCTAATTATCTTCTTAACTTATTGGCTTATATTTATGTACATTCTTCAACGTTACTCATCCCTTTAAAACTCTTTAAGCCCTGCTTTCACATCCGGTTGCTCGCTCTACTTTTTCCCTTATCTGATCATCAACATCCTGTGCACAAATTGTCGCTGCTGCAAGTTCCTCTACTCTAAAAGATCCAAAAGAAAACACCCATTCTAATCAAGTAAGTTTAAGCATATAAGCAATTACTCCTGTATACATTTCATCATAGCTAAATGCTGCCTTGAAACAACTCCTATGTGTTAACTTCATTTTAACCTCACATTTCCTATGTTATCACCTGTTTTTGGTATAGCCTTTTTATTTCATTTTGCTCCTTTAATGTAACAATACCTCCTAATTCTAGTTTATCAGACTTAACCAAAATATATGCTTTCCTTCCTCTTCGGTCCTTCTTTAAGTTCAGTTAAAAGCTAAATGAATTTAAGGCCTTTTGCCTGGAATCAATACTGTCATGTGTGTTTCTTAACTCTGTGTCTGTAAGCGTGTGCAATCCTTCATGAACTCATATTATCCTCACAGTAGATTGGCTAATCATAGCGCTAGCCAAAGGCTCGTGACCCTCCAGAGACAAATTTGAGCCACAACTCCTTTAAAAGCACAAAATGCAATATGTATAAAAATCATTTCTATTTATAAGCTCCCCCTTTATCCTAAAGATAAACCTATGTAATATCTGTATGTGTACGCCTACATTATAACCACTTCTTCTAAAAATCAAAAAAGAAATCAAAGCTGTTCTACTCCTTCAACCCTCACTAATTTTCCCCAAAGGATATCTTTTGTCAACGTGTCCCACAATTTCCCTCTAAGATTTATTCACAGCTTTGAAAAACCGGCATTGTATCTTCTAAACAGGATTCAGTTCACTTTAATCCTTTAACCTTAACATAAAAATAACAGTTTCAGTTTTACCATATCCAAATGATCAAAAACCCCAAAAGTCCTAACATGATCCTAAATTATTAAACAATTAAATTAATACACCCTAAACCCCCCTTTATCTTGATACATTTCATGTGTCAAGATACTATACAAAACTTAAAAATGCTCAGTTTTCCCCACTCATGATCCAATTCTATGTCATAAAAATAAACTTAAAACAAAACAGTTATCAGTCATGTGTTTCTTCAATTAATGGTAACTGAGTTACATCAAAAATATTTCCCCTTTAGCATTTGGCATTCTCCCAACAATATACTATAATCCCATAATCTAACCCCACCTAATAAAACAAAACAGAAATTTTCTTCTGGTAAAAACAAAATGTTTGTCCACATTTATTCATCCTCACTCACATGCAGTCACACATTCACTCACATCCAGTCACACCATGTATTTGCTGATAGTGGAGCTTCCCGCACGATCAGATACTCCACCCTCAGCAAAATGAGCTCAGTCATTTTTTATTTTCCATAGGAAAATATTTCTTTATGCTTTTGGACTGGATTGACTCGCATAAAATCCTTTTTACAGGGACTTACGACCTGAATAGTCCCCACAGGTAGCTCTCCTCAGCCAATTGTAATCTGGAAAGCCGCCTTATATTTGCTCTTCCCGAGAATTTTCAGCGCCGTTATTCACTGTTGCAGGCCTGCTTAAAACAGAAATGAAAAAATAGAGCTGATTGTTAGCTCATAAAAACAAAACAAAATCACCTGACAGGTTTTCCTTAAGTGCACTGTCCATGTTTCCTAAAACTCCCTCTATTAAAAACAACAATAACAACAACAACCTACCTGACAGAATCAACCCATCACCACAACAACCTTAAACACACAAGTCTTACCACCACATAATTTCACCTCCTCAATACACCAAAAGTCTCATTAAAACCACACAATTTGCACACAAAAATCACCCCCTTATGACCCCTTACGACATCATATAATCACTAAACTATAAATTCCCCACCCCAATCTGCACTTCTCGTCTCTGCTATGCTTCCTCTTCCTGAAAGTCACAGTCACACACACACTCAGGAAGTTCCTTCGTCACCACACACTCCAGCTAATTTGCATACTGAGTCATCTCTCAAGAAGCTGTAACAACAGAAACATATGTTTAAACATTCCCAACTCATTAAATCATTTTATTTCTTCCAACAGTGATCACTAGTGTTGATCACTCAGTACGAGAGCACTCCTAAGTCACTCTTTTTAAAACTACTTTAATCCCTTTTTGTTTTCATAACCCCCTTTGTCATATGGCTTCTTCTATTCCTCAATTACAAACACAAATGTATTTTATTAAACATTCACACCATTGTATCATTCATACAAAATAGCAAGCTGTTCTTCATTGCATATGTTTGTGTTCTTAGCCAGGTTTAATCTCTATCTCTGCATTAAACTCCATGAGCTTGTCTTGTCTTTATAAGGTTAATGCATTTTCTGTTTGTGTATGTGAATTTGCATATGGTGCTTTTGCAGTGTGTCAGACTCCTTCATAATTTTGCCTTTAAACAGTCAATTTTCTCCTCCCCAAATTTACTAACCCAAATTCTGATTTCCTACCTTAAATAGCAGCATTCCTTGTCCTCAGCCAGAAGGTAGGGCTCCACTTGCCACTTACCCCCTCTGCCTCAGCCCAGCGGCCTTACCCGTCAGGTCCCGTCTTCTTACTGAAGCCGAGTAATCGTGACTGTGCCTGCCTTAGGTTGTCCCAGGGTTTCGAGGTGGGATCTTACCCGTCATGGGCTATCCAGCCTTCCATACTCGCCTGATACGGGGCCCAAGTGGGCAGGGGAGGGAACACACTGGCTCTGGGAATTAAAGGAATGTAAGCTGCTTCCTTCATTGCATCTTATATTAAACTATCTCACTTCTGACTCCTTCCTAGAATAATTTCACATATGGCACTTTGTGTATGTGTGTTTTCTATTCATTAATGTAATTGTCAGTTATTTTCTCTCTTCATTTTACCTTCTTTTGTTTGTTTGTGACGTTCTACTTTAGTTCTACTAAACCTTGATGTAAAAACAATACTCCCTTATTTCACGCACACACTCTGCATTTTGCCTACGCACACACTTCTCTCTCAGACTTCCTCTGTTCACACATCACCTTGCACTCACTCTACTATCAACTTTCATAGTGTTATTATTATTTAGTATTTTGTACACCTCACACAGAATCATTCAAATCGAGTACTCACAGCATTCACATCACAACCTTCAACTTTCACTTTCGATCCTGCAAGACGCAGAGATGGACATCTCCTTCACCTAACATAAAACTAAATTACCATATCAACATACAATTACTGAAATTCAAACTCCAATACACCGTCTGTTTTAATAAAGTCAAAGAGTAAACAGGTGTACCAAGTGTATGTACTTATGTGTTTTAAACTGAAAGAAAAAGAAACTCAAACTCTTATAACATCACTCATGCCTCTCTCAAATTAAAAACACTTTCAAACTTTAAAACATCCTACTTTACATCACCCAAGAAATACCTCTCACACCTTTATTCATCATGTCAAAGCTTTCTCCATTTTGCACAGCCTGCCACATGTTTAACAAAAAAAATCGCTGCCCGAGAAGGCTCCCACATATCAAGGTGGTCGCTCTCACAAATTTCCAGCAGACCCTCAAATAAACAAAAACAACGACCCAGTCAGGCTTCCAGTTCAGCCTCCTCAATTTCTATGCACACCGAAAACTCATGGGGAGATTCTTCTGTCTCCCCGTGTCCTACACAATTCACCTCCAAATGATCCCCTACAATTGAAATTTCAGTGTGGAATGACGCAGAGATTAACATTCCCTTATTTATTTACTATATGTAACCTGAATTTTTCTCTCTCTTATCAAATAACAAAGGTTATCTTTAAAATTTGTTATTGAACTACTAATTAAGTTGCTTTTTATGGTATCGATGGTAAACTACCCCTAAAAAGTCCACTTCATTGCGTGTTCATTGAGATACTTCTATTAAGGCTATTTAACAAGTTCAATTTACACATATTCATTAATCTGTCACGCTTATTAGTGGCTCATGGTTACTTAAAACCTATGTCTGACTTGACCACAGAGTTAGAGTATCATTCAATCCTCTCAGGATGACCACTCCACTTACTCTGCATCCAGTCAGCTCATGAATTAACAACACTTGCAGACTGTAACCCTTTTATTTTTTGTTTATGCCTTCAAATCTACCTTAAATCTTCTTACCTAAACGTTGGTTTTAAACACAAACAATTCTTATATTCTATTTTGAAACGCTGTCACCATTCATATATTTACAATGTTATTATTTACTAAGCCAGCATTTTAATCGCAGACATTTATCCACATTTGCAAACAATAGTTATAGGGCTGAATAATCACACAAAACCGAAAGCATAGTCCTCTCATGCACTCTGCATCAACTGCCTCATTTGCATGCACACACACTCTTCATCTAAGAATAGCAACAGGAAGTCAGTGCATTGCTGACTCGACCCACAGAGATCTTTTTTTATTACAGAGACGTCTTATATTTACAACCACTGTCAGATCTGCCAGCTTTAGCTGGAGGACGGGGCTGTGGCCCCCCCACACCCTCTAGCAGATCATTACATGAAGGAACCTTTTAAAAACAAGCGCGTCCATGCTCACAGGTGTACACACGGGTGATCACACCCACAAACTACACCCTTTTTGGCTCCTACCTCAAAGCACACTGTGTTCTGTTGATCTTATGTGCTGCACAATAATGTTTAATATTTAGTATTTACTGTCATATTCCCATATATCATTGTGATGTTGTTTATTCTGTTGCTCTGTTTTTTTGCTTGTTTTCTCTTTTTTCTTTCTCAACAGGTGATCCAGGTGATCGATATTTGTATTTTTTGCCTGTTTGTTTTGTTGGTTTTTGTTTTTTGACCTTTATCACCGTTCCTCTTCCCCGCTGTTTTCCTTTCCGTCTTTCTTTCTCCCCTTTTCTTCCCCCCAGTCATGTCTGTCCTGTGTGTAGCAAGCGAAAATAAAATAAACGATAAAAGCAAAGATGAATCAAATAGACCAATACAGCAAGGTGTGGACCGGGATGGTCCATTTGATAAAGCAAATCCGTTGGGCATCTTTCTTTGCCTTTAGACAACAATTTTGAGGGCAAAAGAACCAAACGGGACAGGGGGGGAAAAAAAGGAGAGGCTGATGACTCAACCTGACTGAGATGCTGTGGGGGGACCTTCAGAGAGCTGTGCATACAGGAATGCTGCAAACTTCAATGAAGTGAGGTTGAACAACACTGTAAAAGAAGAGTGGGCCAAAATTCCTCCACAGTGATGTGACCGAGTGATAAAGTCACAGAAACCATCACTGTAACAGACTAAAGTCTGAGTTTCAGCATCACAAAGATGGCTATATTTTTACTAGGCTAGATCACCATGGTAACTGATGCTGAACATATCCTGATCTGGAGCAGCTGTATGTTCTGAAAGTGACACATTTTTACTGATTCTTTTGTTTCTCTCAGCTTTAAATGTGATATAGTTTCTCTGCTGTCTGCACAAACTTTATTCACTCAGCTGATGAAGCAGAAAATGTTTTTATGCTTGGTCCTAATTTCCTGTTTGCTTTTACACAGCTGGACGTGCAACAGCTGAAACACAGATCAGAAACTCATCAGTCACATCGGTAGGCTGTTTTTACCCAAGAACATTCAACTCACTGTATTATAATATTATAGAACATTTACATTTACTAGACTTGCATTATTTCCTTTATCAGACATTGAGACAGACTCTGCACTCGCTGCATAACCTTTAATATTTATGTGTATGCAGTTTGAAGTTTCAGGGCTCTAATGTGCAGCTGCCATGCCAGAAAAAACAGCAGCACCAAGCAGTGAAATGAATAAATGAACTCACACACGGTACTCAGCTGATCGACGTCGCGTGGAAGACGAGTGAAATGATGCGTCAAACACCCTTTAATGTGAGCGTGCTCAGAGCCTAAAGTGGACGGCGTGGGCAGAGTAAGCTGATGGTCGTGCTCACCTCTAACTGCAGCTTTAGGTTTTGATGAACCGGCTAACTCAGGGGTCAGCAACCTTTAACACCCAAAGAGCCATTTGGAGCCGGTTTCCAGGCAAACGAAAACTCTGGGAGCCGCAAATACTTTTTGACATCTAAAATGAAGATAACACTGTATATATTGTTTTTTACCTTTATGCTTTGTGTGGACAACTAAGGTGTGTTGCTCATGAAATCCTTGAAGTGCTACAAAGAAAATTACATTTTATTTATGTATATGATATATGATATGATATGATATGTTTACAATGGGACTTCTGCTCCTGAACCTCTGCGCACAGCGTCTGCAGATCGGGGCTGTACGAAGCCACTTTCATCTTTACAGGGCTGTAAGCTGTCGTCTGTGAGGCGTGAGCGGTGTTTGTTTGTAACACAGTTCACGGTGGAGAACAGCTGCCGACATAATGTGGATCCGAAGGTCCATAACTGGCCTACCTGGGGTTGAAAGTCTCGATAAATGCACGGCGTTTCTGCGGGTACACCGGTTTCCGCGAGTGTGACGCTTATTTTGAGCGATGAAAAAAAAATTAATTAATTAAAAGAAATAATAGAATATAATTGTATTTTTATATTTCAATATCACAATAATCTTCCAATTTAGAACTACAAGTTAAAAAAGAACTAACATAAATAAAATACACTTCTGCTAAATACTTCTAATTTATTTTCCCAAACCACGCGGAGCCGCACTATGAGGACTAAAGAGCCGCAGGTTGCCGACCCCTGGACTAACTCAAAGAACATCTGGCTATGCTGAACTTGCTCCTAGTTCCACCCGTCTGATGTCTGTTATTAGTGTTCTTCTATCTGCGCCTAGAGAGCCTGGCCATGCAGAAACAATTCATCTTAATTTAGTTCAAGAAGGAACGACTCCTTTTTTAACAGGAAGAGACCTTCAGTGAACGGGGATCGTAGCCATCGACTTCAACATGAGAGAGGAAAGAAAAGAAGCACAGAGACAGGGATGGAAAAAACCTGCAGAAGAACAAAGTTAATGACTCACAGTAGCGACTAAAAACACAGCGATGCACATTCAGAAAATGAAGGTCCGTATATATCACATCATACGCAGTTTATGAAAGCACTTTAACTGAGTCTCATGCAAAGCTCTGAACGAGTCCACAAAGTAGTGCATGGTAGACTTTACAGGAATAATGGAGCAACATAATAAAAACACCACCGTACAGCCTGATACTGACAACTGCTGCAAGTCTGGGACAGTTAAGAGCTGAACGTGACGGCTCAGTCACTGTGTTACGTTTACCCGACTGACCTGATGTGAAAGGAGCTGCACGTAAAATGACATTTGTTCTGTGTAGGCTCTCAGTCATCCAGGCTACGGTAGCAACTCTTTGAAAACAAAAGCTGCTTCATGAAAAATGGATGTAGTGGGCTTTCGCTATGCTCTGTAAAGACAGTCACCCATCTCTGCTGAAAGCATCTGCTTCTGCAGAATCAGCTTTGCTGTTTCATGCCACTCTGTTAGCTTAAACCTAAAGCAATCTGCTGTCCTAGGTAAAACTTGTGAGCGACCAGATTTGTCCTGCAGGCTCTGGTTTTGCTGTTGCACCTGTGACAGGTGGTAGTTATCTGCACCCTCGTGGTTTGAGCTTTACAGACCGGCGTTTTACCTTGTGATAATGTCATGATTCAGACTCAGTAATTTAGATAATAAATCATCATTAACTGGCATTTCTATAGCACTCATCTAGTCTTACTGACCTCTTAGAGCTTCATTCATATCTGCCCCCCTAATAAACTGGAACACTGTAAGAAAACCCAGAAGACCAAGGAAGCACATCCCAGAATCATCCAGATGTGGGGTGATGGTGATAACCTCAGTGTGGCAGCAACAACAATAAGGAAACCGGCCAGATACCAAACAAAATTAGGTAGCCCTAGATTTTAACAAACAAGGACCATCTCAACTGATACTGTGCCCTAAAATCTGGACGAAACGGTGCAAAGTTGAACTTTTTTTTATTATACATGCCCACTTCTTTTATTTCTTAGTCCCAGCTGTTTTTTCTCAGACTCGCTCAGTCCAGATTTCGTTGCAGCAGGAGAACCGGGAGGGAGGCCTACAGGATAGAGGGTGTCCTCACCGACAACAACCCTGCGAGGTGTGGAAAAGCATCCAAACCCTCACCAACTACTGAGGACAGAGCCCCCCAACCCCTCACAGCAGCCTCAAACCTGCAGAGGAGCTCAACACCTGGTTTGAGACCACTCCTCCCCTGCAGCTCTTTCCCCCACCACCTCCTCCCCTTCACCCAGCTCTATGCCAATGACACCACTGTGGTTAGGCTCATCTCTGATGGAGATAAGACAGCGTACAGGGTGGAGGTAGAGAAGTTGTCCTGCTGGTGCTCCGAAAATAACCTGAAGCTGAACGTCCTTAAAACCAAAGAACTCGTAATGGACTTCAGGAGGCACAGACAGGTCCACCACGGGTGGAATCTGTCTCCACCCTCAGGTCTCTGGGCACCCACATCTCCACTGATCTCACCCACAACTCAGAGTACGCAGGGGCCACAACTGAGAACAGGAAGGCTCCACAGAGGGCCATTAACACCGCCCAAAAAAAACCTTGGGTGCCCTCTGCCACCCCTGGAAGCCATCGCCAGATCCTCCTGGGGCAGAGCCATCACAGGTGACCCATAAACCCCGCCCACCACCTATTTGACCTTCTGCCCTCTAGTCAAGCTTCAGGTCAGTCATGTCCCACAACTCCAGACTCACTAACAGCTTCTTCACCTGGTCGATTCAGACTGTTAACAAACAGTATCCCCCACACCGCACCAATCTGAGCCAGGGTCTGAGTAACCACTCAGACTACGTCTTCGTTTGCTCCGAGCACTTTGTTCTCCAGTGTGTGCCGTTCTGTTGTTTTGGAGATATTCCTCCTGACTGTATATTTATTCCTGCTGTCCTACTATTTATATTTTATTCCTGCACAGTTGGTGGGGTGCACCCATAATTTTGTTGTACATGTACAATGCCAAAAAAGGGCTATTCTATTCTGTTATTAAAACTAAAACCTCTTTATATAAGCAGTTTCTACTGTGTGTGTGTGTGTGTGTGTGTGTGTGTGTGTGTGTGTGTGTGTGTGTGTGTGTGTGTGTGTGTGTGTGTGTGTGTGTGTGTGTGTACTGGGGAAAATGGCATTGCTGTTTGTTCATAATGTTCTCTGGAATTATATTTGCCAATTTTTTAATGAGGTTCTGCTGTGAGAAAAAGAGAAGGAAAAGCATTACACCGGAAATCTATTTCCGTAGCTTAATAGATTACGTTTTATTAAAGCGTTTCATTATCCTCCCTCCCTTTGAAGCAATAAAAATACCTCAATTACATTATTATTAATAGGAAAACGTTTGAAAATGGAGCAGTACCTCCACTAAGCTAGAAACGCCTTCATACCACGCATGGATCGAGTCACTGGATCCAGATTAGTTTGTGATATTTCATGAAGAACATCAAGAAACTGAATAAAACGTGTTTCTGAAGATAAGACAGCTGATCATCCCTGAAATGATAAAGCTGACAAATGAGCTTCACCTGCAGGACGTCGGGGTTCAACCTCAGAAACCTCCAGAGGGAAGTCAGGTGATCAGCTCCAAAAGACACAGCTTCATTATTTATTTCTACGTTTGGAGCCTTTTCTGGGCACATCCAAAAACTGAAGACCTAAAACTCATTAACAAGATTTCCTTTCAACATGTAAATGAATCAGAACTGTAGCAATATTGAGATGTATTGACTTTTGTATAGTATTTTTTTCTCTTCTCTCTCTTTTTTCTTTACTAAATGTACCTGTTTATTGTTTACATGTTTGAAATAAATTAACGAACAAACAGATCATGTCTCCTCTGGGAGGACCTCTCAGATGTGTTGGAGAATGCAATACTTGACTAGACTTTAATGGACAGACATGCAATGGAAAGGTTTATTGCACCGCTAAAGAATCATTTGAAAACTTGATCGCTCCAAAGTTGGTTGCGTGTTTATGTAAATCAACTTTTTCAGCAATCCAACAATAAGACAAACTGATGTATGTCCCTGGCAGAGGTTTTCATAAGATGGAGAGATGAGAGCAGCTTAAAGTGCAGCAATGATGACAAATGAAGAACTTTTAATAATTCAAAGCTGATCGTTGTGGAGCAGGCGGAGACCTCATATCAACACAAGATTTGATTTTCACTTGTTCTGTGAACCTGTTAGCATCCGCCAACCAACTGTTGACTCTTCTGGGGTTAGGGTTGGGTTTCGTTTTAGCCTCAAGCTAAATGAGCAAATATTCATAAACTGCAACATTTTACCTTCCAAATGAGGTCTGGCGCTGAGCGGGCGGACGGTGAGAGGTTAGCGTTCAAACAGAAACAACAGGATCACTGCGGAGCTGAAAAATTGGATGAGAAATAAAAACGACTAAATTACAGACAGAGCATTTAGAGGGGGCAGAGTGTCAACCGCTATCATGTCAGAGGTCAGAAGTAACACAGCTGATTAATTTACATGCAAATGTAATGGATTATTACTTTAACCCTAAACCGGAGCTCCGGCGCTGATTGCAATAACACATCTGAATACTACAAAAAAATGTCCATCACGCCACTCTTGTGTTAATCTATGCACGGTCTGAAGCATGTGTGTGGGAATGTATGTGAATGTTTTACTGTTATATCTTATTAGTATTTTAAGTATTCTATCTATTTTATTTATTGAATTTTATTGTTTTATTTATATTTTGATATTGCTAGGGATGATGCAATGATCGGGGACCATTCTTAATTTCGTTGTTCTCATGACAATGACAATAAAGTTTCTGATTCTGATTCTGATTCTGAGCTGCCCGAAGCGAGGTAGGGCGGAGCAGCACACACGACCCCATTTTGCTAAAGTGCCCTCGCTGTTGGTTTACATAAAACTCAAACGGCTCTCAGAAGGGTGGGAAAATAAAAGCAGACGAAGGACAGAGAGGAGCACACACGTCTGACATTAATACAAACCCAAAGTCGCAAAGCGAGGGGTCGCGGGCGGTTTGGCTGGAGCAGAGCGAGGGGCCTGCAGCAGCACAACAGAAACGATGGAAACATCTGTTACAGCTGGCACCACCATCTCTCCGCCTGCCTCGCATCCTGTCTGTCATTGTGTCTGATACGGCTCTCATCCTGCCCGTGCTTCTCTGCCTCACCTCCGTCCTCCATCAGCACGTCCTCCGTCTTCCTGCTCGTGTTACATCAGCGCCACACTTTCTCCTTTGAACATGAAAACTTTTTTTCTTGTCCAGCATATCATTTCAGAAAACCTTTAGATGATAAAAAGACAATAAATATAATGCGGTATGTCTCTAAAGGGTGAGTGGCAGGACGACACTTGCTCCTGATGAATGAACCAAATTTCCATGCACAGGTGATCTGGATCACCAGAATATACCAGAATCTGAATTTTGTGTATGAAAGTGTATAATTTTTTCGCTGCCTGCTCTCGTTCTCTTTCGACGGGTGGCTGAAGGTCAAAGAGCTAAAAGACAATACTGAAGAAACGGCCTTGGAAGGATCCAGAAAGCATAAATACATTTATTAAATCACATGAAAATGTATTTTTTGTGTATGTATGAATTGACATTATGAGGCTTATTTTAAACAGCTTTAAAACAGCTCCAGTAAAACCATGAAGGAGGAAAAACCAGAGCAGTGGCTGCTGTGAGATAAAAACTTCATATCTCTAAAACGTCAGATTTACAAAAAGACTGAAACTGGTGGTGAATTTAAAGTTGGCTCAGTGATCCCTCGAGCCATGAAACCTAATCAGCGCTAAACCAACCATGTAAACTTTTAAGATTTAGAAGGAAAAACTGCAGCTAAGCCCCCAAATTTCACACAGTGTTCTCAACAAAATTAGAGGCTTGTTGCTGCCCACATCCCCGCGGACGCTCTACAAAGGGTTCGGGGGTCAGCCACCCCTGTGAGCAGCACACCTGGATTAGGTGGAGATGATGCGACTCATGCAAGGGCACTTTCACCAGGATGAATATAATGCAACTGAGCTGGAAAGCTTCTGGCTACTGGATGATCCTCTTTAACTATCAGGCTGCAGAAATCCCCCCACAGGCTGAAAACCTCAGTGAGGTGCACAACACATAAACACTCCTGCGGTGCCCCACATAGCCTGCAGAATTAATAAGCTTGTGTCTGCCCGTCACACATTGTAGAGTTGTTCCAATTTCAAAGAAAAGCAGAGTGTAACATGTACAACGTGAAGAGTCTGGAGGCTTTTTTTCAGTGGCTGCTTCGTCAAATTCAAACCTCAGAGACAGTCGGTCAAATATCTGAATGCTGCAGCAGTTCAATAACCTGAATAAAGTTTTGCATTGTTTTTCTGCAATCCAGGGATTAGCACAAACTCAACGTTTCGCAACCAGCATACGTGTGAATCAGCATCAGAGAAGATGAGCCTGCTGCTCACCTGATCAGACTTCAGTAAAGTCTTCATGTTGATCTCTTTTCTGGCTTCTTGTTTCAAATCTTACCGAATGAAACACGATGAATATTTGACCATTTATGATGAACATGTCGTGTCTCTTGGTCTCTCAGTCAAATCCACTCCTTATTAATAATGGATTGGATTTATATAGCGCTTTTCAAGGCACCCAAAGTGCTTTACAATACCACTATTCATTCACTCTCACATCCACACACTGGTGGAGGCAGCTACAGTTGTAGCCACAGCTGCCCTGGGGCAGACTGACAGAAGCGAGGCTGCCATATCGCACCATCGGCCCCTCTGGCCAACACCAGTAGGCTGTAGGGTAAAGTGTCTTGCCCAAGGACACAACGACCAGGACAGAGAGCCCAGGGATCGAACCGGCGACCTTCCGGTTACAGATACGCTTCCCAACCCCCTGAGCAACGGTCGCCCCCACTACTGATGTTTAGTGTCGAAAAAAGTAAGATGGCCGTATTTAGATGCTTCAACAATCAACGACATGCCACCATAGGGCAGGGGTGGGGAATAGGGCTGGGTATCATCACTGATTTCTAGAATCGATTCAATTGGATTTGAATCTGGGAAATTTTGCCTCACACAGTCAGAAATATTATCATTCAGATCAGCACATTTACATATTTTTGTATCTTTAAAAAGGAAGCTGACACTTGTGAGACTTTATCAAAGGTGTGAGCATCACAGCAGAGGCCTTTGTGTCAAAGTAGCTGAGGATGAAACAGAAAAACGTGAAGGTGGTTTTCCTTTCCTGGGATTTTATAAAAATATTCTGCAGTCGATCAAAAACGAAAGAAAACCATTAATCAACATATGAACATCACCTCTGAAGTTACAGCGGTTTTAGTAGAGACACGGCTGAGCGTTTTGCATTTTGTATAACAGCTGCCGACAGATTTTTAGACAGAAAACTGTTGTTGAAGTACAGAGAGAGAGAGAGCTGTGCATGAAGTGCATCGGGTGAGAAAGCCACATCTCACTGATTCTGATGCGTCGGCGGGTCGAGCTTTGTGTTTACGTCTCTGTGCAGGATCCGTGTTCCTGCTCTCGTTTACTGTTTTACCTGTTTGGTGGTTGTTGAACTTTTGTGAGGTTTAACCTGAGATTCTGGCGTTTTGGGCATAATAAATTTATATTAAAAAAATCGATTCAGGATTTTAATGAATTGATATCACGTTAGATGATATACCAGAATCGATTTTAATCGATAATCAAAACCCACCCCTAGTGGGGAACTTCTCGAGGGCCGGTGTCCTGCAGGTTTAGATGTGCTCTTGATCCATCACAGCTGATTCAAATGGCTAAATGACCTCAACATGTCCTGAAGTTCTCCAGAGGCCTGGTAATGAACTAATCATTTGATTCAGGTGTGCTGACCCAGGGTGGGACCAAAAATCTGCAGGACACCGGCCCTTGAGGCCTGGTGTTCAATTCAATCTTATTTATATAGCGCCAAATCACAACAAAAGTGCACCCCTGATTTAGATAAGATAAGATAAGATAACCTTTATTAGTCCCACACGTGGGAAATTTGTTTTGTCACAGCAGGAAGTGGACAGTGCAAAAGTTATGAGGCAAAAATTAGAATACAATAAGAATAAATACAGTACACAACTGTACAGAATAGAATAAAATACTATATACAGTAGAATACAATAAAATAAATATACAATAAGATAAAAATAGAATACAAATACAAATACTATATACAACTGAGTAAAAATACAACGATGACAGAAAGGATTATTGCACTTAGTATTATTGCATATGTATGGATGTGTGTGCTTGATCAGTTAAAGTCTTTATTATGGAGTCTGACAGCAGTGGGGAGGAAAGACCTGCGAAATCTCTCCGTCCCACACCGTGGGTGCCGCAGTCTCCCACTGAAGGAGCTGCTCAGTGCTGTCACAGTCTGCTGCATGGGGTGGGAGATGTTGTCCATCAGGGATGACAGCTTAGCCGCCGTTCTCCTGTCACTCACCACCTCCACTGGGTCCAGAGGGCATCCTAGAACAGAGCTGGCCCTTTGGATCACCCTGTTCAGTCTCTTCCTGTCCCCAGCAGAGATGCTGCCGCCCCAGCAGACCACACCATAAAAGATAGCAGAAGCCACCACAGAGTCATAGAAGGTCTTCAGGAGTGGGCCCTCCACTCCAAACGACCTGAGTCTCCGCAGCAGGTACAGCCTGCTCTGCCCTTTCCTGTAGAGGGCGTCTGAGTTATGAGTCCAGTCCAGTCTATTGTTCAGATGAACACCAAGGTACCTGTAGCTGTCCACAGCCTCGATGTCCATACCTTGGATGTTCAGTGGTTGCAGTGGAGAATGCTTGTGCCTGCGGAAGTCTACCACCAGTTCCTTGGTTTTACTGGCGTTGATCTGGAGGTAGTTCAGCTGGCACCAGTCCACAAAGTCTTGAGTCAGTCCTCTGTACTCCTTGTCGTCCCCATCAGTGATGAGGCCGACTATTGCAGAGTCATCAGAGAACTTCTGCAGGAAGCACTGGGTGGAATTGTGGGAGAAGTCTGCAGTGTAGATGGTGAAGAGGAACGGAGCCAGAACCGTTCCCTGTGGGGCCCCCGTACTGCAGACGACCCTGTCCGACACACAGCCCTGAGTCCTCACATACTGTGGTCGGTCGGTGAGGTAGTCCAAAATCCATGTAGTGAGGTGATGGTCCACTCCAGAGTTCACCAGCTTGTCCTTCAGAACCGAGGGAAGAATGGTGTTGAAGGCACTGGAGAAATCAAAGAACATGATTCTCACAGTGCTTCCAGCGGTCTCCAGGTGAGCGAGGGAACGATGTAGGAGGTGAATGACGGCATCATCCGCTCCAATGCCAGGCTGGTAGGCAAACTGAAGTGGGTCCAGTGATGAGCTTGTTAGGCGCCGAAGCTGAGCCAGGACCAACCGCTCCAGGGTCTTCATCAGGTGGGATGTCAGAGCCACCGGCCTGTAGCTGTTGAGGTCCTTGGGGCGTGAAGTCTTTGGCACTGGTACAACACAGGAGGTTTTCCAGAGCTGTGGGACTCTTCCCAACCTCAGGCTCAGATTGTGGGTCAACAAATAAATCCCAGAGTCACATTAGAAACTGGGATTGTTGTGGAGGGCCGCAAACCACCCAAAAAACAACCAGTTCAGCCAATAAGCTGGAATCACTTCTGCTCTTTATAAACTGCTGGTGTTGAGCAGATGTTACAATAAGGCTATGAGAATGTGAAAAGGACAAACATTTAATCTATGTTACTGTTTTGTTCCTTTTAGCCCCAACTTGTCCCCTTTCAATTCACTCAGTGCACCGCTGCCACCCCCTCTGTAATCTCTTTTATGCCACGTACAAAGACGAGTGACTGGGCCGTGCCACAGACATCACACCTCGCATCCAGAGCCAAGGTCGAACCGCGGGAACCTGGTCTGGAGCGCTCCACCTCTGGGTGGTAAAACGTTGCAAAGGTTGCATGAATAAGTAAACCTGTGATCAAAGGTTTCTCTTGCCTCACTCTGACCATATCTTGACCAACAGCAAAGCTTTTGTTTCCAAAAGACGTAATGTGACTCTATGGGAACAGACTTATGTCCTCACTAATAATAATAAGAATAATGATAAGTTGTGCATAACAGGAAGGTTATGTTTTTTTGCCTTGACCCAGCCCACATTGGATGGAGGTGTGGCAGGTGAACACATCCTGTTTGAGTTGTTTTCTTTGCCGTTTTCCCCACTTGCTGATTCTTTTTCTCTGGGAATGATAACAGCCTCTCCACCCACCACTGTTGCAGACAAAACACCCACCCTCCAAAGCCGACGGCACTCCCCAGGACAGCCTGCCCTGGCAAACCGCAAAAAACAGCTCAGCAACAGCTCGAGGGACACATTCAGGAGTCCGACCTCTAAATTCTGTAGATCACAATCTGATCAAATATCTGCTCCAGTACCACCACAGGACAGCCCCAGAGGCGGAGCGCTCATGCCTCGACAGGTCAGAGCTGCTGTGGTGACAGAATATCAGACAGAGGCAGCGTGAAAGGGCCCGAATCTGAGAGAGGATTCGCACATGCTGAGATCCCGGTGTGCACACAGAAGCAATAAAAGCACCTCTAATGGGCTTCAGTCCGGGTTGTCAGAGGAAACAAGGCCTCCTCTCTGAGCTTACAGGTAAGTCTGCATGATGCATGCTGTATGAAGCTTCAGCCTCTGCTAGCTTAGCTTAACAGCAAGGCTGGAGGCAGGGAGAACGAGTGAGTCAGCGCCTCTAAAACTCACTAATTAACACGTTATGTCTTCTTGTCTTACGCAGCGAGCTGTTTCATGGCTCTGAGCAGCTGCCAGACAAATGAAGGAGAAACACCAGGAAACTACGGAGCCAGGCCAAGAAATAATGCTGTAGCATTACTGTGGTCTAACCACTGACACTGCTACATTATGTTCAGCCTTTTGCTTTGTTAGGCCACACATGAGTGACGTTATGGTGTGAGACAACAAAGAGCGAACTCACAAATGCTCGTGAACAGGTGAACACGCAGAGTTTCACAAGGTTTGAGTCACATTTCATTTATTAGGTTCAGCTCGTCCGGGAGCTAAAACCATGAGGATCTGCCTAAATTAGATCTCCTTTAGTTTTACATCTAGTGATTTATTTCCATGTACTTCAAGTGAATGACTTGTGCCTCAGAAGAGTCAGAAGTTGGTACACGTGTCTACCCCACATCAAAGACCACACAGAGAACCGACGATTAATGAATGACTTAATTTTCTAGTGAAAAATGAAGCCGTGGCTAATCAGACCAGGTGGTATTTCATGGTGGATCAAAATCTGACGGTCCATTTCTGCGTTTACAATTCCATAAATTTCACAAGATACCCGGCACCACACATTGGAAATATAGCTGTGCTTCCAGCTGTTGGCTGAGCAGCATCGATGGCCCGTCCATAGCTGACAGTGTCCACTGTGTGTTTTTCTATCCAGGTGTGCTTTCACTGCACTGGCCCAGTGTTTGGGATCATTTTCATCCAAAGAAATAACGCCGCTCGGATGTTTTCCAGATGCTGGATCAAAATCTGCTGGTACTTTTCAAACCATGACAGAGCCTCCACTGTGTTTAACAGATAGCTGTAGATTCTCTTTGACAAACTCCATCACTTTCGTTTTCAGCCCAGTTCTTGTGTAACGTGTCATAACTCAGCCTTCTCACACTTACTCCCTTCGCTTGCACTGAGACTGTTCTGTTGAGGTTTCTGTGAACAGTAGAAGTTTTAATTGAAGGTCCTGATGCATCTCTCAGTTCTTGTGTCAGGTCTTTGCTGGATTGTTTTCCTGTTTCTTAACAACATGCCTTTCAGATCTGAGTATCCTTCATCAGATAGCATTAAGGCACACCAGGGCTTGCAAAATCGCTAGCCCGACGTCCCAGGGCTAGCGATATCTCCAGTCGGGCGACCAAAATCTATCTCAGCCCCGCCCGTCGGGCTATATAATTTTGCGAGCCCTGCAGACGCAGGGATAGGAGTCTAAAAGGCTCCTATCCCAAGGGTAAAGCGTACCCTGGTGGCCAGTCAGGGTATGACTCGCTGCTGGTTGCCAGCAGAGGTCACCATTCGACATGCCCTTCAGCATCATGGTTTGGTGTGTTGTAGGTTGTAGAGACAAAAAAAATCCAGTTTTAGGTTTTAAAAAGATCTTTAGACATGAAAATCAGCTGGTTTAGGTTTTAGAAAAAGATCCAGGTTTTCTTTTTTTTCCATGGTGAGGCCTCCCCACTGCATCTATGCACACACTAACTAAACTGACTTTTTGTAACTACTTCACATTACGCCAGGAGATTTCTGTTGTGCGTGTGAGCTGCTTGTAAGTTTTACTGACTTCAGTTGCACCTGCTAATTTTTGAATGAGGAGACAGCATTTACCCGTCCGAAGGAAAGGTCTACTTTAGCTTTCAGCACCGATTAGATTCAAGAACCCAGGCACATGACACAAAAATAAGCACGTAAAAGCAGAAACCAGCATTTGTTTCAGTGTTGCAGGAACCAGGAAGACAAACAGAGCCAGGATACAACCAGAAGGTGGACTGCAGATGAAGCGGAGGACAGGAGGAAGAAGAGGAAAAGACCTCAGTGTGACAGTCTGAGGAGAGTGCACGGTGGGGTGATGGTGAGAGACTAATGAGGGAGGGAACAAGCGAAGACGGCTGGTTTTTAATTATGGTGCTCACTTTAATATAAACTCACTGTCCAAACAGGGGAGGAGTAAAACGGAGGCTGTTGTTCCTTTGAGTTTTCAGATAATAGAGTACGTGTTCAGTTCCATCTCCATGTTTCTATTGTTGGAATAAAATATGAGAGCAGCTTTGCATGACTCATAGTTCAAAATAATCTGTTTCTTATAAGCTGCCTCGGTGCTGCCATTCAGCCGTTTCCACTTCCAGTTAAGCTCATTGTGCAGAAACTGGCTGCAGTTCAGCTGGACGTGCTCGAGAGGTAGCCCTCAGTCAATGAGCTGAACAGGAAAAAAATATTAATTTCGCTGCTTTGAGACAAAAAACACCATGTTGTTTTGATTTTTGCAAACACAGCATTGATAATGGATCCAAGGTGAAATAAAGGGACATCTGTGTGCTTTAGTTTTTTTCACAGTGAAGAAGATTCGATCATATAACACAAGGATGTGTTTTAGTCCTCGAGGATGCAACGGCCCAACGATAAATCATCATGTTTCCAAACTCCAGCAGACGATATGAACGTAACTAAATCCAAGCAGAAGCTTCACGTGTGTAGAAGAAGCAGCTGACTGAGGCTGCTCGCTTTACACCTTAAATCAAAAATGGAGGACGCTATAAGGCGCCTCTGGTATTCCAATTTAAACCCGTAAAAGTGTTTAAAATGAAATTATAATTGTTGTCTTCAGAAAACTGCAAAGAATTCCCAGAAGAAAAACCAACACTTCTGTGTAAATTTACACTTTTGCTCTAAAGCTTCATATTGGACTAACTCGGGAGCGCCCCCTATGGAGCAGGAAGATCACAGACTGGGAAACTAGTCTGAAACAAGCTAGTCATAGTCAAAAATGTGTCCACTTTCAGTTGCCATGGTGATATGGTGACCATATGGTGTTTCCTGTGCCTGAGATGACCATATTGGCCCCTTCTCATGAAAAACTCAAACTGTGTGTTGAGAGCAGTCTGCAGGGCGAGCTGCAGCGTCACAGGGCGAGCATACACCGACCTCACTATTACAAACTTTGGTCATGTCTACCATGAACAGCCACCACTGAAATGTGACGTATATTTTCTTCTGGTGATGCATCGTGGGAGCATTAAGGCAAAGAACTAAAAGGATTAAAAGTAGCTGCACCACATCCTCAACTTCTGCCACAGACCCTTTGATCCAACACGAAATGCTCCATGTGCAAACCTAAGTCTTGGGAGATTGTGACTACGTGTGAGTGAAGTGTTTGTGCCTCCCTTTAAAGCCGTCCTAGACAAATTCTGTTTACACATCAAGAGCCACCATTTCAAATCTGCACACTTTCCACTGAAAATCGTGAGGACTTGCACACTGCGAGATAAGAAGCCGGGCAAACGGGGGTTTGAACATGAGGTCAGAGCAGAAATGTTATTCATGAGTCGTCGCTTTGCCAGCTAAATGGGTGACAAAACCCACAGCCAGAGGAACTCCTTGTGTTGGTCCGCTGTCAGCTCTGCAAACACATCCGAGCAGCTCTGCTGAGCTCATTTCACTTTTTAAAAACATTCGTTTATTGTGAAGGTTTGCAGGGTTTTACTTTGTAGTAGTGATGTGACGTTCTGTATCGAGGCTTCGAAGCGTGTGTCGAGTAATGGAGGGGGCGTTTCCGCGAAGCGCGTATCGAGGCTTGCTTCATTTATGGGAGGAGCTGAAAATGATGACGTCCGAAGCCTCGCTGCCCGGCTGTACCACGTGACTGGTTCATGAAGTGGTTCGAACTTTGCCGCGAGCTATGACAGCGATATAAACCCCTCAGACCCCATTCAAAATGTGGGTGTTTGATGGAGAGTTGCGGTTAGTGAGAGTTAGAGACAGTTTGGAGGTTTATGAGAGTGAAGAGAGAAAGTCAGGAGAGAATGGAGCCAGCTAAGAAGAGGAGGATGTCCTCCCCTGTGTGGGAACATTTTGAGCTTATATCTCCCAACAAGGTATGTAAATTTCCACAGAAGATGTATTTTCATAATACTGATGGTGCAATAAAACCTATGTGAAGCTGTCTGTACTTTTGTACAAGGTGAAGTGTTTGCTATGTGTCAGGGAGCTGGGATATAACAACAACACCACCTCATCCATGCTTAGGCACTGCAGAGCTTTGCATGAGAATAAGAGGAACACCGATTGTGGAGCAAGACCAGGTGAGCCATCAAATGCAATGATAATATAGCATGCAGTAATGTTACTAAATGATATAACAATATTATACAATGCAATAAGTTATGTGTGTGATATTTATATTTGTGCTTTGTCTTTATTGTCTTTCCTCAGGAGAACAATCTCAAATAGATGAAGACCTGGTTAGCATGGTGATTGAGGACTCCCAGCCATTTAGCATTGTGGAGGACAAAGGATTCAAAAGATTTGTTAAATCATTAAATCCCAGCTATGTTCTCCCCACTAAAAAGGTCATAAAAGCAGCGAAAATTTAGTTTTTACAGAATAAAATGTGAACAGGCAGGACTGAGGCTCAAAGCCTCAGTGTGTAGCTGTCCATACCTCAACGTTACAAAAGCACAACTACTGTCCACACCCCAACCACACCTCACCTCACAGGAAATGATCATTTCCATTTTAAGCATTTCCAAATGATCATTTTCCATACTGCCAGTATAAATATACACAGTATACTGCATCACTACAATATACATGTTTTACACACTCCTTTTGTTGTTGACATTTACAGGCTGTGTGCAAAAGGCCACACTCTTCAAATTCATGCCAGCTATTATTTTTACGTCCAGTAGGTGTCCTGCTAGAGCAAATGAAGCTTCATGAAGCTTCGCGTTGGGGTGAACCAATTGGATGAAAAGCTTCAGTGCTTCATGAGGCTTCATCTGCCCATCACTTCTTTGTAGAGCCATTTTCTGAAGTTAAAGATCTGGTTGGTTTTTGCCAAAACAAAAACCTGTCATGTGTCGCTGTGTGCAGGCGGGAGTAGTGGACCCAAAGTGCAGGCTCACGGCAGGCAAAAGTGTACTTCAAACTCTGCTTTTATTGCTGGATGGCAAAACGTAACAAAAATCCAAATAAACGTACATAAGCAGGCAGGCAGAACACACAGCATACATGAGGGTAAATCGTGACACAGAGAAACACAGGGCTTAAATACACAGAGGGAGCAATCAGGGAATGGGTAACAGGAGGGAAACACAGCTGGGGCAAATCAGGCCTAACGAAACTGGGGAAGCAAAACCAGACACATTAACATAAGACATGGACCTTCAAAATAAAACAGGAAACATAACACAGACTGAACTTACAGACTCACAGGCAGGCACTGCAACAGAGACGTGGGACCAGGGCAGACACATACACTGACTGGACACGGGGTTATAGCAGACAGGGGAGACAGCAACTAAGGATTACACAGAGACATAAACCATAAGACAGAACTCTAACAAAGAAACCAAAGACTAGAAATGATAAATAATATAATAAACTCAAAAACCCTGGGTCAATGACCCAGGCATCGTAACAAAACCAAACAGATCTTCAACTTCAGCTACAGCAGAGTCCTGACATCTGAGACCATGTTGACAATGTCTCATATTTTCTTGTTAATGTAGAAATAATCAGAAAGTTCAAGGATCCAGTGAAATTAGAAACAAAAATGAGGTCTTCAAAGGTGAAACAATTTAGGTTCGGCTCAGGTTCTCAGTCGTTAATCAAACTGGATCAGATTTGTAGCATCGACCTCCTTTGTGTAAAGACTTGGTTCTTTCCTTTGACGCAGCATTCAGTCACATGCAGGTGGAGTCCCTGTTCCTCTGTTGGAAACACCGACAGTGTAAAAGGTGGACGTAGTTCCCATGATGTCACCCATTGACCCAAACTGTGGAATCTTGAGCTGAGTCTTCCCCCAACATATTCCACAATCATCTCAAAGTTTTCCATGGATTATCTTGGATGAAAGAAATTTCATGCACTGACTTGTTGCAGAGGTCCCATCCTGTTACAGCACCACACTTAAAATCAGTGAGTGAGACTGCATGACTCGGTGCCTACACACCTGTGGCAGTGGGACTCAATGAAACTCCTGAATTCAAAGATCAAGAAGGGTGGCCCACTACTTTAGTCCATGCAGTGTATGTATATCCTTTATAGCTGAGGTTTGTGGTTAGAAATAAAGCTGTGCTTCCAGCTTCCTGCAGAATCAGAGGCAAGTAAAAGGGGAGCTTTCTAAGCACTGGACTGATACCTCAAAGATTTGACTGACTGCCATGGACTTCCCTCCACCGTCACCTGACCTCAACCTCTCTGAACAATTATGGAGTAACATGAAAGCTGAAAAATCCCAAACTTTTTAAACATTATGAGGCAATGTTCAAATCAAGTGCACAATATGCACAAACAACAATGTTTTGGTGCTAAAACAAAATCTCAGCAGAGCGATTTGGAGGTTCCTGCTCGCAGCTTCTGCCTCCGCCTTCGATCTTCTGGTCACAGCCGAGTGTGTCTCGCCTCCTCGGAGGCCATGGGAGCCCGCACCTCTCCGGTGAGCTCAGCAGCTTACCCTCCGCCTGCTGGATCTTGTTTCCCTTCATCAGCCTACACCTCATATTCTTTTATTCTCAGTGAATAATACGGGCGTGTTATTCTGAAGCCCTGTCGGCTGTTATCCTCCGTGTAGATTACAGCTGAGGTGTGATATTAAGGAATTTCTCTTCTCCGTCAGACACACAGAGCAAAGGATGGTGGATGTTTAAGGGTGTACATGTAGGCCAGTTGGTGTCTTCTCATTTATTAATTAAGGTAACTTTTTTTATGTCCTTGCAGGTTATAATTTAGCTTAAAAAAAACTACTCTTCTCTTGTAGCAGCCTGTGGAGCGACCTCTGTGTGAAGGATTCAGGCTGAACTTTAATTGATGCCGCCCTCCTGAATGCTCGGCCAACCCAAGGTCAAACCCCCAACCCTGATGTTGCCTCAAAGCACTTTGATAGTGACAATGGCAGATACAGATACTTGCTGATTAGTGCTCGGTAACATCCAAAGCTGGAGCTCAGACGTCTGCAACCATCTGTTAGTAAGTAAAAGCGATTTATAGAGGTGGAGCTGAAAAAGCGAGCTAATACAAGGCCAAGTCTTAGTTTTCAGACGAGTTCGCAGAATCACAAGAACACCTGTGACTGTTGATTTCAAGATCAGCTTGAAGAGCCGGGGTGGAGCAGATTGAGAGCATGCGTGGGTTTATGTGCAGTTCAGATACTACAGTTAGCTAAGGAGAAGGCTAGCATACAGCTAGCAGCTTTAGCCACCTGTGTAGCAAACCTCCTGTCAGTCAAAGAGGCCACGCCCCCTAAAAAGGCAAACTTTAAGCCAGGGGTGGGGGAGCTCCAGGCCTCGAGGGCCGGTGTCCTGCAGGTTCAGATGTGTCCTTGATCCAACACAGCTGATTTAAATGGCTAAATGACCTCCTCAACATGTCTTGAAGTTCTCCAGAGGCTGGTAATGAACTAATCATTTGATTCAGGTGTGCTGACTCAGGGTGAGATCTAAAACCTGCAGGACACCGGCCCTCGAGGCCTGGAGTTCCCCACCCCTGATTTAAGCCTTAATGCATTTTAAACAGGTTGTCTCATCACTGCAGGAGTAACAGTGGCTTCTTCGGAGCTCCTTTCTTTTTTAACATTAATCTTTCTTTAGAAAATCAAAAACGAGACACTTGCTGGCTTCAGGCTGCAGTTAAGACCCCCCCCCCCCCACACACACACACACACACACACACACACACACACACACACACACACACACACACACACACACTACAGCACCACACTTGTTAAATTCCAATGACTCACCACATCAGCAGCTCACACGCAGGCAAACAACCCCCCGTGTTTCATAGCAGTTCTTCCCCCAACAGGTCCAGAAAATGAATTGGATATGATAATCCGGCGTGTGCACCATGACTGCGAGTCTCACGGCGCGCTGCAGGCTCAAAACTCATCTGCTCAATAAGAGCCTCCCGGCGGCCTCCCCACACTGAATCACAGCCCCGCTTCCTCTGCTGCTTCAGCTTATTCGTGTGCATCAAAACTTTCACCTTTCTCGCACGCTTTGATTTTTATTGGCTTCTTATGATGACGGCGAGCTGAAAGAAACACTGCATTATTTTGTCGTGCGTGTACTTTCTCGTACATTTATACAGCTCTGGGTGATTGGGTGATTCATTTTGCAGTGTTTTCTTGGTTTGAGCGCTCAAATACTAAAAAAGCAGTTTGTGGTTAAAATATTTGATCATTCTGTTCATTTCTTAATTGTTTGCTCTGTTGTGGATCAAAGGGAATAAAAGACTGCAGTCAGAACTTGAACTGCTTCTTTTGAGTGACGAATGAAGAAACTCGTCACTCCCCAGAAAAAGCATCTCAGCGCATTTTCAAATGTGCTTTCAGGAGTGACCCAGATAAATATGCTGAATAACCCTCCTCCTCCTCCCCCCACCACACTTACAACCATCAATTATTAATTCATGCAGCTTCATCTGAAGGCCACAGACTCTCGGGTGTACCAGGACATGAACAATAAAAACAAGCTTCTGCAGCCTGGAGAAGGCATTTTAATGTGGAGAGCTTATATTCACGGCGGTTTATGCTACGCAGGAAATGTAAATATGATTCTAGCTGTTGTGTTTTGTAAATATTGATCACGTTACACTCAAAGTGTGAAAGAAGTGGTGAGGTTTTCTGTATTTTATGGGGCACAAAGGCTCCACAACATGAAGGTTTTCATAAAGTTATGTGCATGAAATTCACCAGAAGGCCTCCTGGAGCCAGACCCCGGACCAAACAGGAAGTCAGACATTTTGGATTCATTTTTGCTGTTTCACAAAAACTTCCTGGAGATTTAAATGTGTTGTTCCATTTAAACTGAACCTTGGTGATGAAGAGCGTGTCCTGATGCTTCGCCATGGCACAACTACTCGACTCAAAGGTGCACAAGCTTCTCAGAGCCTGGAGACAAGAAACCAGGATTATTTAATAGAAACATCTGTGGATGCACGTCTGCCCTGGGATCTCCTCCCTGAAACACCTCACCTCCAAATCAGCTGCTTTATTCCGTGGAGGAGCAGCGGCTCCACTCTGAGCTCCTTCCTCACCTGGAGTTGTAGCTCCACCCTTTTCTGGTGACTCGGAGGTTGCAATTCTCCACCTAGACGCTTCGCACTCGGCGGCAAACCGCCTCAGTGGATAATTAGCGATTTAGTGAAGGTTTTGGTGTGATGTTGGCACTGAATCATCTCTGTGTTCGGATTTATTTTGGATGTAGGGCTTGTTTTGAAGAAACAAAGGTGACCTTTGATTCCACTTCCTGCAGACCGTGGCTCGGGTGTCATTTTTCAGCGAGGACGGCTGCTGAAAATCACTGTCCATTACTGTGAAAGCGCTGTAGCACTAAAAAGCAATCTTCAAACATTATTCCAATTTGCAGAATAAAGTTCAATTTAAAGCCACTAAGAGTCTTATCAAGGTGTTATTTTTGTGCCACTCTTATTTAAAAGCAGAGCTTTAGGCCCTTTGGACTGGATTATCACTGGGGGAGGTGGTGGTAGGTGCGGAGAAGGGGAGGGAGGTGAGCTTGCTGAAAAACAGCAGGTAACTTTATCCAATTATTACTGCAGAGGGGCTGATTAAAATCTCCGACAAGGGTGGGCAATATTAAAATGGGAATATTCGCATACTTACCTGCGTCTGGCGGCAGTAAACGCAGTCTGGGTTAAAAAAGCATCACATCTGTGCCCCATAAAACTTCCTGCTACCTCGGTCTGTGAGGAAAAGATGAGGCGCCCCACTCATTACACGTGCTTTATCTGACTACTTTCACTGTGCTGATGAATGTGGATCATATGCACAGAGCTGCACCTTACAGAAGCGAGCTTCTGATGTCATCTGTTTGGTGGACAGATTCGACTAATAGAGCGTTGTAGCTGCACAGTGCAGGACGAGCGGCCGTCAGGCTGCTTGGTATCTTATTTTTGAGTCGAACAGACTCACACAAGTCTGCACACACACACGGACGGCAGATTTAAGCGGACATACATGCACACTCACACGCTCACACCGACAGATGATCCCATGGGGAGAGATTTATTTGTGGCTTTGCAGTCCAGAGGCCCGCCCACCGAGGGTTGGCTTGGCGATATATATCACGCTGTGACCTCATATCCTGTTTGTGTGGTTTGTGTCTCAGCAGGAATCTGGGGAGGACACAAAGTGAGTCTGGAAGTTACTTTGACCGAGTCCTTGACAAAAAAAAAAATCAAGCCTGCGTGAGCGCGCCTGGCGCCGGGCCTCGCTCTAATTTCATTAAGCTGAAGGTTAAAAAGGGCTTGAAAAATGAGATAAAGCACATACGTGTAATCACTTTGGTTCACAGAGATGTTCACAACATCTGGACTGTCGGCAACTACGAAAAACTTTATATATTGCGATTTTTAAGACACCTGGACAGAGACGTCGACACATTGGGCACACGGTGACGCGGTCCGACTGTAATTTGTGCGAGCTGCTGTTGTACATGTGAGTGATTCATATATGGAGGCAGCAAAAATAGGTTAATAGGGTACACTGTCACCCCCTGCTTGTAAACTGAAATCTAAACCGGGTGCTATTAATTAAGGTGCTGTCATAGCAGACAGCTATGGCTGCCACCTGCGCCACTTCTTATGTAAAGGCAGCCCCCGCCGCCCCGGCACACGGGAGCAGCAGCATCAACAAGGGCAGAGAGGACGGTCGACAATCTCATATATGCGCGGTTTCATTAGCCGCCTGGGTCGGGGTGGCCATGGTAACAAGCGAGCCAAAGAATACAATGTGGAGCCTAATTTTACTGGTAATTTTCCCAGAGTCCACGGCGCTGCAGTATAACCCCTGCTCATATTATTGAACAGGATCATTATTTTTAATGGAGCTGATGCATCTTTGGCTTGTTTTCCTTCCTTTTGTGAGTGTTGTGTTCCAGGTCCCACGGATGATAAAAGCATCTGGATGCATCGAGTCCGGCTCGCTCATTTGTCCTGAAGAAAATCTGATTTCCCTGATCTACCTGCACTCAGTCCCAAGGATGCAAACCAGCACAGGCGAAAGAAAGTCATTATATTACATCTGCTGTAATTTTTTTAAATTGCTGGCATGGCTTTGTTTTGACAGGCTCAGTCCTGCAGCAAAGACAGGGTCAGATATGTCATGGTCCAAGGGCTTGAACGCTTTCAGTTTCATTTCCTTCCTGTTTGTTGTTGTCGTCGTGTCACTTCTCGTGATATTCTTGTGTTTTGGTTATTTAGCCTGCCCAGTGTTTGCCTGACTGTGATCCTCTGTGTCGTGTTCAGCACCGGCCTCCTTATCTTTCTCTCTTTTAGTGTTTTTTCTATTTAATGTAACAGTTCACAGGAGAACAGAGTGAAGGTCCAAAATCCAAATCTCTAATCCAAAAGTAGGTGATGGTCACGCACAGCGATGCAGCTCAGCACCAAGAACACAGCACAGAGAGTTTTACTCAAAGAAACACAAAAAACATGAAAGCAGGTGATAATAACTTGAATGAACAAGGCAATCAGGCAAGTGGAAGGTGAACTGCAGACTAATTGCTAATTGAACATGAGGTGTGGCAGCAGAAAGGCTGGAACAATGCTCTTCATTGGCTGATCATCAGTAAGTGTGAACACGTCTGTAACAGTGGAATATTTGGCAGTTTGCAGGTGTGGATTACAAAGTTATGTGCTACTTTACTAAATTCACTAATTACGTTCCAGTTAAAGCCATGTTGTTACTTGCATTACAAAAGTTCTGCAGTGATCTGCAGGAAATAAAGACAAAAATGATCAATCAGTTCATGTATCAGAGGATAAACATGGTGGAGCAGTTTACGGCTGCTGTGATGAGAAAGTGAAAACTGTGTCCTGCTAACACAACGTCCGGTCTTTGAAAACATCTGCACAGACAACATGCTAACACAAAGTTTTTCATTGTTTCTACAAACGAGCTCTGGATACAGACATGTCAGCTGTGGACACGCACAGCGAACACGTTATTGATCAGTACGATACATTTTTGTAAGATTGCGTATTTACAGCAATAAAAGATTCAACTTTCAAGTTTCTCCCAATCAAAAAAATTCTTTCCCATTTTGTTTCGTTCAAAATCAATCTGGGAAAGTTAATTTCAAAAGGTGGGAAGCTGAGTGGGATATTATTAGCATAAATATGAGAACTGTTTCAGTTTATATTTGGATAGAAATTGAATGATACACTGCCAAATGTTAGGTATTACCACCAACTGGGAGTGGGAGTAGTTTAAATGAGAATAGCGATGGATAAAAAATAAAGAGAGCCACACAAACAGAGCCTGTAAGAAGTTTTAAATGCCACATTCTGCAATTAAAATACATGAAAATGAGAACTCACCATACGGGGCCGCAGGGGACCCAGTTGGCTTGGCTGTAAAGAGGTTGAATGGAAATCAGACGGGCTGCTGGCTGGAGCCTGGCATCAACTGGGAACACTCCAGCTGTGAGCTGGGGACCAGGAGGTGCTGGGTTTCACATTCAAAGTGCCAGGCAGCATTATTCAAGAGCCTCTGAGCAGCACGCTGAACTGCTCCAGGGGGGGCTCTGTGTTTGAGGCGCTCACGTACAGATACAGAGAGAGGTTTCCTGTTCAGGCACTGAGTGAAATAAAACATATATGGAGGGAGCCTCTAGTTTCCAGACAGCACTCTCAGTAATATTTAAACAGGACAACAACAGTGTGAGAGGATGAGACTGTAATGGTTATCTCAAACAAGTGCGAGAGGGGCTTTTATCAAGTGTTGAAACAAGCCGCTTCGAGCTGCAACCTGACAGCATCAAAGAGCGGAGAGAGCACTTTTAGTCTAAACCATTAACACGCTCAACACTTTCACACTTTCTGTTTCTCTGAACGAACGTGTTCAGCACTTCAAACCAATGCTACCCGTTTGCCCTCTCACGATAGGTCCAGGGATCAGACGCACGCCACGTACACACTGGACGCTATGAAGACACTCGTGGCATCTTGACTAGATTCTACTGACTCATTTGTAACGGGGTTTCCATTCACAACAAATCAGTTTTTACGCAGGCTGCTGGAGCATCAGCTCAATTAGCAGAGGTTATTTGGAAGAACCGAACATGGTTTATTATTTATACTGCCATGATGGAACTGCAGCATTGATAGAAATGAGGACAGGAACGCCCACAATATGAAGATGAAGACTGAGGCTCTTGACGGCGTTACTTTTTTCAGTAACGACTAATCTAACTAATTACTATTTCTATCGTTACAACGCCGTTACAGTTACTAACAAGAACATGCGGTCTCGTTACTATTATTCAACAAACAGATGGTTGAAGCTGTGTTCAGCTTACTGCATATCAGTTGCACAAAGTAACTGTAAGTAATCTGGACGCTACAGCTTTAAGCAGCTTATTCCTCAATAGTTTCGTCACGTTTGCTGTCTGAGGACAGCGCAGCGAGCACTCTCTGCTTATGAGCAAAAAAAACAAACAAAAAAAACACCCTTTCAATCACAAAATGATATGGCAACATGACATTTGGTTGTTTAGGAAGAGGGGGAAGTTTAGGAGTGACGGTGAAAGAGAGAGCGGAAAAAAGAGAGAGCGAATTTTGAGATGTGAGAGATTTGTGACGTTTAGCGTGGAGTGTGTAGTTAATGTGTTGTCTTGTATAGTTAGTGTGTAGTGCTGTGGATAGTTTTGTGTTGTGGCAACTGAGGCGACTGCTGTCTCCGAGTAGAAACAGGAGTGACACACCTGCTGCTGTCAGAGCTGCAGGTATCAGGCTGTGATGTTCTCCTTTATAGTGGACAGAAATATTTGGAGTGGCACAAATAATTTGTGTAACATCTTATTGAAGAACAGCTGATTGTTCTGTAAACAGTTTGAAATGGTTGTTTTAAAAAAGGGTAAAAGGTAAATGGCTGCAAATCACTTTGTTGTTTACAAAACTTGCATAGGATTTTAGATCAATTGTGTTAATACAATTTGTCAAAATTAAAATCATAACTGTAAATTCAGACACGTGAGGTTGTGCTGAAAAGAATGAGACCAAACAAGACAAAGTAAATAGTTTTTAAAGGTGAAATAGAGGAAACATCGAAGTAGTTAAAAATGGCCGATTATACCCTGGACCCCAGAGGGCTAAATGTTTATTTTTTTTAAAGTAACGCAGTAGTTACTTTTCAAGTAATTCATTACTTTTACAATCTTGTAACTTAGTTACTAACTCAGTTACTTTTTTAAAGAAGTAACTAGTAACTATAATTAATTACTTTTTCAAAGTAACTTGCCCAAAACTGGTGCTGGAGATGGTGAGGAGGTGGGTCGCACGAATTAGAGTCTGAAAGGGAGAATGAGGGAGAGCACCGATTTAAACCGCATAGAGTGGATGCTGATTGGCTCACAGCAGTGATGTTGTTGGTATTGAGTTTGACATCGTGGGAAAGTGGAAGTGATGTAATAAATATACTAGCAGCTTCCTTAACACATTTAATCCCACCGGCAACAATTGTTGCCATTTTAACCCAATATTGCTTTAACAAAGTTAAACATGTTGTGTGTAGGGGAGGTCTAAGGAGTAAAATGGGAGAAAATAATAATAATGGATGGCATTTATATAGCGCTTTACAATGCCACTATTCATTCACTCTCACATTCACACACTGGTGGAGGCAGCTACAGGTGTAGCCACAGCTGCCCTGGGGCAGACTGACAGAAGCGAGGCTGCCATATCGCGCCATCGGCCCCTCTGGCCAACACCAGTAGGCGGTAGGTGAAGTGTCTTTCCCAAGGACACAACGACCGAGACAGACAGAGCTGGGGATCGAGCCGGCAACCATCCATTTACAAGATGAGCTTCCCAACCCCCTGAACCACGGTCACCCCCAACAGGGGGATTAAATGGGTTAATGAACTTACACATAAGCTTCATTTGCACATCTTTGTGCACTGAAATCTACTTGGTTCTTATCCAGAAAAATGACCTTTCATGTTAAAAAGCTAGATAGGAGGTGGGTGATGGTCCCGTCTCACCAAAGCCAAGGACTCCCCATGTGCAGCTGGACCTCCACCCGACTCCATCAAAACAGCAGGAGAGCAGAGTGAAGAAAAAACTCCCTCAGGTTGTTTTCTCACTACACCAGTGAATGAAATGTGTTATTTCATTATTTTAATGACTTTGGCTTTGTTCTAGTGAAATCAATAGACACCAGCTGAATGAATGACCGCAGGTTAATTTAATTTAGGACAGTCTGGAGAAAGACAGCTTTAAACACTGTACAGAGGACTGTAGTCTGCAGTAGGTTTATATTGTTATGAAGCAACACAAATGTAAAGCGTTACTGTCCCCGTGATTGATTAACGCTGTAAGACCCAACAAAAAAAGAGCAAAATAATTCTGACTTTTTTGGAACTGAGATGTTTATTAACCCTTATAACAAATTCCATTTTTTTTGCTATCATATTGTGTATGATGTATTTTTATTATATGATTATTATATATTCGTTACATATTTTTTGTATCGCATTTGATACATTGTGCATTTTTTGGCAACTTTTTGTTAACATCAATGTTAATTTTAGACAAAAAGAGTTTTGTCCATAACATTTTGAAATGATGGCAGCATTGATCATGTTGATGAGATCGAGGTCTCAGAAACTGTCATGGTCTACGGTGGGTGGCTGGAGTTTCCATTAGGCTCCTGAACTGACCTGGGATCCGCCCCTGGGCAGGGCCAACTCCAGCTCCTGCACACCTGGAGCCTATTGCAGGCAATCAAGCCAGAGGGATTTAAACCACACATCGATGTTCATTCACTGCCAGTTCGTCATCAACACATGTTGGTAACAGGCCGTGTACGTTAAATTCTTGCTGTGATTTATCCTGTTAAACACGACTCTCTTGTACTACAGATGCTGTACCCACCCTGGCTCACACTCCACCTCCGGACTCAGGATACCTAGTGATCATTCTGGAAATCCCTCTGCGCCTCACCTGCCTGCCCTCCTGCCATCACACTCCATCTGGAGCCCCGGATCTCAGGTCAGCTTTTCCACGCCACTCAGCCTCCCCTGGATCTTCATCACCCCCCTCTCAAACATTCCAGGTCCCTAACTGCAAGTAAGAATTGCTGCTCTTATACTGGCCACTTCTGAGCTGCCTTCACTACCTGCCTAACTCCTATATCCTCTTCCCTCAGTGTGACTGTTCCCCACTCAGCCCCATTCCGCATCTCAGGCCTCGTTCCCTCGCCCTAGCCACGTTCCCCAGGGCACGCCACACCAAGGCTCCACGTCTCGTCATTTTCTGTCTTTGTCACGTTTTTCCCTTGCACTTAACCGTAATAAACTGTTAAATCATCTACTGTCTCCGCTCTGGGTTTCTGCACCTGAGTCCTATTCGGTACCGGCCATCCCTCGCCGTGACAGAAACTCACATACCAAATATGATACAAAGGGAATTATAGGATTAAGTATCAGACTGATGACTGATGTGAATGAAACATTCATATTCATAAATATATCAAACGCATTCAAATGTATTTGGAGCAGACTCACGCTTGTCACACCGTTCACCCTCTGACATTTCAAACTGTATTAACACCTGATGAATGGTTTTTATATTAGACTGTGAACTACAGTTTAATGCACAAGGGAGGAAACAAGGGAGAAATGCACCAATGCAGCCGAGCGACTGAATGTGTGTGTTTAACAATGAAAGAGAGCGCGTGAAGGCAGGCCTGCAGTCAGTCATGCTGCAGGAGAAACACTGAGGGGAAACACACTGGGGAAATTAAGATGCCGTGTTGATCTTTTGGTCATTCACAGTTAAGTTCAAGCTGCAAGGAACAGATTCTTCATGTTCACATACTGACAAATGAGAAAAAACACTCTGTAAGGTTAATAAAATCTTCAGGTTGCTGTATTTCTGCAGCTCAGATCCACCAATGCTCACAGGTCTTTGAGCAAAAACATCAAGAGCCTTCATTGCTAACCTCTGAATGTTAGAAAAACAAGTATGAATCTGTTTTCCTCAGCGCAGTGGGAGCATGCTTTGGAGTTCCGCGTGGACCCACACACTCTGCTTTATGTATTTGTTTATTTGTCTTATGTGAAATGAACCTGCAGCCTTTTGATCAAGTGAAAATGATCAATGCTGAGTTCTGAGGCTGACATGAAAAGGAATTAACCGAAACGTCCTCAGAAGAATCTGTCGGGAGAAATCCTGACATATATTCATTTCATGTGAAGGGAGAAATGTTTTCCTACAGCCTACAATTATTGACATTTCCCTGAGGAGGTTGAGCCTCTTGTGAGTGGAGACTATATCTGAAAATAAAAAGGTGTCTGAAAAATGTATGGGAACAAAATCGCATCTCAGAATCTTTTTACATCGCTCAAAATCTGACGTACAATATTAAATGCAAGTGCAGTCTGTGCTTGCATGCATCATCATCAGGATCAATGGATCACAGCAGCAGCTGGACTAAACACGATGATAGCCCAACAACCTCATACCTCATCCAGAGCAAGAGAGCATGGTGCTGATGTCTGTCACGCTAGCCTAGTTATGCAAGTTATGTGTGTTTGAACTGTGAAGAAATGTCATGGTTTCATGTGAAAGCAGACTCTTGTAGCATGTGACAGAAAGAGCAGACATCCCCTCCACCCACCCACCAGTGATTCATGGTTGCTCTGTCCTTGGGTCACTGTAGGCACTCATCACTGCTGACCCCACGGGCCGTGCCATTTCTGTGATTCTCTGACTGTGATTACATGGAGGAGAAGAAAAGCCAAACACAGGGCCCAAAAAATGAAGCACGTGATGGCGGGTAGTGATGTAATCAAACCAGACAAGAGGCAGAAAAAAAAACATCCAGTCAAACATGAGAAAATAATGCAGGAACTGGAAGATGGTGCAGAGAGAGACAGTCTATAAATCATCCATCCATCCTCACCTGCACATCCTTATCAGGGTTGTGGGCGGACCGGAACCTATCGCAGCTGTCATAGTGCAAGAGGCGGTGAACACCCTGGACAGGTCGCCAATCTGCTGCCTGTCCAATTACCAGGAAGGTTTCAGTTTGTGTGTTCTGGACAGACAAGACAAAGAGGAAGCACAGGGAAGTATTTAAAGGAAGAGGTTAACAAAGAGAAATTGGGAGGCGAGGATTAGAAATGAGTCCATCAGAGGGACAGCTCAGAGTCAGAGACGCTGAGATGGTTTGGGAATGTTGGACAAAGGATGATGAAGATGGAGCTGCCGGGCAGGAGTAGAGAAGAGGAAGAGCTCAGAGGTGGTTCATGGATGTAGTGAAGAAGGACATGCAGAGAGTCGGTGTGACAGAGGAGGATGCTGGGATAGGAGGAGGGGGAGGCAGATGAGCCACCATGGCAACCTCTTCAATTCAGGGTTGCAGGGGAGCTGCAGGTAGGGTTGGGTGCTGGATGCACCTGCAGCCAAAGGGGTGAGCTACAGTTTAAGCCTCCGTGAATCAAGTGTTTTATATAAATATTGGGATGTGAAGCATCCACAGAAACCTCAGAATCTCAGCTGAAAGCTGATATAAACCATTTCTACAACCAGCGAAAACAAGAAACAATTGAAAGAGTGGTTACGTCATTTCAGGAAATGTGCTTAAACACAAACAACGAAGCTGCGAACTCACTCGACCTCACGTAACCAAGGAAACAGCACATTGGCTAAAAGCAGAGATCTCACAGATTCCAGAAGTGCAAGTTTCATCATGCCCTGACCAAAATTCACTGAACCATCCGCAAAAGAAGACCACAACATACAATAACATGGAATCAGAATTAATGAGTCGCTGTAGCTCGTATCACTGCTGGTTTATTTAATGGTTTCTTTGGTTTGTGGGGAGACATTCACATGGAAAGATTAAAACATTCTCCATTTTGCAGTGGATGACGTTTCAGCTGGTGAAATAAATTCGTGGTACTGCTGCCTTTTACGGGAATATCTTGATGCATTCTTAATCATCCAGGAAAGTAATTGGGGAAAACTGCAGTCAGCTGAGACTGAAGTCGCCTGGATGAGTGACGAAACGTTTCTACCACAAAACGCTACGTCCAGATGAACAGAATCAACATTTGGAGTTTTATGGGATGTTTTAGCAAATTAACGCATTTTGTTTGATATCCTGTCACTATCGCCATATTTTTCCCAATCTGGTACGATATAAACACGCATGCTCCGCGGAGGCATGCCAGGCAAAGAATGTTCTGGTTGGGAGGGGGGATTAATGATGCATAATGATCCATGCGTGCATGTGTGTGGTAGGAAAAAACTCAGTGAATTACGTGCAGACAGCTTAATATCACCTATACTCGATGGTTACGATAAAGCAGTTTAACCATCGTACGTGGAAAACTCGCAATAGAGTGCATTCGATATATCGCCCACCTCTAGCTCTAGGCCATCACAGCTGTCGTAGGGTGAAAGACGGGGTACACAAGTCACCAGTTTGTTGTAGGCTAACACACCAAGACGACAACTCACACTCAAAAAATAAAGTGACTGAGGATATGTAAGTGATAAAACGCGGTACTTCAGGCACATTTGTGAGTCATGTCTGTGCAAATCCATGTAGCATTTAAAGACACTAAATAACTTATGAAAAGGTCAGGGGTGCGTGATGCGTCACGCGTGATGTGAAATAACATGCTAACCTCTATACTGCAGAGATATTTATGCATAAATGCATACAAAGCTCGAGACTGCAGCAGTCAGCCCTCGTTTCCTCGCACCGATATAATGTCTGCTCTGCCTTAAATGTGTGCAGTTTGCCTAAATTTAAAGTGAGCGTTTGAAATGTTGCTTCGCACTGTTTTGGAAGGGCATGATAAATGAGACTCCGGTCTTGGCCAACATCGGCAGTCCAAACAGTGTTGGTGCTGTGTTCCACCAAGTGAAAACAACTCTGGCAGTAACTGTTTATTGCCCTTCAGGGAGTTTTCCACCCACTTGCATCCATCTCCAATTAATTGTCTAGTTTATTTACACCTTGCTGTGCAAGCCAAATGAGAGTTTGCATTGAAGGGAAGAAATGTTTCCCTCCTCTGGCCTCGACATCACTTCCTTTCTCTGCATCTTTACATGTAGCTTTCGCTCTCTTTCACTCCCTTCTGTCTGGTTTTCCCCTCGTCTCTCTCTTCTTATTTGAGTTCGACCGTCGATGCTTCTCTCCCAGCATCCTCAACACTCTGGAACACAGAAATTAAAATAATTGGCGAGATGTCTAAAATGCAAATTGTTTGCGTTTGCTAATTATCCCAACATATGCTGTTTGAAGTGTCACCATTTAATTTTTTTATTATATATTTTCTCGGTGGTTTTTCCAGCATTATGTACAGACAGAAAAAAGAGGCTTTCAAGCTGGTGTAGATTATCGCTGAAGAGCAGCTGTAATGGTGTCTCCTAATGGTGCTTCATGCCTGACAGATGATGGACAATACCAAACATCTGTGTTCTGCTTGTAATTAGACAGTTGTGAATTTATTCAGTGTGTGCTGCTCTTGTGTTAAGTGGCTTACAAGCACATACGCAGAGACACGGCGTATACTTTCTGTAGAACAGAACGATAATCAGCTGCCTCTCCACCGAGGTCCTTATCCTGTGATTCAATGGTACTCACCCACTCTCCACTGCAGCAGGTTCAGGTGAGAATCACCTTTCCAGCAACATCTGATCTCCAGAGCAGAATGGCTAATGTTTTCACCAGCAGAAGTTTAACACAGCCGAAGGATCTCCATAAAAGCAGTTTGAGCAGCTTGAATATAAGGAAATTCTCACACATCAGCAGTGTTGTCTTCTGAAACTGATGAATAAAATAAAAATAAGGAGCTAATTTCCAGAGGGACGTTGTCTTTTAGGATGTCCTGCTGACATTCTGTCTCCATTGTCAGGTGCCGTGGGAGTGTCTGCGTGGTGTTCCCGTTTGTGAGGAGTTCCAGGTTTCCACCCCCTTGGGTGGAGCTTCCAGCCTCACCTGCTCCTCGCTTCCAGGGCAATCAGCAGAGGGTTCTTAACCCAGCGCTGCCTACCACTCTCCACCAGTTCGTCCTGCTATCGTTGGGGGTAACTCGGCCCCCTTTGTGTTCCTCGTTCATGCTCGTCTGTAACTTTGCCCTCTTGTTCCCAGTTTCTTCAGATCCATCTCCTCTTGTCCCACTCTGCAACGCTGGTTCTGTTCGGTGCAACTAAATCAATCAGTCTACAAACCAAAGGTTTCCTAATCACCTCCATCTGTGGCCGGCCCTCCTGCCCATCGTGTCTCTCTTGGATCTCTCCTCCCTCGGGACCTCCTGGACTATCTCCTCTCACATGTCCTTCCTCTGGACACTCATGCCCCCCCCCCCTGTGCTGACTGGTTTTCACCTGCAAATAAGGGCACCCACCTCTGCAATGCTCACTCGCCTTTAGCCATTGTGAGATTATTATAATTTCTTATGCCACGTTAGACCCCTAATTAAAGATTGTGAAATTATTATGTAGTTTTAGTTTGCATTATTCTCCTGACTTAGAAGAGGTGATAACTATTACATTTATTAAACTGATTTGTATTACATTAGACTGCTGATTTATTGTGAATGAATGATATTGTTTTATGATGCATGATACTGCTGATTTATAAGAAATATTGTGTGCAGAGAGTCAGGGCCTTGCTTTTCTGATAGAGAGGACAGAGCACATTCCACAGGAGCTTCACCTCCACCTTTGTTGGAAGCAGAAAGACAGGGAACCAAGGCTCAGGCCCACTGAGAGTTAGAAAGCATGTGGATGTTTAGGTTTTATGACTTTGGAGGGGGGCCGAAGCTATAAGAATGTGAGAAACGCTCAGACACGTCGAGATCAGGCGGACACCCTCACGCGCTCATTTCCCCTCCGGATGGTTTATGCTCAAAAGTGTTGTATGGAATAATGAGAATTGTATGGAATAAAATGATTGTTGATTGAGCATTTATACACCGAGTATTGTCCTTCCTTCAGCCCAAAGATCAAAAGAATTGGGAGGATTTAACACCATTCTCTTGTTTTCATGCCCAGTAACTCCTCTCTCCTCTGTAACAGAATTTCCTGTTCCGTGCCCTCCTCGTGTTCCCCGTCCACGAGCCTCTATGGCTCCTGTTTACATTTTAATTTAAACCCATGTTCTAGTCTGAGTCTTGCTTCTTTCCATAAATGAACCTTGTAAATAGTTTGTGGATTTTGAGTCTGCTTTTGTGCCCAAACCACACTCGAGCCTCAAGTCCGTGACAATTACACATGGACGTCCATTGACTTAAATGAACTGCAACCATCTCATCAGAGATGGAGTTCAGAGTCCACGGGGTAAACACTTGTTACTGGAGAAAAGAAGGATGTGACTGAAAGGTCACGAGTCAGTGAGAGCTACCCCGAACTCTTCATGTCTGCTTTTAAAACACCATTGTGGCCAAAGTGAAAGCACTCACCTTGACACCTCACAACAGGTGGTCATGGTGGCTATATCCATCATTTATCAAGAAGTTGACTGCTCGTTTTTATCTGGTGCCTGTTTTGAGTTTGAAAGGTTTGGTTAGGCTTTGGGTTGTAAAATAACTCTTCATAAAACAGCCTCTAAATACAAGGCAAGACCTTACATGTGTGGAAGAGCAAAAACATCACAACAGGACAGATCCTAACTGTGCTTCTGGTTGTTCCTGATTTTCAGGGTCAAGCTGTGGTAAGATAAATGAGGATTATTTTGAAATACGAATCATGCAAAGCTACTGTAGTGTCTTGCATACTCTAGTCTGAAAACGTGTAGCTTGAAATTACCATACCAGCTCCTGTTAGGTGAACAGGTGAACTACTGCTCACCTGGTGAGACTATCTAAAGCAAAGCTCCTCCACAGTGGCCATGTCATCTGTAAACTATCCGGTCGAAGGCCTCCTGAGACTGTAGTTCATTTTTGAAAACCTTTCCTGAAAGCTACACTTGTTCAGCTCTGATCTTCATTTCCTTGGTGTCTGACTGCTAAAGTCCATAAGCTGGAGAATCCCCTTTATTGGAACGAGATGTGATTACAACCAGACAGTGCTTAATCTTGAAATCAGCCAAGTGATCCTCTATGGCTGCTGAGGGCCTCTTATTAAATTTTCTATGGCTGTAGCTGGAGCACCAGCCCCATACATTAGTCTCACATGGGTCTTACAGCACTGAAGCAACATCTTTCACTGGCTTTAGCTGTGATCTGACTGAGCCCTCTTTGTGCCGGAGCGTGATGTTAGTGTGCTTTTTACAGCAACGTAAAATCCTACGTGGATTTAACTGAGACTTTTGTACTCCCTGGGGAATGTACACATTTTCTTTAGCCCAGTTTACTTTTCACAGTATTCGTGTTACCAGCCTATCGTACTGAGAGCTCGATTTACAGATATATTTAAATCTTACAGCTGCTCTTTGCTTCTTTTAAGGCATGTTTGTTTGCTGTGTACTGAAGAGGTGTAGAAAGATGTTAAGATCTAGCGCCGAAATCCTCGACAATAACCCATGGACTTAACAAAAGGGAGCTTTTTATTGCCTCGTGGCAATGGCGAGGAGATTGTGTGGATTTTTGAGAGCCACAGAGGTGTATACATGTTTAAGCTTTAATGTACGGTCCAAATACATGCATGTATGTTGTTAATCAGTCATATGTGCACACGCAGATCATGTGACTGGATAACAAAATTACAAAACCAATTATTGGGAACTCAGTTTTGCACTTTTAATGAAAAGTCCAATTGTGTGCTGTTACATTAAGGTGCAAATAAGTGAAGAAACAGTACCTTAGAGGGATAAGCTGCACACCTAAAGGAACACCAGAGTGTGTGGTGTGTATATATAACTAAATAAAATGCCTTCTTTATGCGCAGTGTTTCCTACAGGGTCTCTGTGTTTCTCTTGCAACCCAAAGACATTCTTGTTTGGTGCCTTGGTGATTTCAGATTGGCTACAGATGTGAGGTTGTGAGCAGCAAGATTAGCAAAGCTACATTTCCAAGTGTATGAACGAACGATAAAAAGAAATCACTGAGTAGTGAGTTGTGCGCCTTCTTTAAAAAGGTCTATTTTTTATCGTTACTTAAAAGATACAAAGTGGCAACTAAAAGATTCAGTTCTTATGTGTGTAAAGTAGAAACGGGGGTGCATATAAAGACCCCCTGCTAAAGATATAAAAGCCCAGTGATCTGATCAGAATCAGAATCAGAATCAGAAACTTTATTGTCATTGTCACGAGAACAACGAAATTAAGAATGGTCCCCGATCATTGCATCATCCCTAGCAATATCAAAATATAAATAAAACAATAAAATTCAATAAATAAAATAGATAGAATACTTAAAATACTAATAAGATATAACAGTAAAACATTCACATACATTCCCACACACATGCTTCAGACCGTGCATAGATTAACACAAGAGTGGCGTGATGGACATTTTTTTGTAGTATTCAGATGTGTTATTGCAGTTGGATAACAGCTGTGTTTGAGTCTATTAGTCCTTGCTCTGATTGCCCTGTACCGTCTGCCTGAGGGCAACAGTTCGAACAGGGAGTGGCCAGGATGTGAGGTGTCTTTTATGATGTTTTGGGCCTTTTTAAAACAGTGGGCATTGTGTAGAACTTCCAGTGTGGGGAGAGGGCAGCCAGTGATCTTTTGGGCGGTGTTAATGATCCCTTGGAGTGCTTTCCTCTGAGCCCCTGTGCAGCTAGTGTACCAGATGCATATGCAGTAAGTTAGAACACTCTCAATGGTGGCTCTGTAGAAGGACACCAGCAGTCTCTGTGTGATGTTATTCCTCCTGAGAATTCTCAGGAAGTACAGTCTCTGTTGGGCCTTTTTCAGCAGCTCGGAGGTGTTCACACTCCAGGAAAGGTTCTCCTCTATATTGACTCCCAGGAAGCGGAAGCTTGCCACCCTTTCTACACAGTCCCCATTTATGAATAGTGGTTGGATCTCTGCCTTTTTCCTTCTGAAGTCTATTATGAGTTCTTTGGTTTTTGAAGTGTTGAGGAGGAGGTTATTGGCCTTACACCATGACGTCAGCTGCTCCACCTCGTCTCTGTACGTAGACTCGTCTCCCTTGGAAATGAGCCCCACCACTGTGGTGTCATCTGCAAATTTCACAAAGATGTTGCTGTGGCGAGGAGTGCAGTCGTGTGTGTAGAGAGAGTAGAGCAGTGGACTGAGCACACAGCCCTGGGGTGAGCCAGTGCTGAGACTCAGGGCTGAGGATGTGTGATGGCCAACTCTGACTCTCTGTCTACGGCCTGAGAGGAAGCTATTGATCCACATGCAGGTGCTGTATGGAAGCCCCAGGTCTTGTAGCTTGGCCACCAGTTTGTGTGGAAGGATGGTGTTAAAAGCTGAGCAGTAATCCACGAAGAGCATCCGCACATAGCTACCATGCTCTTCCAGGTGAGTTAATGCAGCATGGAGTGCTGTGGCTACAGCGTCTTCCGTGGATCGGTTTGCTCTGTAGGCAAACTGATGCGACCCTCACCTTCCACGTATTAAATGAGACGATGTGTTTCCAAAAGATGAAACACATTCCGTTCTCAGAGACTATGATTAGGCTGTGAAACTTCAGTTTTTCTATCTGCAGACCCCCAGACTCCGACTTGGGCCCCACGAGTTCTACAGCTAAAGTCTATGAGCCGAGGCAGCCCATTTAATGGACTGAGGTGTGATTACATCCTGGAGAGTTTAATTTAGATAGCAGCCAAGTGATTCTCTACGCCTGCTGGGGGGCCTCTTATTAAATCTATGCGGAAATCAATGTAGAAGAGTCCATTGCTCCACGGCAACCTGATTTATTACGTGTTTGGGTAATCTATCGATTTATAATGTGGTTGAAGCCATCAATGTTGTTTTTCCTATTAGATGAAAGTAAACACAGCTAGCAATGAGTAATGGGTTGTGACCTCCCCCTTCCTCCTCCCCACACACACACACACACACACAGACACGCACAGTGCGAGGCGCATGTGCACATTTTAATCTCTGAGAAATATGTGCGCACACTTGCAGTGCATACAGGCGAGGGCAGAAATACAGAGAGTTTGAGCTAAATACATAAAAGACGCGACACAGGCAGTGAAACCCTGAGTGTAAACACAGCCTGAAAGGAGCTTTACAACTGCAAACCCGCTGCCCCACATACTCAACGTGCACACTTCTCTTTTCATTTACATTTTCAACATTTAGCTGATGCTTTTATCCAGAGTGACTCAGTGCTAACAGCAGAGTAAGTCAACACTCATGAATCAATGTGACTGCGAGGAATAGAGAAGTGCAAACACACCTACAAATGCAGCACTTACACATTCACACTCACATATGGACAGATTTATGCCGACCTACGAGCTTAAACACACGGTTAACTCAGCTGCTGCATTTATTTACTTTTTACAGGAAACACTCTTTTGCAGTACAAACCGTGTGGTATTCTCTGCACATGCTCAGTCAGCTCTACGTGTGTGATCGGTGCTGACAGTATTTGGTTTCCTGGTATTAAGGTGTGTGACATGGAGCCAAAGCTCTCTGGGGTCTGATTGATGCCAACTAAGAATGTTTCCCCACACAGGATTCATCCATGTTCAACAGAAATACACGAGTGAAGTGACCCACATGCACTGCGGAGCATTTCTGAGCACAAGAGGCACGAAACCAAACAAACAGAGCAGATTTAGGTTCATTTAATCTGAAGATGCTTTCACACTGGACACTTGGCCAGATTTCCTGACGTTCTTGGTTGATGAGGCCAGCAGCCTCCTCCTGTTGGGGTGGCTCTAGCTCAGGTGGCAGAGCAGGTCAGCTACTAACCAGAAGTAGCAGACTGGTTCGATCCCAGTCTGCATGCCAAATGTCCTTGGGCAAGATACTAACCCCATGTTGCTCTCTGATGCATCCGAGTGTGAATGTGTGTGAATGTTAGACAGTAAGCACAGTTTAGAAAAAAGTGCTTGTGTGTTTGGGTGAATGAATTAGTTGTATAAAGTGCTATATAAGAACCAGCCATTATAGAGATGAAGCATACATAGGAGGTCAAAAGAAAAGGGAAAGTTTCATTCGACGATCACAACGACACTCGGGGCTGCACACAGTGGGAAAACATTTTTGGACTTTGATGTTTCAGACTGGTGACCCGTCCAGGGCACGACCTTCCCCTCTGGGACAGGCTCTACGTCACGTGACCCTGAATTGGCTACGCAAACCAAGATGGGTGGATGAATATTAAGGCTTCATATTTTTCTTTTTATCTGCAAATCAGGTTCTCGTTAGAACTTGTGAAGGAAACTTGAGATGTTCAAATAATAAATGCATCATCCCCCAAACTTTCGCACATACTGTATTTATCCTCACGCTGTGACCTTTATTCATCCTTTGCACATTAAACACACGAAGAAAACACATGTGAATAATTACAGTGTGAATCCATCCAGACTGATCCAGTCGTGCCATAAATATAAGCCTCTGCACGCACGCACACACGCACGCACGCACACACACACACACACACACACACTTGGTCATTAGTGAAATGAAAACATCCTCATTTCCCTTTGGAATGATAACGGCAGCTTTCCCTCTTTCATCAGCAGAAACAACATTTAAATGCTGATGAACACATGGATGCATTATTTCTCTCTCACAGGCCTGATGATGTGTGCAGTATTGCTTTCTTCACCGCCGACCGGGAGGATTAAAACTAGCTCAGTGACCTCCAGAAGCATCACGGCTAGCTTAGAGATGAAGCCATCACGGTGCTGCGTAAAACATCCTCCGACGCACACTCGCACGTTTAAATTTATATGCAAAACACAGACATGTAAACTATTAAGATAAATACTGATTTGCATGCGCAAACATGGACTGATGTATTCAGAAGCAAACGGGGAAACAAATGTACTGCAGCGTGTGCTTCACATACAGATGCAGAAACATGAGCACGCTCACATAAACACAAGCACAGGAAGCTGCAACGACACAGACAGGTTTTTCCAAATGTGCTGAAATAAGCTGAACTAGTATCAGCTTTGGCTTCTCTTGTTTGCTTTCACAATTTTCATATGAAAGGACACAAAAAGAAGCAGAAGGGAAGTTAATATTCTACCTGCAAGTGTGTCGACATCCACATCCTGCCATGTCCTCTGTTTGAGGTCAAAGAGTAAATCGCCGTGTCCCAGAATAATAGAAGGACTGACTCACTTTCTAATTTCCTGCCTTTAATATTTCTCTGTTTGATAAAATGTACATGTTGGTGTTTAACATTAGTTTACTTCATGTTTCATGATTATTGCAGATTCAGTGTTTTCTGGAAGCATAGGTGACTCTTTACATCTAGAGGTGTTTTAATTTGTTCTGGTGGTTGTAGAGTGGGTGAGCTGGGACTGTGGGAGAGTCTTCTTTGTGTCTGTGTGTTTTTCTGATTGTACATTTGTTGTTGTTTTTACCATTTTACATTTTTATTCTGTTATTTTGAGCCTAAAGCAAGGAGGAAGCTCCAGAGCTGAAAAATGAAGCAAACACAGAATCAACAAAAACTAATGTCCACTGGAGGGCGGCTGCAACAGTGTGTCGCAGACTCTACTGTTAAAATAGACGCCACAGCTTTAAAAAGTACGTTTACAGCCTGATACAAAAGAAAGTTTTGGCCTTTAAGTTTATTTTCACACCCGCAATAATGTCCAGTGTTGTGTGGATTACACAACACTGGACATTATATTTCTTCATTTCCATTTAATACTTGTAAAGCTGCTGTTATTGTGTGTGTGTGTGTGTGTGTGTGTGTATATAGTGTTACGTTCTACGTCTAGGCGTTCAAAACAAGAACCCAAACAATAGTATCTTTTAAAATGCTAAGCAGCCATTTATTTGCTTCAGCAGTGAGCAGTGCTGAAAATAACAAACAAAACTCCCTAATGGTCTCTACGCTTTCCTACCCAAAATGAAAAACCAAACAAAAGACAATTCACTTACCTAACTCGCTACATGAAAAACAGGAGAAAACTTAATCAACAAAAATGGCTTCTCACACCTACTAGGCTGCTGCAGTGAACAATATATACAAGGTGGGGGAAAAAATACTCAATTGCTACTTTACAAATTTATTTACAGCTATATACAAAACTACGATACCAACACCACAATGATCACGACCCATGACAAACTGAAACACAGGGCTTAAATACATAGAGGGAGCAATCAGGACAACAGGAGGGAAACACAGAACTGACGAGACAAGGAAGCGTAACCTGAACACACTGAGATAAGACAGACCTTCAAAGTAAAACAGGAAACACATAACAGTCACGCCTAACACAAAACACTGACAACATTGGATCGTAACAATATATATATATTATTTCTTCACACATTCTTATATATTTCTATACTGTGTATTTGTGTATTTTGTTGTACAGTTATTTTATTTTCAACTTCAATTCATATATTTGATCTTATTCTTTCCCAGTTAAATTTACCCTTCATTCTAATTTATGTTGTACAGTTATTTCATTTTTAACTTTAATTTTTATATTTTATTTTATTCCTTCCTAGTTAAATTTACCCTTTTTTAATTTTCATATTTATTTCCTATCTTACTCATAGCCTTTTCATTTTTTTCTTTAGGTCACGAGCAGTTGTGTAAGCATTTCACTGCATATCGTACTGTGTATGACTGTGTACGTGACAAATAAAATTTGAATTTGAAGTCTGAATTTTATTTTATAACTCGTCCATGAGCCCAAAGCCTTTCCATCGGTTTTCTCAGGTGTGTAGAGACGACCCAAACGCAAGACGTCGAGGCAATGTTTCAATAAACACAAAGCTTTAATAACCTTTATTCAGACTGAAAACATATTCACAGGAAAGCTCCAAATGAAGGCACCACCACCATACGAGACAACGCAGGGACCAAAGGAAGGGCAGGACTATTTATACCCACACGGTGTGATCAGGGAATAGGACAGAGGAGGGTAACTAGACACAGCCGAAACACATCTAGACAATGATGGGATGGCAAAGCTGAATGTGTGCTACCCAGATGTAATAGGATGTAAACAACAACTAAAAGTAAAAAAATAACATGAGTGAGAAGAATGACACACTGAGCTAATTAACTAAAATGTAACCAGAACTGAGGGATTAAGTCAGATTAATAGGTTGGCAAGCTTAAAGTCAGAGTTTTCCAAATCATGTGGCTCTCTTTTTACCAGGCCAAATCACCGTGGTAACCGATGCACTGCTGAAACGGATACTAAGCACTTAACCTGGTCAGCAGCAGATTACACTCAGTTTGTGTTTTCACTGATTGTTTTATTTACGGCATGTTTTAAGTGCAGCGTAGATTCTGCATCGAAGCTGGTGACACCGACAGGCTAACTGAACAGGAAGGCCAGCTCTGTGATTGGCTGAAGTGTTTGATGCAGACAGGAGATGTCCATCATGGGTCATTCTGACCACAGTGTGCAGTGGGCAGCTCACCCTCTGAATGAAGCTAATCCAAGAAGTGACCATCAGGTGAGTGCGGTGTGTATCCATAGACAGAGCTCTGTGAGCACATGCAGATACAAAAAGCCTGTGATGGAGCACGTCCAATTATGCTAACAGTGATTACTGTACATCCCCTGAACTTTGCTCATGTTTAATATGACCGGATACAAAGAAAAGCACAGCTACGTTTAATCACTGTTTTAGGAGTGAGATGAGATCGAACTTGTTGCTGATTATCAGAGAGTAAAAATAGAGCCCAAGCAGCCCGTCGTTTCCTGTCGGAGAGCTTTTTCCATCGTGTCACAGGTTTGTTTCCCGCGGGAACATGTCAGCCCGTCTGTTTCTATAATAAGCCATTCACTATTCTCAATCTGCCTCCCCATTGGTCGGCCCGTGGGGATACTGGCTCAGTGACAGATTTCATAATGACACTATAATGTTGCATTTATTGACACAATAGAAGAAAGACGCAGATGTGGGAGGTGGGCTACAAATGCCTCTTTAGTCCACAGCTGGAAAATAGTTTGGTTGTGTGTGTGGGGGGGGGTGGGTGTGTGTGTGGGGGTGGGTGTGTGAGTGGGGGTGGGTGTGTGTGGGGGTGGGTGTGTGAGTGGGCACTCCTGGACTTGTGTGCTTTGTTTGTTTGTGTCTTTATTTTGTGTCACTTGGAGTCTGATTGCTATTTTGTCAGGTCCCCAGCCTCTGTGTGCATCCGTCTGGCCACACAACAAAGCTGGCATCACTTTCTTTCTCCATCTGTCTCTCTCTGCTCGGGCTCGCAGGTTCCTGCAAGTCTCTTGAGTCTCTCTCCACCTCTGCAAGTCTCTCATTCTGTCTCTTTCCATTTCCCCCAAAGGTGTGCTTCCACCACAGGAACCTTCCCAGAGGAATAAGAACATTTGGAGGAGCTTAGTTTGACAATGACAAGAAAGGTGAAAGGTTCTGATTCAAGTGAATAACAGCTTTAAAGCTGCTCACATGCAACCCAGCCTACTTCCCATGAATGTGTGTATTGTCTCTCCACATTGTGGCAGCATATACATGAAATCATTTAATGTAGTTAGCAACATGGCCGCTCCAGGTAGCTAATGAGTAAAACGTTTTTGGAAAGCTCCGGAGACTTTGGGCTAGCCTCCCCAATGTTTCAGACAGATTTAGTGTGTGTGTGTTAAAGTAATTCATCAGGACAGTGACTGAATTTAGAGGTTTTTGGACCTATTCCTCCTTAGGCAATATTCAGTTTTATTTATAATCAAACAGTCATCTCAAGGTTCATTAATTCAGTAAAAGGACTCGATGTTACAATCCCTGCATTGCTTCAAATGGAGAAAATCTTGAGGGATGGCTGCTATGAGGAAAGGCAGCAGAAGCTTCACCAGTAGCACACGTCGTTGTGTGCCTCAACCTTTGGTCTTTTACCCAAGTGGAGACAGGATGAATACATGCTGTGGAAGAGAGCCAGAGATGAATAATACCAGTACCATCAGTCAGTGGATCTTTCCAGAAGTGTTACGTGGAGCTGATGAATCAGTGTCATCAGAGCAGAGTAAGTCACACTGATTCTGCTGGACCAACATGTGTGAGGTTTGTGCCAGAGCTGCCCTCAATTAACAGCACTGGTAAAATAATAATATTTATGGTAAAATAATATTTGAATGTTAATCCACCAGCATGTGCAAGCTCTTTAATCAAAATGATATGTTGATGCAAAAATATGATTGTGGTTTTATCCATGAATTTTTACATTTTCTGTTTTACAGAAAAAAAGGCTGAAAAAAATGTAAAAACACATTAATAGTATTATTTGACTAAGATGCCAAATTACAGTTATTTGTTATGCTTGATTAATTTCTGACTTTAGTTCAGTTTGTGTATAAAAACATAATTCAGTCATTTTCTGAAATGATTTCTGGTTTCTTAAAACTCTTTCAAGCATGGCTGCTCTTCTGTGGATCAAACATTGTCTTTGTACTTGCACAGACCTCCTTTTTCAGAATATATTGCCTTTAAAAAGAACTTTCCATTTTTACATTTAAACGTTTAAGCATTTGATTGAAGTTGTGTTAAAATAAATATATGTGTGCTGTGTATAACTGTATAACTATAACCTGCACACACCACATGAACATGAAAAGCGAGGGCACGTTTTAGGACGTGCTCTGTGCCTCCCTGCATGTGTGACTTCATCACACACTTGTCACTCGCAGCCTTTTGCTGTTTTGATCATGTCACACACTCTGGCACGTCTGTCAGCACCCAGAAATAACCCCCGTGTCTTTCTGTCTTTTTCTATTATGAGCGTGTCTCGATGTGACACTTGGCATTCTGCAGCAAAAGCTCTATTAAGATGCTATAAAGCCATTAAAGTGACATTAAAATGAGACCTCATGCACTGAAGATCGAATGTAAATCAGCCGTTTCAGGTTTAAGTGCCTCCGTGCAGCTGTTGCAGCCTCAGTAATGGAAGTCGTGGAGGTTTGAGCTCCTTCGCAGACTCTCTGGACAGTTTCTGCTCCCACACACACTGAAAAACATCCAAAGTGAGTTTGATACGGCCGACTCTAAACTATAAGAGGCGTGAGGCAGTTATATTACAGAGACAATTTCCCAGCTGTCTGTTTGCTGTATTGGTTGCTGTTGGACCGCCTGTCAGCTGTTCTCTCAGAGCCGCTGACCGTCTGCAGGTAGCATCGTGATGGCGTCGCAGGCTTTTTTTCTCTTCCAATATGGACTCTGAATTCTTCCTTCCTCTGCTAAAGTGGGAGATCTCTCTGTGGGGGATGAGATGAGACAGGCAGGCGAGTGTGTGCTTGCATCCTGTTTGATTGGTTCTTGACTCTTTGATTGGCTGACACTGTGTGTGTGATATTGTTTGGTTGGATGTGTGGGCGATTATGTGCTTATGATGATTTCTCCTCCTTCATTGCTGCTTGAATGCCTGCCCTAATTTATGTTCATGAGTGAAGATGTAGCCAAAGCACATGTCAGTGCACAGCATGCTGCATGCAAAGTGATGCTGAGCAGTAAAACACGAATGCTGGCTTCACAGGCCTGTGCTACGAAGAAGGATTTGGGTGTGACATCGCCTCTATCCTGCACACCTAAACTGATCCAGAGCAGGCTACGCTGTAGGTAAAAGAACAGAAAGCCCAGCCCTCATACTCGGGATGCAGGAAGCGACGAGCATTCTTAGCAGCACATTTATTCCCAAATGATCTTTTCTTAAATAAGCTCTGATATAGTGACACATTCCTCCAACAAAGCCTCTAAATCTTCGACATGGTGACCTTTGAGCGTAAACTAAGACAACTTAATGCTTTAAATTGTTTTTAATATTTCTTCTTTATTTACTGCCAAGCAGTTTAACACCAGCAGGATCGCAGCTGAATGAATAAAACTGTCCGGTGCACAGTAAACGAATTCATCGGTTGGAATAAACAACTGTAATTCTGTGTCAGGTCGTCCCGTGTCTGAGTGATGGAGCAGTGATGCTGAGAAGCCCGTTATCTTTCACAGTCAGCATCTGGAAAGTATTCACGGCGCTTCACTGGTTCCATGTTTTGACACGTTACAGCCAAAATGGGTTCGATTCGATTTCAACCCACAGCGAAGTCAAACCATAACGACAAAGTGAAAACAGTTTGCTTGAAATTTTTGCAAATTTATTTAAAAAGTAAAAGTATAACATGTAAGTTCTGTAAGTATTCACGACCTTTGCGACACTTGTGGAAACATCCTGGCAGCAGCTACAGCCTCAGGTCGTTCTTCACTATGATGCTACAGGTTTAGTTCTGGACAGTTTCTCCTGCTCTTCTTTGCAGAACCTCTCGGCCTCCATCAGGCTGGAAGGGCAGCGTCGGCGCAGCCATTTTTAGATCAACCCAGAGACATTCAAGTCTGAGCTCTGGCTGGGCCGCTCATCGACATTCACAGAGTTGTCCTGAAGCCACTCCTTCATTATTAGGGCTGGAAATCGTCACTGACTTCTAGAATCAATTCGATTCACAAGATCCCGAATCGATTCGATCCATGATTCAATTCAATTCAATTCAATTCGATTCGATTCGATTTGAATCTGGGAAATTTTGCCTCACGCAGTCAGAAATATTATCATTCAGATCAGTACATTTACATATTTTTATATCTATAAAAAGGAAGCTGACACTTGTGAGACTTTATCAAAGGTGTGAGCATCACAGCAGAGGCCTTTGTGTCAAAGTAGCTGAGGATGAAACAGAAACACATGAAGGGGGTTTTCCTGTTCTGGGATTTTATAAAAATATTCTGCAGTCGATCAAAAACGAAAGAAAACCATTAATCAGCATCTGAACATTACCTGATGCTGCTGAAGTGAAGCAGAGCAAAGTTACAGAGGTTTGATTAGAGACGCAGCGTTTTGCAATTTTGCATAATTTTAAAAAGTTTAAATTTGTTCAGTATTGAACGGCAGAAATGAAGTTTTCTCTTTGGAAGTAAGAAAAAGGAATAAAACAGCGATCGACTGCGCTGTAAACAATGGTAGACTTGTGCGTAACAAGCAAGCGAATAATGCAGAAAACAGATTTTTAGACAGGAAACTGTTGTTGAAGTACAGAGAGAGAGAGAGCTGTGCATGAAGTGTGATCAGCAAAAGTCAGAGTGAGTTCATGACGATGTTCATGTGAAGCGTAGTTTGGATCTTCTTTTGCTGCTGGTTCAGTCAATATTGTTTGGAGTGAGATCAAACCTGCAGCTTCAGAATCAATGAACTCAATCAGCAAATATGGAGGAATCATCATTTCCTCCATATTTTTCGGGTTTTTTTGAGAAAGTGAGGACCTAAATGTAAACACAGAGTATGTGTGGAGGTGAGGTCTCACTACAGTCTCAGTGTTTCTGGTGTGACTGCAGAACATTTCAAATGATTCATGTAAACATGTCGAGAGTCTGTGGTGGGTGACGGGGGAGTTGGCTCTCTGCAAAATGGTTTTTGAACACAGTTCACGTTGTTCTCTCGTTTTCGGTAGTTGTTGTAGATGCAGAGCGTAAAGTGCTCCGCATCATCACTGATGGGCTTTCGCACAAAACATTTTTAGTCCACAGAGCGAGCGCACCGAGCCACAAAATCATTTTAATATGTTAGCCTTTGATATGAATGATGCAGGCAGCGCCATGCGCCATTCGTCAATCTGCACAGCTAGCTAGCGATCATGAAAACTACTCACAGAGTTGTCGTATGCAGAAGACATATTTCATGTGACATGCGACCCTAAGAGTGGGTGGTGGAGTGGGTTGGCTAAGATGTACAGGGCTGGGGGATCTGTGACCTGTGCAGCTGTTCCCCACCTCCCGCAGCAGGAAGCTCGACCTGTTCCCCTGATGCGTGACTCCTCGTGTCCCAGATGAGGTGGGGAGTGACAAAACGTCACATTAACAGGAAATTTGGCAGAATAACCCAGAATTGGTTTTTAAATGTAAACCACAAGAAAATTCAATTTAAAGCACTGATTTTGTTCCATTATTTACATCCTGCAGCGGCTTCGTTTTCATTGGTCTGTTTTATTCTATATGTGTCTACAGCTGGATAAATACTGGTTAACTGGGACAGGATCCTGTGATATTTTCAGACTAGATTTAATGTTAAATTGCATAAATTTTCAAAGATTTATAGAAAGCTAAAGGCTTCAAAGAAATTCAAGACACTGGATCGTGAAGTTCCTGAATGGTGACACCACTGGTTTTAAAACAGGACCAAACGTGTCCCTGAAAACTAACGGACGCCTGGGATGTAATAACGGACGCCTCACTTCCAGGTTTTGCAGGGATGTTAAAGTTTACTGTGGATCGGTAGGTTGGATTAGAGAGCAATCAGTGTGTTTTAGACAAACCAACATCCTCTGCTTTTCTCTCTCTAACAGCATAACACCATTATTTCACATTCCAGCGGGACAGAGGACGGAGTGATGGATCTATATAAATGTGACACATTTAATCTGGTCCTGTCTGACCTCCTCTTAACTCAGACAGACGGGACGAGTGGGCGCTGCGACACGCACCCCTGTCTAAGGACGCACCGAGACCAGCTGCTGATGCAGAGGTCGATGAAGGACGTGGATTACTTATTGCTTCTTTAGCGACGAATCACTTACGTAGAGTTATTTTTAGATCCACCAAAGAAGACGATGCAGGGTTTTAACAATATGACAGTTAAACCGGAGCTGATCTATAGATGGAAAACCGTGGCACAGCTGGACTGTGTCACATTCCCGCTGGGAAATAAATACTTTTGCCTCAGCTTGACGGTCAGAGGAAATCTCTGTGTTGACTTTCTGCAGGAGGATTAGACGATAAGATTCACACCACTCCTGTGTTTTTGGCAGGGAACATAAGACCCAGGGTCCGGAAATAGGCCGTCAAAAGGTCCGGCCAGGCCCGCTGGAGAGGAATGCGAAGCACGATAAAGAAGTGGGGGACACATTTATATACTTAAAACTTAAAATAGCTACCTATGAAAACCAAATCCATAATAATCTGTTTTAATTGATTATTGATTGACTGGAGTCCCAACCGTCGCTTTAATGATTCTCAGCAGAGCTGAGCAGAAGCAGCTTAAGATTCAGTCTCTCAGACGGGGACACATTTGCCAGGGGGAGCACTGCCCCTGGTGGTGTCCAAACATCCTTACAGCTCTAAAACTGCGTATCGCTCCTTATCTCCTTGTCAGGGTTCTGGCTCATTTGACCCAGCTTTTTGAGTTTTCGTGTATTTTGAGATCATTTCGTATTATGGTTTAGAGTTAAGTTCATTTAGTTCGCCTTGAGGTTATTCTATATTGCCTCGGTTCCCCTGTTATAGCTCATTGTTTATTAGATTCCCCGTCTGTTTCTCGTCTTCTCTTGGTTACATGTTTCCTTTCGTGTCACCATACATGTTCTCGCAGGCTGTCGTGTTCTCTGTTCGTGTTTCTTAGTTATGTCCGTGCTCCATCTGCTGTTTCTGTTTCCCTGACGTTATGTCAAGCCCATGGTCGTGTCCAAATTCATGGGCTGCATCCTCCTGAGGACGCATTTGTAGACCGATTACGTCACAGCGATGCGCCGAAGGCTGTCCAAATTCATAGACTCCTCTGAATGCAGCCGACAAATGCGTCCTCCTTTTCCCCGAATTTGAAGGACGGGTCGGGTGTGTCCTTCGTGGCCTACCATATCCCAGAATTCATAGTGCGGCCCAGCCAAACTCCAGTTTCCAGCAATGGCAGCAGCTGCTAAGTTTTTAAATTACTCTTACTAATCTTTCTGGGTCACAAAATAAACTTTTAACATATTTTCAGGCGAGAAAGTAGCTGTGTAAACATCAAATATCTGCTCGGTTTATCAAGATATCCCATATTTGCAAAAGTGCTTCGACGTTTTCGGAGACGTCTGCTACCCACCAGCTCGATCGCTCGCCGGGAGCTCGAGGGTCGCCGAGAACGGCACAACTCTCGGCACATCATTTTCAGATCACCGCGGACTTTCGCTACTCAGGTTAAACGTGATATATATAAGTCACTTAGACAACCTAAAAATGTTATTGTTGGGCTTTTTTCAGTGTTTTGTTTGTTCGTGAGTAAATCGGTTTGGCTAAAGTTCTTAGATTAGATTAGATTAGATAAAATAAAACTTTATTAATCCCCCGGGTGGTTTTCACACAGCTGAATAAACGTCAAACAGAAAACTGATTAAACAGACGTGTGAGACGGTCGTTAATTTACTCCAGTGTCCTGTTATATTTTAGATAGCAAGGAGCAGACGGCCGAGTTTATTAAACTCCACCGAGACAGCGGTGACGCTAATCTGAAGGCTGGACCGTTCAATTTCACTGCCGTTTACTTCCGGCCTACCCGACCTTCTGAGGACCCGGCCCACGTAGACCACCAAGGCTGGGTCCTCAGGAGGATGCAGCCCATGAATTTGGACACGACCCATGTGTCTCAAGTCTGCGTCTCTGTGCTTCCTGTTTTATTTTGACAGTCTCTCGTTCCATGTTCAGTGTGTTCAGTTTGCTTCCTCCTGTCTTGTTATCATGTTCATTGGTCTCAGCTGTGTTCTCCGTGTGTTTCCTTTTCCTTCGTCACCCTCGAGTGTATTTATGTGTTCAGCTGTCTTTCAGTCTTTCATGTTTATTTTATGTTTATGTTTTGTTCAGCGTTGGAGCGATTTGCCTCGTCCTTTGTTTTGCTTATCAGCCACACCTCATTTTTCGCTAACATCTAGTTACGTTCCATGCTTCGTTTTGTCTGCGTTTGGTTCCTCTGTTGCACACAGCCTGCATCCGCTGACTGTGACACTAATCTTCCCCCACAAAAGGATTCATGAAGACTGGATTTGTTAATTAATTACAAATATTTGTGACTATAAAGGGCCTCTGTCTTTGTCGTTACACACACTGGAAAGTGTAAATCAAGCACGAAGAAGCTCTTGAAGCTTAAACAGGAAGAACGTATTTGCAGCTGAAGAGGCCTCTCACTGATTAATATGAAATGTTTTCTAAGGTGGATAAACAGCCTCGATGGGGTGGTGATTACCAAAGTGGACCTCTGTGTGAGTCGCAGATCTCCACAAGCCTCATGCTTATGAAGCACCGACACAGGGCGGCTCGACTGAGGCCTGAGCGCTTTCATGTGAGTCATAGTTGAAGTATTCCACAGCAAAGGGGCAAGCTGATCCAAGGGGAAGGTGACATGTAGCTCAGATTAGCACTGAGGGTCCTTATTAGTCCATACTATGTGTGTGATATGAAAGCAGTGATTGAGGCCTCTAACAAGCTTTTAATGTTTATATCGTGTCATACTCCAGCTACGACCAGTCCAAGACTTCTGTGTATTGTGTTGGACGTATATCAACTAAAGTCGCGCTAGACCCAGCCTGTGCTCTTATTCTATACCACTATGATATAAGGTGGATATCAGTTTAAATGCCTAGGGTCAACCATCCATCACAACAGTTGCTAGAGTATTTAAAAGTAGAATGGGAGGCTGTCAATTTAATCCTATATCAAATAAACCTAATAAAGAATTCATAACAACTAATGTGTGTTTTCATTGTTATGTTGTTTTTAATTTCTGCAGGCCTACTTGTTGTTCCTAGAGTATTTAAAAGTAGAATGGGAGGCAGAGCCTTCAGTTTTCAGGCCCCTCTTCTGTGGAACCAGCTTCCAGTTTGGATTCAGGAGACAGAGACTATCTCTACTTTCAAGATCAGGCTTCAAACTTTCCTTTTTGCTAAAGCATATAGTTAGGGCTGGACCAGGTGACCCTGAATCCTCCCTTAGTTATGCTGCAACAGGCTGCTGGATGATGCACTGGGTGTTAGGGTTAGGTCTCACTGTCACCAAAGTGCTGCTCATAGGGGCTCATATGATTGTTGGGTTTTTCTCTGTATGTATTATTGTAGGGTCTACCTTACAGTATAAAGCGCCTCGGGGTGTTGTTGTGATTTGGTGCCTTATAAATAAAACATTGAACTGAACAAGACAGGTGGAGAAGAGAGTACAGGTGGAGCTGGTGGAGACGGAAGAACAGAAGGATACCGACAAGTGTGAAAGGGAAGGTTTATAAGATCTGCTGTGATGGTTTCGAGATGGTGTCACTGATGCAACGACAGGAGGCGGAGCTTAAGATGTTCAGGTGTTCACTGGGAGTGATTAGAAGTGAGTCCATCAGAGGGACAGCTCAGAGAGGCTGAGATGGTTTGGACATGTGCAGAGGAGGAAGGGTGGATATGCTGGACAAAGGATGATGATAACAGAGCTGGAGGAGAAGAAAGCTGCTATGAAAGCAGCTTTGCATGATTCACAGTTCAAAATAATCCTTCTTTGTCTCACTGGGCCTCCGAACAAGCTGTTCGAACCCATTAACATTTAAAACATTTCTTCTGAATAACTACAGGAGTTTTAAACAGAGGGTGGAGCTTCTGCGCTTCACATGGCCATATTAGGGACATCCCCTCTCTGTGACATCATATAGAACCAAGAGAAGAAAAAAAACTGTGATAATTTGAGTGTTTTGTAAGATTTTGGCTCACAGGGATTACTATACACTGACCTCAGTATAAGAAACTGGGCCACATTAGATCCACCACTGAAACAGGACATGCATGAGACGCTTTCTTAATCATAAAAAACAGGGCGCACTCTGCAGTTCTGCTCCAATGTGGGTTTAAATCATCAGCATCAGAATAAATAAAAAATGTAAGTCAGACATCTTCCTGAAGTGTTGCCAAAGACCTCGACAGGTGCGCTAATGTGCTGATGTTCTTTCACACATCATTTGGATCTTGTTCCTCTGGCCATTTCAATTACCACACCTGCTCATCTGGCGAGGGCGCCGGTGAACACGGGAGTCGGCGTGCGAGCGTGTTTGTGACAGCGCCCCGGGCGCGTAGGATAAGCCCGGTGTCAAACCAGCAGAGCCAGATGAAGAGATTCCTGTGAAGTGCATACGAATTACTGTGATAAGAGGTTAAAAGGTGCTCTGAGTGTGCACTCTCACTCTGAAGCTCCATTCATGTTGGGTTTACTTCTCCATCACCTGCACTGCTATCTTTCAGATTTGTTTTACTGCTGTTATCATTGATTGTTTTTTATATAAAGTCAACAACCGACTTTATTAGGATGCTGAGTTGAGTCCCTGGTGATACTAAAATGACGAGGAAAGTAATGCTTGTTAAGATTAGTTCCCTCCCGGTGCTGTCACATACACCAGCAGTAACATGTTTCGACACACCTTCTCATTTAATGCTTTTTCTTTATTTTCATGTCTGTTTAAATTGTAGATTCTCACTGAAGGCATCAAAACTATGAATGAACACATATGGAATCATGCGGTAAACAAAAGAATCAAAACATGTTTTATAGACACCCTTTGCTTTGATTCCTGCTTTGCACACTCTTGCCATTCTCTCCATGAGCTTCATGAGGTCGTCACCTGAAATGGTTTTCCAACAGTCTTGAAGGAATTCCCAGAGATGCTGAGCACCTGCTGGTCCTCTAACTTTGTCTTTATCCTGTCTTCCTTCTCTCACCCCAACCAATCACAGCACATGGCCCCGCCCCTCCCTGAGCCTGGTTCTGCCGGAGGTTTCTTCCTGTTAAAAGGGAGTTTTTCCTTCCCACTGTTGCCAAAGTGCTGCTCATAGGGGGTCATATGATTGTTGGGTTTCTCTGTATGTGTTATTGTACGATCTACTGCACAATATAAAGCGCCTTGAGGTGACTGTTGTTGTGATTTGGTGCTGTATAAATAAAACTGAATTGAATTGAATTGAATAACTTCACTCTGCGCTCCATCTCATCCCAAACCATCTCCATTGGGTTTAGATCAGGTGACTGTGGAGGCCAGGCCATCTGGTGCAGCAGTCCATCACTGTCCTTCTTGGTCAAACAGTCCTTACACAGCCTGGAGGTGTGTTTGTGGTCATTGTGCGGTTGAAGAATAAATGATGGCATGTGGCTGCAGGATGCTGTGGTAGCCATGCTGGTTCAGTGTGCCTTCAGTTTTCAATAAATCCCCAATAGTGTCACCAGCAAAGCCCCAACTGATGGTCCCAACCCCATTAAGAAGGCAAGAAGCTCCACCAATGAACCCTGACAGGCACACCTGTGAGGTGAAACCATTTCAGGTGACGACATCATGAACTCATTGAGAGAATGCCAAGGGTCTGCAGCGCTGTCACCAAAGCAAAGGGTGGCTACTTTCAGGAATCTAAAATATTCTTTAAAGTAGAAAAAGTAGAGTGATTTATCAGTTTTTCTTTGCTACATAATTTCATATATCTTGCTTCATATATTTGAGGTCTTCAGTTTTTATCTACAATGTAGAAAGTAGTAAAAATAACACGTCTGAACAAAATTAAACTCGCTCTGCTAATGATGTAATGTGTGCCCTGATTGGTCAGTTAATGAGTTATGGCCAACAGCCAATCAGAAGAAAGTTGAAAATAAAGTGGGAGGGGTTTCTTACCCAGGCCCTATTGGTGGAAAATAAGGATTACTTTGAACTGTGGATCATGAAAAGTTGCTGTAGTAGAGCCCCTGCCCCCCACCCCCACCCCCCCCACCCCCCATCTAAAAAAAATAAATAAATAGAATCAGAATAAATCCCACTTAAAAATACAAATTAATCCAAATAAGAAAAGTTCATTTAAATTAATTTAAAAGGAAGCAGTTTGATGTGAAAACAGAAAATATTAGTAGAGGTGGTTTAAGAAGAAGGTCCTTCTACTCACGCACAACTATACCCCCCCCCCCCCCCCACACACACACACACACACACACACACACACGCGTCCTTGCTGTAGAAGATTAGTAATATCCTGAAGTAGGCAGCGAGAGAGAAAACTCCTTGGCAATGAACTGACCATGAAAGCCGCATTAAAGGTCAAGGTTAGGACTGAAGGTTAGACATGAAGTCTAAATGAAGTCACCACAGTCTGAAGGTGTGTTTGAAGCGTTCAATGTCATGCGGGGATGGTTTGACAAAGACAGACTGAAACAAAAAAGGAGAGAAGTAAATAAAGTGACTTTAACTCAAAGACATGTTCACAGACCGTGACAGCAAAGGACGAACAGAAAATCGTCCCATGAAAGACAACGGACTCAAGAACAGCAGCATTCTGCAAGTCCTAATCATTCCAGCTGTTGCTGTCAGCTCTCGTCCTTTTAGCGATGCTGAACTTCAAACAGCACGCCGGTATTCAACACCGCGCTGTCGCTGCATTAGTAGCCCGCCCTATTAGTGAAAGGTCAGCCATGCAGGCACATATCGAACACAGACATCCAACCGATGTCTCAAGCTGCTACTTTGAAAAGGCGCTCTTTCTTTCTGTGGCTCACCAAGCATTTGTATTACTGTGGAAATCAAGTTAAAAGGTCAACATTTCTGTGGTCTCCTTTTGTAAGTGCAAGTGTGTGTGTGTGTGTGTGTGTGTGTGTGTGTGTGTGTGTGTGTGTGTGTAACTTGAACTTGTTTCCATCTTATCTGCAGCAGCGTCCTTGTCTACCTGTCCTCCCTCGCCTCCCTGTATCCATTAATCCATCACGTCATGTGACACAGATTAATCTTTTTGTCATTTATGCATCTGTCTGTCCTCCCTGCATTCGTTCATTTCACCATTCATCAGTCATCAGCCTGCCTCCTCTCCTACCTCTGCTGTTCTTTGAAAGCACATCACATGAAGTTATATCTCAGCTGGATTTCACATCTGGACCATCCTGTCTGCTTTCTCTCTTCTAAATCTGGCTCTTACAGTAACAAAGACACAATAGGACACACTATGAAATGAATGGACAGCAGATATTCACATATTTCAAGTTCTCGTTCATGAGTGAAGGGAAGGCCAAACTATGAGATGGGAAGGTGCACTGGTGCTACGTCTGCGTTAATGTGTACTGGACGTTGAACGGAGAGCTGAGGTGGAAGGCAATTTTTCACCTGAACACTCCGTTTACAGTCAAACCCTCACCTGTGATGGCGAGGCTGGCGTAGTGGCTGAAAGAATGAGACTGTGGCTGAAAAGAGGCTGTGCTCAGCCTCAGAGACAGGCTGAGGAGGACGGATCTGAAATGAGCTGCAACCATCATCATAACGAGCTACGCGGTAATCTGTCATTGCACTGAGCAGCTGATCTGAAAGTCAGACTCACAGACGAGTCTGCAGGTAATTAGGTTTAAACAGCTGAAAGCGATAACGTTGATAACACAGAGTTTGATTCATCCAGAGCTCAAACATGACCACACAGAAATACAAACTACAACCGAGTAATAAATATTACAGCTGAACCTAATCATAAAACGAGAGCGATAAGGTGAATTTTTTGAAAAGCAAATTAAGTGATAAGAGAAGAAAAGTATACAGAAAATGGATATTACCATGATAAAGAGAGTACTACACCGCACGATACTAGCATCATCGTTCCAAAGAGGACGTCACCGAGCATTTTATCTGCAGCTGAAGCTGCTGTTAGAGTGTGCATTTTTAAAATGAGTCATTTAACAATTTCTTTTTAAAAGTACTGCAGGCGAGCTCAGTTTTACCCCGCTGCAGGCAAACCTCTCCTTTGCAGGTTTTAAGCTCTTTTTTATTTCCATTTTTGTCCATCCTGCTGAATGTCCATGTCGGTTTGAAAACCAGGTTTCATAAAAATCTCCCCAGAATACATTTTATCTCCCACCTCGACCCACAAAGCCAATCTCTTCAAATGCTTGTTTAAAGGGCGCGTTACGGGTTTGAAGGGTTTTCGGGTGCAGTGCACTGCTATACCCGGGGTATAGGGGTGACGGGCAGTAGTAGTAGTAGCAGTAGCCCAGCCATGGAAAATACTAAGCTTGGCATGGTAGAAGTGCTTCATCTCACACACTCAGGTGAAAAGCTTCGGCCTGAAACTGCCACGGTTCTGGGTTTGTTGGACCCAGCATTTTGAGTTTATTATGTTTTGGTTTACTTTTGCATCATGGATTATTCTTTATGTCTCTCTGGTACTTTGTGTTTCAGTTATCTTGGTGTTTTGGATTGTTTTCTCATTCTCTTGTTATGATGATGAAGATGATGATTATTATTACTAGTTTCATGTTTCTGATATCCATGTTTTAGGAATTGTGGTTTCACTTATAGTTCCGTCCCATGTGTCAATTTCTGTCTCTCTGTGTTGAGTCCGTGTCTCTGAGTTGTGGTTCATGTTTCCTGTTTTATTGTGAAAGTCTTTGTCTTATGTTAGTGTGTGCAGCTTGGTTCCCCCGTCTCGCTAGCCCTCAGATTATGTGTTTTAGTGTTTCACGTTCATTGCTCAGTTTATGTTTTGTTTTATGCCAGCAATAAAGCTGAGGTCTTGAGTTACAGTTCAGTGTCTGAGTCCTGCGCTTGGATCCTCCTCTCCGCCTGCCCGCACACAGAGCCCTGACAGTAATAACACACATAAATGCATAAATGTGACAATTAGATCATTCTATATGGAATACCTGTTGCTGTAAAGCTTATGCAGCCGTAACCTGAGGAGGCGGAGCTAGTTTTACCTACTTCATATAACTAACCAGCGTTCGGTCCAGTGTGACATAATTAGCTGTTCATTTTTGTAAAATATGATAATTTGACTGTTTTGGGCTGGCAGCATTCATTTTAATTAAACAACTGGATGATTTTTGAAGGGTTCTGGAGAACGTAGCAGGCTTTTAAATGTGACAGAGGGCCCCATGAGACACGGCGGTTTGTAAGCAGTCACAGGCCGAAAGCACTGAGAACCACTGATTTAATTTTGAATAATTTATTGCATTTATAATTTATCTCATCTGGCCTGGGAGGATCTGAGGATCCATCTGGAATTCCCAGCAGCATTGCTACCGTTACAGCGTGGCTTTGATTAAGAGAAAGAAAGCTGATGTTCTTTTGACTCTGTGCCTCCTGATCCCGCTGACGGTGCTTCAACGTCCCCGTGAATTCATTCTTTGGCTCCCGTTCACAAAGAAACGGAGAAATCGGGATGGGGGTAAATACTTTTTCACAGAGCTGCATTCAGTCTGAATATTCGGTTCCCTCTCTTGTTCCCTGATGCTCGTTTTGGGGTCTTTGAATCCTGACTTTTGGCTTTATCTTGGGTTTTATCTTAATCATGTGACATTATTAAAAAATGAACCTGGTGTCTGCAGTTGGGTCCTCACCTTTATTATACTGTCCGAAAGGATGTTCATGTAAAATTTAATAATTTAAATAATGTACATGTTTTTGGTAATAATCTTTTGTGCATTCAAATAATCTTCAAAGTAACTAGTAACTATGACCATCAAATGCATGTAATGGAGTAAAGAGTCTGCATGTGGTTACTTCCCCTGACTGATCACTGCTCCCTCTCTGTTCTGAGCTCAGCTACCTGCTGTCTTTGCTAATCTCACCTCTCCCTCCTCTCCTCCTCCTCCTCTCCTCACCTTACTTCACCTTTCCTCCCCTCCCTCCCTCCCTCCCGCGTCCCCTCGCTGCGCACATCCATTTGCTGCTCAATTCGTCTATCCATCAAAGTGTCTCGCCCTTACCTCAGCTATCCTTTCCACTACACACAGTATAAAGAATGGTAGTATTTTACACCTGCCCTCTCCTGTCTCCACTCCCTCTCCTCGCCTATCTTTATCTCGCCTCATGCCGCCGCATTTCATCTCCTCCTCTCCTCCGTTACTAAAGGCCTCGACTAAACAAAACAGCGTTTGGCTTTGATGGAATTGGGTTTTGTCTGTTTTCCTCCTCGTGTATAATTTTGCTCCTGTAAATTCTTTCAGACATCACATTATCTGCTGCAGACAAACCTATCTTCGCAACTCCTCAGTAATCGAGCTTTGATAATTGCACTCTTGTTGTCTCTCTTTGTACTATTTGCATATTATTCTGTTTGCCAGGAGCACGTGGGGTAAGAGCACACTGCATGTGGCAGGGTAACGCCTATTGATTGCAAGAAGCTGAAAATTAGAGTGAAGGTGTGAAACGAATATTAGATTTGTTGCCGTTTGCTGTAATTTTCTGTGCCGGGGCGTTCCGTCTTATTCGTGTTAAAGACAGTTCGAGGAGACGAGAGGGGAAATTGACTGCAGGCGTCTGAGCTCTGCATTCACCCTGCCAGCTGATACACTTGATGTTTTCCCATCTCTTCTGTCTTTTTATCCTTCGTCTGTAAAGATAAGATAAGATAAGATAACCTTTATTAGTCCCACACGTGGGAAATCACAGCTCACTATGGAGGTCTCATGTAAACTCGTATCTGCGATTTGTGCTGCTTCTCTCCTAGGCTCACATTTGTACCAATCACTCACTTCCATCCCAAAAATCCTTGTACTCTCCAACCGCTTTCACTGCGTTTGATGTATGATTTATTTAAAATCGATCCTCCACACTCGCATGTTTTGTCGATGAGGTTGTCTCTGATCCGATGTTGAGATCTTTTTACCTGATGTCAGGAGGGTCTGGCGGACGTGCGAGGCTGAAGCACGTGATCATCGACAGCCGTGACTCCTGTCACAGGTGCAGAGGAGGCTCTTGTTTAGGGAAAGGATGACGTTTTTCAAGTTTTCCACCATTGTCTGTGGAGCTGCAGCAGCTCTTCTCTGAGGTCCCTGAATGGCTGAGCTCCTGAGCCCTTCACAGGAAGCTCTGCTGCACACACAATCAGCTTTCTGCTCATTGCATGAGACAACTAAACATGGTTCATAGCCATAGGTGAGGTTCCGAATGCAGATTCACCTTCACCCTCAGTACAGCATCCTCCACTTGATGCAGAAACCTCCCCTGAACATGGAGTTGACTCTCCAGCCTTTTCTGAGATCCACAGCTCCAGTGCTGGGAGGATATAACTGCTGTGATGAGCCGACGGGAACACATCCGTCACCAGAATGACATTTTTCCTCTCGATTTGTTTTCCTAAATACAGGTGAGGCAATCAGCTGTTTCAGGTTTGTGTTCAGTTGCTGTACATTGCTGAGATTGTTTGCATACAACATTCAACGGTCAGAACTTCGTGTGATGAAGCTCCAATTGAACATTTGAACCCCTGTTACAGGTATGCTTGAGACTACCTGTCACTACATGTGATTCGCACCACGTAGCAGACGTAACAACATCAGAGATATAATGTCAATCGACGGGCGCACTGTGATCATGAAAGCTGGGTCTCCACGGGAACCCAAACTGCAGCTGAAGACCGTCAGGCTCTAAGGCTAAAGAACCTGACCTGTGGCGTTCCTACAAAGTGACCACATCGAGAGGAGGCACCTGGTGGACCTGCTGAGAGAACCCAGGAGTGCTATCAAAGCAGGCAGTGGATGCTCTAAAGATATAAAAGCCGGATTTTAATTAATCTGTTTTCTTGTTATTTGCTGCATGTGTTTTTTCTCAGGAGAAGACGACGAAAAATACCACAAATAATGAAAAAGCCTCGACTAAATGTTTGACTGCTCTGCACATTTCCACCTGGGTGTACTATAGTGCAAAGTGCTCATAAAACTTTAATGGTGCGTGTGCTCCGAAGCCAACCTTTGCATTCAAACCTCCAGCAGCTCAAGTGTTGCCATGCATATGTTTGGCATTTCCACAGTTCTTACCCACAGTGATGTGCACTGAGCTCAGTCTCTTTCAATTACTAAAACATCACTATAACCCAAAGTGCCACAGGCACAAATGCAGGAGGAACCAAAAATATGGAGTTAGACTAGACGGAGGTGCACACGTGAAGATAAATAGAGCCAAGCACTGAAGTGGAAAACATTTCATTTCATGTTAAGAGCACAGAGCGCATGGAGAATAACACCATGAGTCAGAGGAGACAGGTGATGTTTTTAATACTGCAACCAAAAATAGAGAATTTAGATTAAAAAAATCATCTAACGGACCAAAACAAAGAAAAACACGATGACTCAAACCTTCATTTTACAAAGGAGTCCTCACAGACGTTCACACCTGGTGCGCTGGTAATCCTAAATGTGACATGAACATGAACATTTGTGTGAGGCTCTGTAGGCCTGTGATGGGCGGGCAACCTTAGGAAGAGTTACAAAATGGTCCAAAGTAATTAACAGGAAGCTGAATGGACTGAGTCACTGGGTAAGTGCTGGAAAAATCAAGATTAACCAAACAAAAAATAAAAACCAAGTCAAGCACAAAATTTGTAAAACCTCTAAATAGAACCAAATATGTTCCCCCCATAATTTATTTATCTCCTTTTATTTATTTGTATTCTTCTAACACACCAACAACACAGTCAGCAGTGGCCTCAGCGATATATCAAATTCATTTAGTGATAAATTGCATGATTGCAGCTTGTACAACAATAATAATGCCTGGCTGTGTTCACTGTCATAGACTTCCGCAGGCACAAGCATTCTCCACTGCAACCACTGAACATCCAAGGTATGGACATTGAGGCTGTGGACAGCTACAGGTACCTTGGTGTTCATCTGAACAATAGACTGGACTGGACTCATAACTCAGACGCCCTCTACAGGAAAGGGCAGAGCAGGCTGTACCTGCTGCGGAGACTCAGGTCGTTTGGGGTGGAGGGCCCACTCCTGAAGACCTTCTATGACTCTGTGGTGGCTTCTGCTATCTTTTATGGTGTGGTCTGCTGGGGCGGCAGCATCTCTGCTGGGGACAGGAAGAGACTGAACAGGGTGATCCGAAGGGCCAGCTCTGTTCTAGGATGCCCTCTGGACCCAGTGGAGGTGGTGAGTGACAGGAGAACGGCGGCTAAGCTGTCATCCCTGATGGACAACATCTCCCACCCCATGCAGCAGACTGTGACAGCACTGAGCAGCTCCTTCAGTGGGAGACTGCGGCACCCACGGTGTGGGACGGAGAGATTTCGCAGGTCTTTCCTCCCCACTGCTGTCAGACTCCACAACAAAGACTTTAACTGAACAAACACACACATCCACACATGTGCAATAATACTAAGTGCAATAATCTTTTCTGGCATCGTTGTATTTTTACTCAGTTGTATATAGTATTTGTATTTGTATTCTATTTTTATCTTATTGTATATTTATTTTATTTTATTCTACTGTATATAGTATTTTATTTTATTCTATTCTGTACAGCTGTGTACTGTATTTATTCTTATTGTATTCTAATTTTTGCCTCATAACTTTTGCACTGTCCACTTCCTGCTGTGACAAAACAAATTTCCCACGTGTGGGACTAATAAAGGTTATCTTATCTTATCTTATCTTATAAGATCAACACAGCCTGCAGTTCCTCTAACGTCCACTAGAGGCTCCAGCAGTGCGTCAGCTCCCAATAAAAACGTTTACAGCCTGATGCAAAAACGGTTTTGACCTCTACAGTGTAGATAACAGATGATCTGATATCCTCGTGTCGGTGTTGTTCCCACATCATCATAATAAATGTTGTTCCAGGGTCAACACTGCAAGTGACCAATGACATTGACTTCTTTGCATTTCAGGATACTTTCCTTTAATAAACGGTAAGCATTATACATATTGTCCTTGCAGAGGCGGTTTCTCTTCACACAAGTAGTTTTTTGAAGGCGTTTGCTTTTTTCGAGGTCGCGGATGACGTCAGGAGAAGGTCATTGGTCACTTGCAATGCTGAACCTGGAACAACATTATTTATGATGACGAGGGAACAACACGAGGATGTCAGATCGATTAATTCCCCCCTCATAACAACTTTATGGAAGATTATCTGATCCATGTTGATATTATTAATTCATTTAGATCACATACAAATACAAATCTATGCACAAAGACATAAATTACAGTACAGGAGGCTGAAAGGCTGTCTGCAGACCAACGTTGAATAGACCATGAGTTAAAAGTATGCATACAAAACAATGTGTTTTAAGGGTTATTTAAAATGTGCACATACTTCTGTTGTGTAATATTAAAGTAGAATACGCCGGGACGTTTTCATTTTAAATCAGTTTTAATCAAATGTGTTTTTAGTGCGATTTAAAAGAACACAGGTGTGTGAAGTAACCTCCATTTTTGAACTCTTTGCTTATTTTATCCCGTTTAGCTCAATGCCTGATAAGAAAAATGGGATTTTATCTCTTGCCCGGCATTAGTTGCATTCTATTAATATGTTTGATGAATAATTTGGCCGTGACTGCTGTCTGACGATAACACGGTTGCAGAAATGGTGAAGTGGCTGGCAGTGTTTAAGGGGGCGGTCTAATGCCCGGAGGCTCGGAAACGCCGCTCCATTAGCAGCCTCGTACATCAGCGGCAGAGTTCAATACGAGCAGCCACAGGCAGCCTTTGGATGGGCTCAGAGGAATGACAGGACAGAATTTCAGGAGGGTGAAGCCAGGTGGAGTGCAGTGTGGAGTTACATGAGCTGAAATGTAAAGATTAAACATGCTTAATATGGAGTCATTTCAATGTTTCTGCGTGAAGACTCAAACCAGAGGGCGACTCTGGTCCTCAGAAGGACGAGGTGCTGCTCCTGCTTTAGGCAGGCTCTCTCTCCTGGTGGTATTTACACACCTTACTTCCTTCTCTCAGTCTCTTACTGCCACTAATCTCTAACATGGAAGTCTTTAGTGTGTTTTGGTGTTTTAGAGATGCTACTTTTCCTGGAGCTCTTTCTCAAATCTGCAGATCTTTGGCATCATGTTTAAATGCAGCGTTTTTATTTGAAGCCAAGCCTCACAGCGTGTGTGCTGGTCAGCAAGTGAAACTGAGGAGTGCATATTAACGATATTTCAATCCTAATATTTCTGATGTTTCCATTAAAACATTCGTATTCAAAGAGCACTTTATTCCTCAGCTTTAAACGTGCTTTTGTCACGGTCCCCATCTCTACCCGGTCGGCTCAGGTGGGCCACATGTGTTAGTTGATTTTGTTTTGCTCTCTGTGGGCGGAGCTCACTGTGGGCTCAATCACTCACCTGCGACTCGTTATCCTGCTTCTCACGGCCACTATTCAAGGCGGTGGCTGAGAGCTTCTCATCGCTGGATCGTTGTACAGCTGACGTCAGTGCAGCCCGGCTCTAACCTTCTCCTGTGTTTTCCTTGTAACTTCCTGGTTTTCATCTCCTCGTCTGTTTGTGTATGTAGGTTCCCTGGACCCGTCGTTGTTGCTCTGAGCGTGTTTGGTGTGGTGTGACTGTAACAGAGCGAGTGTGTGGACGAAGTGGAGCGTGGTGTCCATCTCTCCACCTTCCTGTGGATCCCTGGAGCCCCTGACCTTCCCCTCATTTGCAAATAGTTCACTTGGTGTTGCTCATTAAACCATCTTTGGACTTCATCTCTGAGTCCGTCGAGTCAGCCTTGACACTTTTACCTGTCACACATACGGAGGCACTGGGGGCGGGGCTCAGCGTCTTGTCCAAACATATTTGGATAACATGCAGACTGGAGAAACTGGGAACCAACACTGATAGACCATTTAGTAGACTCCCCACTCCCTCATTGAGTCTCTGTAATGCAGGCGAAACCAAAATACAGGACAAAAAAAAGTCCTCTTAGCTGATAAACATGTCATATACTCCAGCACCAACCTGTGAGATCCATGGCTCGAGTGTGTGTGCACGTGTCTGACAGAAGCGCTGGAGATGAGAATGACTTCTCTGATAGCGCTGTGAGAAAACCTGACAGGACGTTTGCAGATCAGTCTTATGATAAACCTGCTTTTCTATCTCGGAGAAGAAAACTAGATGGATATTTTTCACTTCTGGTACTTTGGATTCAACTGATCGTCTTTTTCTTCTTTAGAGCTCCATGAACTGCCCCAGCAAAAACCTGCAGTCCAGCCATGATCCGACTCTTTTCTCAGAATAACATCCGACTGTGTCTGTGTTTCCCTCCATCACAGCGCAGCTCCGTCAGCAGGTCTGCTGGAGGCTCTGCCATATAACTAACAGGTGAACAAAGGCTGCAGACTGATTTAGGTGAGCAGGCCTCGGATAAAATGATCAAATTCATCATAAAAGGGAACAACTGCACACAAACAAGCTAACATCGAACAGTCGCTTAGCTTCAATCTGATTGGTGATGCACAAATATTTTCTTCATTGTACAAGTTCAAACTAGACTCAGAGTCTCCTGTACTCTAAATTTAAATTCTAAACTTTAACAGATGTTTTTTGAAGTGTGTATTTAAAGTTACTTTACTGATGAAGAGAAGGCTCAGAGGATCAGCTGAAACCAGCCGGTGAGATCAAGTTGTAAATAATATTTCAGCTCCTGTCTCGTAAATGCTGACGCTGGAGATCTGCTGCAAACTGCTGCAGATTAAAATAAAGAAGTCAGCTGAGCTGACCTTTGACCGAGCCGGACTGTTTATTTCATAAAAGAGCCCGTCTGCAGGACAGACACATTGGCCCTGCCTGGAAACATCAGGTCGTGAGCAGCACTAATGATGTGTTTGGATGCTGCCGGGTGGTTTACTCTCCCAGCTCAATCAGGGGACTCGTATAAGCACATCCACACATGAACAATCGATGCTACACACTGAAGCAGACAGGCTAACAGCTGTCTACCGTGACAAAGCACGTGCTTTTTCAATTTTTTACACAGTGTCCTCACCAGAAAACCCTCTTCCTGTCCTCACAGTAAGTTGCTGCTGGATGAAGCTGCAGATCCGCAGTAGTGTTTCCAACATGTACTGAGGAACTTCCATTTGTGCAATATCACTAAAGTTAGACACATCCTGTCTCAGAGTGACGCTGAAAAACTAGTTCATGCATTTATTACTTCCAGGCTGGACGACTGTAACTCATTATTATCAGGAAGTCCTAAAAACTCCCTGAAAAGCCTTCAGATGATCCAAAATGCTGCAGCAAGAGTCCTGACAGGGACTAGAAAGAGAGAGCAGATTTCTCCTGTTTTGGCTTCCTGTTAAATCCAGAATTGAATTCAAAATCCTGCTCCTCACATACAAGGTCTTAAATAATCAGGCCCCATCTTATCTTAATGACCTTGTAGTACCATATCACCCTATTAGAGCACTTGGCTCTCGCTCTGCAGGCCTACTTGTTGTTCCTAGAGTATTTAAAAGTAGAATGGGAGGCAGAGCCTTCAGTTTTCAGGCCCCTCTTCTGTGGAACCAGCTTCCAGTTTGGATTCAGGAGACAGACACTATCTCTACTTTCAAGATTAGGCTTCAAACTTTCCTTTTTGCTAAAGCATATAGTTAGGGCTGGACCAGGTGACCCTGAATCCTCCCTTAGTTATGCTGCAATAGACGTAGGCTGCCGGGGGATTCCCATGATGCACTGAGTTTTTCCTTTCCAGTCACCTTTCTCACTCACTATGTGTTAATAGACCTCTCTGCATTGAATCATATCTGTTATTAACCTCTGTCTCTCTTCCACAGCATGTCTTCATCCTGTCTTCCTTCTCTCACACCAACCAATCACAGCAGATGGCCCCGCCCCTCCCTGAGCCTGGTTCTGCTGGAGGTTTCTTTCCTGTTAAAAGGGAGTTTTTCCTTCCCACTGTCGCCAAAGTGCTGCTCATAGGGGGTCATATGATTGTTGGGTTTTTCTCTGTATCTATGAAGCGCCTTGAGGCGACTTTTGTTGTGATTTGGCGCTATATAAATAAAATTGAATTGAGGAGGGAGAGTGAACTGCTGTTTGTCCTCTTGACCAGTGTACTTGTACTATGGTGGGTTTTTGTGTGTGTGTACTTTGGTGTCATTGGCCTCCGGGCTGCTCCAACACAACAGGCTCAAACTGGACTTAAGTTAAATATAGTGCCTCATTATTACCCCAAATATTAATTTGTCAGCTCAATTAAATTTAGGTTTAGAACTGAACAGAACTGAACAGAGGAAACCAAACAATCAGATGACCCTCTAAGAGTAACCACATGGTGACAGTGGGAAAGAAAAACTCCCTTTTAACAGGAAGAAACCTCCAGCACAACCAGGCTCATTGTGGCAGTTATAGTGATGCAACATGTGTGGGATTTTCTTACATTAACAAGCTCTAAAAGTTGTGTTAATGCAGCGAACCAAAGACTGTGATGTCACCCATTTGTTCTGGACTTGGCCTCAGTATTAGAAAGCGAATTAGGCAGTGACCATATTTGGACCAGAGGGTGGAGTGCTATAGGGAGGCTCGCTAACCTGGTTAGCATTCTACATTCATGAACTATATAGGCCCAGGTACTGTACAGACACCTGCAAGGTAGCGCTACCCATATGGAAAAGATATACATAAACCTTATAAAGTTTGTATCTGTCATGTGTGAAACTTGTATGAAAAGCATACAAGAGTCAAAAAAGATGTAAGATCCCTTGAAAAATTAGCAGCACGGTGGTTAGCACTGTTGCCGCACAGCAAGAAGGTCCTGAGTTCAATTCCAACATCAGGCCGGGGTCTTTCTGTGTGGAGTTTGCATGTTCTCCCCGTGTTTGCGTGGGTTCCCTCCGGGTACTCTGGCTTCCTCCCACCGTCCAAAGACATGCAGCTTGTGGGGATAGGTTAATTGGATAATCCAGATTGTCACTAGGTGTGAATGTGAGTGTGAATGGTTGTCTGTCCCTGTGTGTTGGCCCTGCGACAGACTGGTGAGCTGTCCAGGGTGTACCCCGCCTCTCGCCCTATGACAGCTGGGATAGGCTCCAGCGACCCTGAGAAGCGGAAGCGAATGGATGGATGAAAAATTATATAAATGAAACTTGTTTTGGATACTTACTGAAACAATATATGAATCTAATGAGAAAGTGGCCACTTTCATGAGTCATATAAGTCATAGAATGATTCACTATATGAAGTAGGCCACATCTTATCCAAGTGTTGTACAAGTTTTTTCTATTTCTTTTCCATAAGGGTAATAACACACAAATAATACAAAGAAAGAATTAAACTCGTGAAAACTGGAGCTCAGACTTCTTGGACAGTCGTGGGGCGATTGTGGCTCAAGAGTTGGGAGTTCGTCTTGTAATTGGAAGGTTGCCGGTTCGAGCCCCGGCTCTGACAGTCTCGGTCGTTGTGTCCTTGGGCAAGACACTTCACCCGTTGCCTACTGGTGGTGGTCAGAGGGCCCGGTGGCGCCAGTGTCCGGCAGCCTCGCCTCTGTCAGTGCGCCCCAGGGTGGCTGTGGCTACAATGTAGCTGCCATCACCAGTGTGTGGATGTGTGTGTGAATGGGTGGATGACTGGATATGTAAAGCGCTTTGGGGTCCTTAGGGACTAGTAAAGCGCTATATAAATACAGGCTATTTGACAGTCGGCCACACAGCAGCCGTATCATTGGTCAGATAAGTAGAAAGAGGGACATCATGGCTTTTCCCAAAGTTGGAGCCCAAAATATCTGAAATATTTTCCTGCACCAGCAAATCTCATGTTTGTATCCAGATACATAATTCTAGTGTTAATAGTAATCCTGGCTACAGACTGATTTGGAACTATGCAGAAATAAAACTGAATATCATAGCATGTAGGTGGTTTGAAGCAGTTATGGTTAGAATCTGCTGCTCCTTTTCTGTAGCCGTTGAGGATATTTTGTTGTGGCTGTTTTTAATAAAAGCCTCACAACAAATTCAATAATTGACCCCACTAAGCAGTGATATCGCTCACAGATGTTTTCATAGAGAATCTCACATGTATGAAAGCTGCTCACACTGAAAAATGAAAACAGTGTTTGCTTTAGAGAAGGTTTAATTATTACTAATCTTTGATGTGCGCTCCAGAGAACGTCCCATCTGGGGTCATTTTCAGGGTGCTTTCATGTTAAATATAAAGATCTTTGAAATTCAGAGCGAGCAAAATAATGTTTAATTTTCCAGACTGAAAGATCGAAAACTCGTTCGCTGTTGTTCAATCATATTCTCAGAGCTGTCGCGAGTGAATCTCAAGGAGCGGTGATTATTTCCAAAGCTGTCGCGTCTGTTGTCTCGAATACGGACTATTAATACAATTACAAATGTGTTTGAATGACTCACTCCTAATAGTTTGTTTTTGCAGTCTCATTAAATCTTAAATCTTATTTTAAAGTGCTGTTGATGTGAGCTGTGATGGAGCTTCTTCCAGCATCAGTCTCCTTTTTTATGCATTAATAGCACAAATAAAAACAGCCTCTGTGGCTCAGCTACAAATCTGTGACCTGTGTTTGGAGGCTTGGATGGCTGGCTGCTCTGAGCTTCTGCGCCCATGATGGTGGGTTATTGTTGCCATGATGCATCTGTTGTCATCGTGCTCTAATTAGTATTTAAAACCTTTAATAAACTGCTTTTGAGAAAACTAAGAGTTTCTTTTTTATAATGAGCATAATATGGAAAATGTGAAAATGATCAGTTGCTCTTCCTAGTTTGGATCAGATGGTGTAAGATTATTATATTATCTTATGCCACGTTATACCTCTAATTAAAGATTGTGAAATTATTATGTTTAGGTTGCATTATACTCCTGAAGAGGTGATAACTATTAGATTTATTAGACTGATTTGTATTACATTAGACTTCTGATGTGACAATAAAAGTGATTTGATTTGATTTGATTTGATTTATTGTGGATGAAAGATATTGTTTTATGATGCATGATACTGCTGATTTATAAGAAATACTGTTTTCAGAGAGTCATGGCCTTATTTGTCTGATTAGAAAAGAACAGAACCTCCTGCACAGGAAGCCGAGGTCATAGCTCAGGCGCCGTAAGAGAGAAAGCATGTGGATGTTTAGGTTTTATGACTTTGGAGACACTAGGGCTGTTCGATATAACGATATATATCGGATGACGATATAAAAACGTCTATCGTTTCATTTTACGCTATCGTTTGTTTCGTGGTGTCACAAAATAAACTGTTTACGGCAATATTTTTTCCATCCATCCATCCATCCATTCGCTTATCCTTTTCAGGGTCGCGGGGGGCGCTGGAGCCTATCCCAGCTGTCATAGGGCGAAAGGCGGGGTACACCCTGGACAGGTCACCAGTCTGTCGCAGGGCCAACACACAGGGACAGACAACCATTCACAGCTAGTGACAATTTGGATTATCCAATTAACCTATCCCCACAAGCTGCATGTCTTTGGACGGTGGGAGGAAGCCGGAGTACCCGGAGAGAACCCACGCAAACACGGGGAGAACATGCAAACTCCACACAGAAAGACCCCGGCCTGATGGTGGAATTGAACTCGGGACCTTCTTGCTGTGCGGCAACAGTGCTAACCACCGTGCCACCGTGCTGCCTCAATATTTTTTCATCATTCTTAATTTCTTAAAGTTCTCTCTTTCTCATATATTTAATATAACCACACTATGGACGGACAAGCGCCTGTTTTTATGCGTTGTCGTTAGCAACAACGATGGTAACATCATCGCGTGTCCGCTTGTTTATGTTCCACATAAACCTTTCACAATAAAGCTCAAGATCCTGTTGAGACTTTTCAAAATAAACTGAATCACGTGAAAGATGCAGATTATTTACGGATGAGAAGTAAAAAAGACGCCAAGTGCTAAAAAATAAACCTTAGACTCAAACGCTAGAACAGGCTTTTCCCCGCAGCACGCCGTGTAATAAATACTCACAAAGAAAACGGCGCCGTTACAACTTATGTCTAAAAATGTGTCGTTTCATGCATCGGCTAAAACACTCGACTCCAGCTGGAAACACTTCACGCAAGTCGAGCTGCCCGAGATTCACAGAATTTACAGAAAATGTTTCATTTTTGTGATTTATATCGTTATCAGGACGATAGATGTCTTATATCGGGATATGAGATTTTGGTCATATCGCACAGCCCTAGCTGAAGCTATAAGAATGTGAGAAACGGTCAGACACTTCGAGATCTGGCGTACACCCTCCCGCGCTCATCTCCCGTCTGGATAGTTAATGCTCAAAAGTGTTGTATGGAATAATGAGAGTTGTATGGAATAAAGGGATTGTTGATTGAGCATTTTTATACACCGAGTGTTGTTCTTCCTTCAGCCCAAAGATCAAAGAATTGGGAGGTTTTAACAGTGGAGAAGGATTTTCACCTTTAATCTTTACTTTTCAGATTATTTGATTCTCTTAATTTAAATTCATACTGGCAATTCTTATCCCCCCACATCTGTTGCAGCACACCTGCCAACTTTACCTATAAACTTTGATGAAATAGCATTTTTTAAAATGACACGTGACGCCCATCCGACTGAAAATTTCAGAAGCAGATTTTTAATCACGGCGCTGCTCTGCACCACCACGCTCCACATCTACTTTGGATCACGCACAGCGTCCGGCTCTCAGGACGCTCACAAACAAGCAGCAGCACGCGCAGCACCACTTAAACATTCACAGCTCCACTTCTTGTTTACCAAAACCAAATTAATTAATGATGCAACTCAGGAAACAATGTGATGCAACCCGGCGTACTCCTGCTGCTGTTCTGCAACATGCTGAGCCAGCCTCCACACTGCAAACAAATCCAGATAAACTTCTTCAGCCGTAAGTGGCGTAATCATATTTTTCTTCAGATTACACCTCAGCAGCCCCAAGTGGCAGCAAGAAAACACGCTTTTTGGAGAAAATGAAAATCTTTTCCTGCCTTAATCTAGCAATTTAGTTAATAGTTAATAAATATTCATAGTTAGGGACACATAACTATTCATTACTGGGATGATGTGTTTCTTTCTTGAATATGTTAAAAAGTCGACTTTCTTAAATGAGTGCAGCGGCACCGCACTCTCTCTGTTGGGGTTATTTTCTTGCGAAGGGCAATGAGAGCCCTTCTGGTGGAAGTAAGTGCTTTAAACAGCAGTCTCACCTCTTGCCTGGCCCTCTGCACATCAGACCCACCACAAGACAAATTACATTTAATGACAGGCTGCAGGAGACGGGAGAGAAAGGGGTTATAAAAGGGAAAGGGCAGAGAATCGGAGGGAGGCGGTAGATGGATGAACAGATGTCAGAGGAAAGCAGGGGATACGTGAAGGTAAAGAAAATACAAAGATGGAGACACACTGCAGTCATAGGTGCAAAGTGCATGGTTTGGTTTTTTTTTAGACCTACCATTTATTAGTGGCAGTGCTGCTCTGCAGGCAGAGATGATCATACATGATCTAAAGGTTCTAATATTTCCTCACGGCTGAGACAAAGAAGAAATTAATGCAGTAAAATGATCAAAAGGTTAGATAAGCTCACATGAATACTCTAAACTCAACACTTGTGTTGCCTTTTGTATTTCTAGAGCAGGAAAAGACCCTCAGTTACAGAAAAGTGCAGCTTTTCTTCAGCTTTTTTGCTCCATAAAAGATTTTCTTTAACAGGTTGGTCTAAACGTCCACTGTCCTTTTAAGACTATGGCTGCCACCTACCAGGCTGCAACGCTAGGCTGTGAGCTAAGACCCGCTAACATGGTTTGCACACTACGTTCAGAAACTGTACAGGTGCAAAGCACAGACACAGAAACCTACGGAGCCCCGCAGGGGACATGGGAGAAAAAAAAATTAAGACGGACTTTTGCGAGATCTCGCAAAACAAACTCAGGATCTCACAAAAGTTTTAGCCGCGAGCTCGAAGCTGACCGGGAGGTCGAGGCACGATGTGCCGGGAAAACGGTGTTCCTCCCGGCTGTAGTAGGTCTCGACCTCCCATTAGCTTCGAGATGGCGGGTGTCAGATCTCCAAAAACGTCGGAGCACTTTTGCAAATATGTAAACCGAGCAGATATCTGACGTTTACACAACTACATTCACGCCTCAAAATATCTTAAAAGTGTATTTTGTGACCAAGAAAGAGTAATATTACAACTAAGTAGCTGCCGCCATTGTTGGAATTCAACTTTTGCGAGATTTCGCTAAAGTTTTGCGAGATCCTGAGTTTGTCTTGCAAAACGTTTTTGCAAGACACAAAACTTTTCTCCCGTGTCCCCTGCGGGGCTCCGTAGAAACCTGCAAATTAGCACTAAGTAAAAGTAAAAACACACAAAAAGGGAGAGTTTCACTCACCAAAGCTGCAGCTCAGACTCTGTTAAATACAATAGAGCGAGCAGCAGCAGCCATGTCGCTAAAAATGCTCCAGAAGGTTCTAGCAGCAGCTGCTACAGCCACCTGTGTCACCATCCACCTGTCAGTCAAAGCCACGCCCCTAATTCTGCACTTTAAACCAGTTTCTGCTTTAAAGTCGGACATTTTGAAGTTTAACGGCGACTTTTGGAGTCATCTGTGTCGGATCGACAGGATGCCACACATGTAACTGATGACGTCACACGTGACTTTTCACGAGTGTGCATGTGTGGCTGTGTAATGCTATGAAAGTCACCTGCACACTTTGTGGCCTTGCTCGGTTTCTAAAGCTAACTGCAGGTGTAATTAAAGCGTCGCAGCTGCATCGTCACAAAGTGAAGCTGCAAAATCAGTTTCCACCCTGAGCTCTGAGTGACGCGCTGATAACAGAGACGTTCAATAAACTGTATGAAACAGTGTAATAGGAGAGAGACAGCGAGAGAGCAGGCACGCTCTTCTATTAACGTCTTGTTAAATTTTAGGAGTGGCTGTGACTGAGACGACTTCTATCAACCTGTCTCAGCTGTCGTCTTTATCACCTCGTTTACCGAGCGAGCTGGAAGGACAACGAGTGTGTGTGTGTGTGTGTGTGTGTGTGTGTGTGTGTGTGTGTGTGTGTGAGTTTCCTCATATATAACCCGCATCTGTTCCATGCAATACCTGCAGAATATATTTCCCATAGTAGCACAGGCAGGTGTATTTTGTAGGTGTTGTGTGTATTTCAGCGCCGTCTCATGGTGTTTATTGTGTCGGCGCGTGATTCAGGTAACAGGCCTTGTGCCGTAGTTTATAAGGTTTATTTGGAGGTTTATGTGGTGGAGCTGTGCCTGCATATATTTCAGCAGGAAATGAGGTCATTATGGTCCCTGCCGACTCCAGACGCACGCACAAACACATCCCAGAGAGGCATGAGGCTGCATACTTAAACACTGACACCTCTAAACAGATGTCTGTAATTTATATGGATAATCACTAATCCGAAAACAAACAGCACCCACACACACCCTGCACTTGCTCTCCATGACACACACACACAGATAAACCTGTTTTTCTCAGTATCAGTGTCTTTCCCATATATTAGCTCTTTAACCCTGCAGGCTCTTTACAGTCGCTTTTTCTAGCATCACGTGAGACGTGACAGAAACGCAGGATGTGCTGAAAAGTGACAGAAATAACTTCCACGTAGCTCACGAGACTCGGCAGGCAGCAATTTATTCAACAAAAAGGTAACAAAGTGCATGAAATGCACTAAAACAAGAAATAAAGGACATGTTCAAACAGGCTAAGATATAAAAATATGATAAGACAGAAAATTATGTTGCAATGGAAGAAACGATGTGTTCCAAATTAAATGTAAATAAAGGTCTCTGCAAACAAAAGAGTCTTAGCTCAACTGTGGATAAGACCCAGCAAGGCTTTAAAAAATATTCAGCCAAAGGAAAGATGAAGCAGAAATACTGAAAACGGCTCATACTGGCTCTATATGTCAGTCTTTGATTGCTCACCGACTATTTCTTGGATTATTTTGATCCTAAACCACCACAGAGATGTTTCTTCTTGTCCTTATAGCTGCTCCTTAGCCTAAGTCACAAACTCTTTCACACATCTTCAGCTTTTTTGCTCCGTAAAAGATTTTCTTTAACAGGTTGGTCAAAACATCCACTGCCTGCTCTCCCAGACACCTCCATACCTCCACAGGTAAAGTCACCATTCCAGACTCCATCCTATCATAGCTGCTCTCACTTCCTCCTCACTAACCCTCTGCACTTCCTGGTTCACTGACTATCTTCCATCCGCCCTCCTCTCTCATTTCTTCATTCAGGATTACTCTTTCCGTCGTCTCACACTCCCTTCACCCATGAGCACTTTTCCAACTCTATCCTTAACCGCACTAACCTGCTGCACATCCTTTTTTAATTTTCTATTTTATCTATTTCATTACGTGGGCATTTTGCCGTACCACGGGCAGTGGAACATGATTTGTTAATGTTTCCTTTAATGTAATAAAGTTGTGCAATCAAAATGTTGTTTAATACAGTTTATGTGTAGCTGTATGTTACTGAGGTAATATAGTAACTTTTTTAGTTTCCAGTGAAAGTACTTAATAGTTAGAGTTTATATGTGTTTGTACTTAATATTTAACTTTATGGCAGTAATATTTTGGGTTTTTGTTTTTTGTTCCTGGTTTTTTCACCAAATGTTTCAATGAACCACATCTCTAATAAAAACTGTGACACATCAGTAAAACAGACCATCATTCAGCCAGGGATGCTACAAAAATGCAAATTTTACAGGTGAATTTGAATCAGTTATTTTTAATATGAAACGTTTGCTCTAGAAGTGATTTAAACTTCATTTCCTCGATGTGTTTGTGCAACATTGAGTGTTTAAAACACTGCCAGTCACTACTACCATTACAATCCCACTTTAGTGTTCAATCAACAAACATTTTGAACATTGTTTTTCAAATTCAGTTATTTTGCATCATCTCATTGGTATTAATGAAAGTAGAGTTTATAATGAAACTTTAAGGACTGATGAAACTTGGCTCTAATAGAACAGCTGTTTAACTTTCATCAATATTTGTTTATATGTTTAGAACCTGTTTTCATACAGATAAGGTTAATAAACAAACAAATTAAAACAGCATGAGAAATAAAAGTGTACGTTTGTGCATTGTACAGTTCTTTTGGATCTTCCTGTTAGTTTTGTATATTATGGATTTGCTTCCTTTCCTTCTCTTGTGATTGTCTGCCTGGCCTCGTTAGTTTCACCTGTCTTATTCCTCCCACCTGTATCTGATTTCCAGACACCCCCAGCTGTGTATCTACACACACTCGTCCGTTTTCCCTCTGTGTAGTCACAGTCCCAATCCGGTCGTTCAGTCTGACGTCACTAGCCGTGTCTGGGTCTAAACTCCGCTGCAGGTCCATATATCAAACGATCACTATGGCATTACTGAGAGTTGAAAAACTGTCTAAAGTCTTTCATCTTTAATAAAATGATCAGCGTTCTGCTCTACCAGGTGTAACAATTGAGTTTAACATCCAGGCATCCATGAAAACGGAATTTATGACATTTAACGGAGTTAGAAGTTAGCAGGGAGTTAGCTCGCTAGCTTCTATCTAAATACAATATAGCATGTCCTGACTGCGGGGTTTTGGAAACAAATTAAAACGTACAGCTCTGTTATCACTTCCAACATAAATGAAGACAGAAAACTAAACAGCAGTGACGTTTGTAGGGTTACTGAAGTTGGGCTAGCTGGTATATAACGATGTGCTACGTGACCGCTAGCGACACAGCTATGTTAGCATAATATAAACAAGCTAACTTTTTTTCCACTGGATAAAAGTTACCGTGAGTGTTCTCGGTGGTCAGGAACAAATGTAATCGCATGGCAGGATGCTGTAAAAGGACCAAACTTCAGTCAGGAGAACAACTGAGATAATCCATCCACAATACGAGGTTAGTCATTCATATACTGCTGCATGGGCTGGGCTGTAGCTACATCCTAAGGTTTTAAAAACTGAGCTTAAATAAATGATTAGCGGTAATAAAAGCAGAGGGAGGTCAACAGGGATCACTGACTGTTTTAGGAGCTTTTTGAGATTAAATAGAAGAAAATACAAAACATGTTAACAACACAAAAGCCATATTAAACGCAGACTACTTTAGGCCTGGAAGTAGGATTCGTCACGTCATCACTTAACGACCGGATAAAAAGTTTAAGACCACTTGAAAAATGGCAAAAAAACATCATATTTTGCATGGTTTGATCTTAACAAGGTTCCGAGTAGAGCTTCAACATGCAACAAGAAGAAACAGGAGTGAGACAAACACTTTTTTGAGCAATTTATTGAAAACAACTGAAACAGGCTGTTTTAAAGAAGCCTTTAAAAGGCTAAATCTGTGTAAAAATGTGGATTTATGGTCATTTTCTGTCAGGTAGTCACACTGTCGTGAAGCACGAGGTTCTACAAGGTCCTCACGTCTCATTTGACTTTGTGACTTTTATTCAAAGCAAACTTTGATGACACGAACCTTCAGAAAGTGCTCACAGAGAAGCTCCAGCCAACACAGCTCAAATTAGCTCATACGTGAGCATGACGACCTGACGCTGGGCACGCGGGGACCTCCCATCAATGAATTCCTCCTATCAGCACAGCTATCAGACTATGCAGCCTGTGTTTGAAACGAGGATTGTGGTAAATTACACGATGACATGGTAATAAGAAATCCGATTAACCAAACGCCTGCATCCTTTCCTCTCGGCCTCTTCACCGACACTTCATCACGCATCAGTCACAATGCTGCTTTGCCCACTTGGCTTTTATTGGCGTCTGTATTTTCAGCCGGCTGAAGTGCTAATGGAAACTTCAACAATGCTCGCTCTTGTTGAAGTGGCCTTTCCAACACAAGGCCTTTATTGCCCCTGCTTCGGCTGGAATGTTCCCCTTTACCGGAATGGAGGGGGAGCGGGAGGAGGACAAAGAGATGCTGGCTGAAAACGGGGTGACAGGGAGGGGCTGGAAAGAATCTGCAAAAGGCCGAGGGCGGAAAAGACGGATGGAGGCAGGAGGTAGAGTGAGAATTGGCAATCGTGAGCAAGGGAGTGCCAAGAAAATGCAAGTTTTCATCCTGAGCTGAGTCTACAGTGGTGGGTTTTATTGATTAGTTCCTGTTTTCTGGATTAAAGAGAGCCCGTGACTGAATACGAAACAGGAAAGAAAAGAGGTGTGGAGGGCAGAAAGAGACGTAAAGCTTCAAGGTGAGGACGAGGACAGAGGAAGACAAAGACTAATGCAGCCGAGGAGAAAGAGCAGAGAGGTCAGCTGGTTATTTCTCCGGTGTGCCTTTAAGACATAAAGTCCAGTATGACTTATGAATGACAGAGGTTAAAGAAGGATGGAGAAAGAAGGACTGAGATCGATCAGCGGGGTTGATGCGCCCGCTGGACCATTAAACTGGGTGTCAGAGACAGGGTTTCTGCCAGCCAAAGTTCCACCGCATGGAAATTTACAGCAGGCCTCACCCTAAGCATTCCCATAAAACACCGGGGCTCCGCTGCTGTACGCAGACCTCTGACTGAAGCAGCAGACCAGAGGTGATGGAGGATTACTGCAAAAAATACTGCAGAGAGCAAAGAATCAGAAATGCACAATGATGCAAATGTCTTTAAATATAAACATATAGAAATCTGAAAGCAGGAACAGTGAGACCTGAGGGGGGTTTACTGCGCGTTGCTGTTTTAATTTGTTTCATATCCCTGTTTACGTATTATAAGGTAAAAGTCACCGTGCAGTCATAATGCTGGTTCCAGGATGTTTTTGTGAATGATTATATGAACTATGGTAAGACTTTTGTTACTGGTTAAATCTGAGATACAGACGTCTGCACGTTCAGGGTCAGGAAAAGCTCGGTTAGTTTTTTTGGAATTCAAACCAAACGTGCAAACCTAAATTATCGATCCTGTTTCATTCATTGGGAATAAAAAAGACAGAACAACACTGGTCAGCACAAACTGGAATGAGAACCATCTGAGTGAGAAGGTGAGGGTCGCTCTACCGGCAAAATGTCAGTCAAGGAATCAACATCATGGGGGATCTCTTGTTTCCAGCTCCTGAATTTTTATTCTTGTACTCTACAAAGCAGCTTTGCATGAGTTTAAATCTGTGTGAAATAAGCTCTGTTAGATTAGCTTTTACTGGTTGTTTGGGATGGAACCGAACACAGGGGTCAGACGCCTCAGCTCTAGGTTCACAGGCATTACTTGGACATCGACTGACCTCATTATTTGAAACTTTGTCTATGTTTAATATGAAGGTCCTCCCCTGGAACAGGACATGTGTGACAGGAAATAAAGAACTTACTGAAGTCACAGATGGAGTGAAGAGCAGAGACGTTTCATTTCTGGATTACAGGACTTGTTTTTAGCACCAGAGGAGTTGCCCCCTGCTGGCCATTTCTAAGAATGCACACTTTTTAGACCCGGGCCCTTCATCCATCTTTATAGACAGGATATGGAAATATGGCAGGTCTGCTGCGCGTGGGGGGGGGGGGGTGCGTGTTTGGACTCAGCATATTTTGGATAGAAAATCCATCCACAGTCATTAATTTTTAAGTTTGTTGGAGTCACGCTGTAGAAACGATGTGAGAGATTGTTCTCTAACTGAAATAAAAAATCAATGATAAAAACTTTCAGAGTGGTCAGATACCTCTGCAGGGGGAGGGAAAAAGGTGAACAGACCAGCGCTGTCCCTGCACTGATCCACGCTAACACATGATTTATGCCATTTTTTCATCAAATAAGCGTCAGTACGAAAACTCTCTCATCCTCCGCGACTGGTTCTCTGCCAGGCTTGATGCTACGATGGACTCTGATGGATTAATATAGTCAAGTTAACAAACAAAGCCTCAGTTTGTTTGTTAAGATCCAGACTAAATGACAGGTATGTTAATGAAGGCAAGCTGAACCGAATCCCGTTACAGGGGCGTGACGAGAACACACTCTCTCTTGTGCATACGTGGGATTGTCAGTGACCTTGAAGAGTCACAGGAAAAAACACAGTGATGTGAGCAGACAGACGGATGGAGAGGAGACGGGAGGTGCACTGATGGAAGAGAGAGAAGGAACTTATCAGCCATACATTCACTTCCATTATCACCTGTCAAGAAACACCTTGTCCCTCAGATGAGATGCCTTTCTGCTCCAATACAGGAGAAGCATTGGTGACCCCCCCCCCCCCCCCCCCCCACCACCACCACCACCACACACACACACACACACACATACACACACACACACACACACACACACACATAACCAAATTCATAAATGGTGGCATTTGTTACATCTCTCAGTTTGTCTCCAGAAGTGTAGGAGGGTTACTTTAAAAAGTATTGCATTACAGATTACAAAAGGCTGAAACGGCCAATTATGACCTCATTTATATTTATTTATATCTGCCCTGAAAATGAAAAACTCAATATTCAATTCTATTTTATTTATATAGCACCAAATCACAACAACAGTCACCTCAAGGCGCTTTATATTGTGCAGTAGATCGTACAACAATACATACAGAGAGAAACCCAACAATCATATGACCCCCTATGAGCAGCACTTTGGCAACAGTGGGAAGGAAAAACTCCCTTTTAACAGGAAGAAACCTCCGGCAGAACCAGGCTCAGGGAGGGGCGGGGCCATGTGCTGTGATTGGTTGGGGAGAGAGAAGGAAGACAGGATAAAGACATGCTGTGGAAGAGAGACAGAGGTTAATAACAGATATGATTCAATGCAGAGAGGTCTATTAATACATATTTTAGCAAAATAATGGTGCCTTGCTGTAGATACACCTCTGGTATCACTTTCAACATCCTACGTCGCTTTGTACTCAAGTTAGCACATTCACAAGAGGTCAAGGTTGAGGTCAATGTGATATAAACTCATCCAGATCTTTAGCAGATACACCTGTGGTGTCACTTTCACAAACTCAGGCATCCACACCAGCCGTCACACAGCTAAAGGAGTGATGACGATACTACGTAAGCCTTGCATGGCTGCGGGGCAAAAACAAGAGAAAGTGGTACGAATGTAGACAAATCCATGGTGGTATCACAACAGCACATAAATATACAGCCAGCCAACAAGGAAATGAAGATGACAGACCACACCTGTGTGTTGGGTCACATGGTGTCTGGGGGATATTAATCAATTATGTGAGGACTTTTTATTTTATGTGACGGCTATACATAAAAACATTATATTATTATTATGAGTATAATCATTATTTAGTTTAAAGATGTCTGCCTTGGTTGTTGCAGACTCAGCTGATCTGGTTAAACGTGTCCACGTTGTGCTGGAAGCCCCGTTAGGCCCAACGACGAAAGAAATCCCTGCAGGGTTTAGGCGAGCTTCAAAGATATGAAACTTAACATGAAAAAGGTAAAAGGAGCAGACTTTAAAATAGTTTCTCTGCATTCACGTGCAGCAGACTGAACCCCGGAGTGACTCTGAGTGTAAGAATGATCGTAGAGATGCCATTTTCCTCCCTGACCTTTTCTTTTCCGTGGCATTGTGTGAAAGACGAAAACACAGCTCTAATAGCACAACATTTGCAGGCCTCACACCAGAAAAGTGTCCTCGTCCCCAAAGTGTGTTACCCGCTGAGCCCAGGGCTCGCCGTTCTGGTCTTTTGCTGTTACGACTGAATTTTGAGTGAATGTTTTTCTGCAGAAAACATCTAGAAAATAGTATTAAAATAGACTAAATGGGGTGACGGAGAGCGCACCTGTAGAAGAAGCTTTAAAGCATGATCGGTGGAAACGAGAGGCAGAATCAGACTGAGCACCATGAAAACCAGCTGCAGCTCTTAGAAAAATAAAGCTTCTTGTAAAATAAACTTTCATCATTAGCTGCTGAATACAGTTCATTTCTCCTCCTCACCAACACCGTGTCAGATCCTCCGAGGTTTCCTCAGACACGAAGGCAGCAGTGTGTGCCTGTGTGTGTGTGAATGTGTGTGTGCTGCACTTTATTTACATTCACTTTCATCTGTGAATGTGTTTTATGTTGCTGTTTGTGCAGAGCTGCACTTCATGTGCTCGCGTTTGCTTTTTGAACTTGTATGTGTGTGAATGCTAATGTTTCTCTCCTTGAGTTTAAGTGCACACAGCTGGTGACATGTGTCTGCCTCCTTTTGACCTAAAGAGAGTGTGTGTGTGTGTGTGTGTGTGTGTGTGTGTGTGTGTGTGTGTGTGTGTGTGTGTGTGTGTGTGTGTGTGTGTCAGTCAGGGGTAAGTAGGCCACCTGATACCCTGCTGAATAATTGATGTCCAGTTGGAGAAACGCTGATAATGGAGGGTTGACAGAATGACAGAAATCAAGCCGTAATCTCTCGCGTCCATCTTCCTCTCCGGCGCCGCGGAGCTCTACGCTTCTCAGACGGGATCTGTTATGCACATTGTAAATAACTCGAGCACACACGGACTAATCGAGTGAGGCAAACTGAACACGGGGGAAGGAAGAACAAAAGAAAACCCAACAAAGACCACGAGAGCGATCAATCTTACCTTCGCCCTCAAGTTTCATTCACATAGCTTCAGTTCATAACAGCAGTCTTCTTCGTGTGTTTTAAGACCCTGAGATGAGTGCTGTGGATACTGCAAGTGTTGGTATTGATCCGATGCCCAATAAATACAGGGTCAGTGCTGCCGATACAGATACTTTGAAGGTGTCGTGATTTATGAGACAACTCGTCATCCATCTGCAAACTTTGAACACATTGTAACTCAGTTGGTGGACTACAAACTGAACCTGGAGGATGATAACAAAGCACTGATCAAAGTGATACTTGGATCGATCTGCTCACCTCCACCTAAAATAACAGTGATAGACCCACAGATGTTACTTCTCAGCTAACACTGGCACAATCAAATGTGAATGTTTTTGAAAAATGAAGTGATGAAGTGGAAGCCAGTAATAAACAGCAGCACTCTCTCACTACCTCCTTTTATCTGTCAGAGGTTTAAGACTTTAACAGAAGCTCTTTGGTCACAGGAGGGCTTTTGGGCTCAGGCTAATCCCCGGTGAATCTGCTGATTAGGACCTTCTGCTGGACCTGACCACACACCCGTCTGCTGACCTCTCATTTCTTGGTGTCACCTTTGCTCTTTCCAGTTCGGTGTTCTCTTTAAGTCCTCGTATGCGTTTCGTCTTGGCCTCGGTACGGTTTCGGCGCCCTCGACCGTTCTTCGTCTCTTCTCATCCTCTCTTTTTATCCTGCTCCTCGTCTGCCACGTTTCCTCTGATTCTCATTGTTTGTTCCCTTCATCCAGATAAAGGATTCCTCTGACTCGTGTCCTCTTCGCTTTGCAACACCCTCTCTTCGTGTCCTTGTCTGTCTGGTGCACTTTTGTTATTTCATCATGTCATCACAGCCTCATGTAATATCTACATCTTCTGTTCTCCCCATGTTTTTCATCTCTTACCTTCCCACATCTCTCTTCATCCATCTGGTTTTTTGTTTTTCTTCCCTCTCTCACATTATCATCATGCTCCTTTCCCTCTTCTTCCTGCTTTCACTCCTTTCCTCCTACAAAAAACGATTGCTATTTTTTTCACTGATCATTCACTTTGTCTGTTTCTTTCAAAACTGGCTCACTTTCAGCTGTGCCCTTGCTTCAAGGCCTTATTTGCCTCTCCCCATGCTCCGCCTCTCTCTTATTCACACATGTAGTGTCAAATTTCCGCTTATTTTTTTATCTTTCATTCGCTGCTCTCTTTCCTCTGTCAGCCTCCGTCTCCTCTATCCATTTTCTTTCAGTTCTTTTTGTTCTCTCTCATGACTTTTCCTCTCCTCCTTTCCATTTACAGCATCCTGCGAGGCTGCCACTCAGCCCTGAAGAAACCGGCGCGCTCAAACCGAGCACATGAATGTTAACTAGTATTTCCACTTAACGACTTCGGCATGTGGGATGCGGGGAAGATCAAACCCAGGTAAAGTTGCTTTTACACACAGAACTGAAGCCTTTGCTGACTCAGACAGACGGAGAGGTTGCTTCCAGGCCAACGCTCTCTCCCGTGGAATACAAGCAAGCTGGAAATGAGACTTATATAAAAAGAGGCAGGCTGAGACAATCACAGAATAATTGGGGTGAATCTGTAGATGCTGCCTTTAGTGTTAAAGCACTTCTGGATTCCCCAGCACAGCTAATTGAGCAGCTTTGACACTTGTGATTCTGTTCCTTATGTTCATATTTCATGCCAAAAATACTGTGGTAATAATGTAACCTGGCATTAACCTGTGGAAGTCTATATATGGCATCATATTTATACATTGCTCCTTTAAGACTTTGACTGATGTGGAGAAAAGACTGAATTTCCTGAAACTGAAGAGATCACACACCTCCAGGAGTTTAAATTTGACTGGCATCTGATTAATATTTGCCTAAAATTCTCAGACTTTTACTCAACTGAGCTCAGACTTTATTCAATAAAAGATGTCATACATCCAACCATTCATCCATCCATCCATCCATCTATGTCATACATCCAACCATTCATCCATCCAACCATTCATCTATGTCATACATCCAACAATTCATCCATTCATCCATCCATCTATGTCATACATCCAACCATTCATCCATTCATCCATCCATCTATGTCATACGTCCAACCATTCATCCATCCATCTATGTCATACATCCAACCATTCATCCATTCATCCATCCATCTATGTCATACATCCAACCATTCATCCATTCATCCATCCATCTCTGTCATACATCCAACCATTCATCCATCCATCTATGTCATACATCCAACCATTCATCCATCCATCTATGTCATACATCCAACCATTCATCCATTCATCCATCCATCTATGTCATACATCCAACCATTCATCCATCCATCTATGTCATACATCCAACCATTCATCTATGTCATACATCCAACCATTCATCCATTCATCCATCCATCTATGTCATACATCCAACCATTCATCCATCCATCCATCTATGTCATACATCCAACCATTCATCCATTCATCCATCCATCTATGTCATACATCCAACCATTCATCCATTCATCCATCCATCTCTGTCATACATCCAACCATTCATCCATCCATCTATGTCATACATCCAACCATTCATCCATTCATCCATCCATCTATGTCATACATCCAACCATTCATCCATCCAACCATTCATCTATGTCATACATCCAACCATTCATCCATCCATCCATCCATCTATGTCGTACATCCAACCATTCATCTATTCATCCATCCATCTATGTCATACATCCAACCATTCATCCATCCATCCATCCATCTATGTCATACATCCAACCATTCATCCATTCATCCATCCATCTATGTCATACATCCAACCATTCATCCATCCATCTATGTCATACATCCAACCATTCATCTATGTCATACATCCAACCATTCATCCATTCATCCATCCATCTATGTCATACATCCAACCATTCATCCATCCATCCATCTATGTCATACATCCAACCATTCATCCATCCAACCATTCATCTGTGTCATACATCCAACCATTCATCCATTCATCCATCCATCCATCCATCTATGTCATACATCCAACCATTCATCCATTCATCCATCCATCTATGTCATACATCCAACCATTCATCCATCCAACCATTCATCTGTGTCATACATCCAACCATTCATCCATACATCCATCCATCCATCCATCTATGTCATGCATCCAACCATTCATCCATTCATCCATCCATCTATGTCATACATCCAACCATTCATCCATCCATCCATCCATCCATCTATGTCATACATCCAACCATTCATCCATCCATGTCATACATCCAACCATTCATCCATCCAACCATTCATCTATGTCATACATCCAACCATTCATCCATCCATCCATCCATCTATGTCATACATCCAACCATTCATCCATTCATCCATCCATCTATGTCATACATCCAACCATTCATCCATCCATCTATGTCTTACATCCAACCATTCATCCATCCAACCATTCATCTATGTCATACATCCAACCATTCATCCATTCATCCATCCATCTATGTCATACATCCAACCATTCATCCATCCATCCATCTATGTCATACATCCAACCATTCATCCATTCATCCATCCATCTATGTCATACATCCAACCATTCATCCATTCATCCATCCATCTCTGTCATACATCCATCTATGTCATACATCCAACCATTCATCCATTCATCCATCCATCTATGTCATACATCCAACCATTCATCCATCCAACCATTCATCTGTGTCATACATCCAACCATTCATCCATCCATCTATGTCATACATCCAACCATTCATCCATTCATCCATCCATCTATGTCATACATCCAACCATTCATCCATTCATCCATCCATCTCTGTCATACATCCAACCATTCATCCATCCATCTATGTCATACATCCAACCATTCATCCATCCATCTATGTCATACATCCAACCATTCATCCATTCATCCATCCATCTATGTCATACATCCAACCATTCATCCATCCATCTATGTCATACATCCAACCATTCATCCATCCAACCATTCATCTATGTCATACATCCAACCATTCATCCATTCATCCATCCATCTATGTCATACATCCAACCATTCATCCATCCATCCATCTATGTCATACATCCAACCATTCATCCATCCAACCATCCATCCATCCATACATCCACCCAACCATTCATCCATCCAACCATTCAACCATTCAACCATTCATCCATCCATCCATCCATCCATCTATGTCATCCATCCAACCATTCATCCATCCATCCATCCATCCATCTATGTCATTCATCCAACCATACATCCATCCATCCATCTATGTCATACATCCAACCATTCATCCATCCATCCATCCATCCATCTATGTCATTCATCCAACCATACATCCATCCATCCATCCATCTATGTCATACATCCATTTATCATCCATCTATGTCAGCAGTCTCCAACCTTTTTGCGCCACGGACCGGTTTATGCCCGACAATATTTTCACGGACCGGCCTTTAAGGTGTCGCGGATAAATACAACAAAATAAAACCAGTACTGGTACCGAAAAAAAGAAGATTTCTTCATAACACACGTGAAAAGACCCAGGAAAACCGAGTTAACGATAAAAACGATAACAAAATAACGCTGAAAACCGATAAAAACCCTGAAAACCATACATTTCACACCTGAGCCTCAACTCTCGCGGCCCGGTACCAAACGACTCACGGACCGGTACTGGTCTGAGGTCCGGGGGTTGGGTTTTTGGTTGATCTATGTCATCCATCCATCTTCTGCTGCTCAGGTTTCAGGGTCTCAGACTCAACAGTCTAAGCAGAGACATCCAGAGTACCCTGTCCTAAACCCTTGCAGGGGTGAGTGAGGCTTTCCTGAACCATCTGAGAGATGGAGTATTCCCAGTCTGTCCTGAGTCTGTCCTGGAAATGTCCGCTTTGGAAATTCTTTTCTTTTTTTCAAGCAGTATCAACTTGAATAAAACTATCAATTGCTGGTCTTTTGTTTTGTTATTTCAAAAAGAAAAAAGAATTTCACATGGTCTTAGTAAAACCAGCTGCTCGGTACAACAGAGTAAAGTGTCCCAGTGTGTGTGATGCTTTGTGATTGTGCAGGTTTGGACCCACAGGGAAGAAGCTTCTCTCACAGACTGTTTCCCTGTGATACAACTACTTTTCTTTTAATAAAAACAATACATATTTATTGCTGTGCTTTTGCAAAGATGTGACTTCAAAATGTGAAATTTAAGAGACTAAAATTCTGGTAGTTGTTGTTTAAGTGTCAGTTCCTGCATCCATGCCCACCCTCACAGGATAATCTGAGCCCGTTCATAGGGCTCTTGGCTGGATTAGATTAGGATGTATGACTTCATCCGACTGCTTATAATCCATGCATCAAGTGTGACTCTCACTCTTACCAGCAGGGTCCTTGGTATGACTGTAAGCATCTCAGAAATGTCTATAGTGGTGTGAAGCATCCTTCCGAAGAGAAGAAAGAGGACAGGTGTGCGCTGTGATTGGTGTAATCTTGGCCTCAGCTGATTGTCAACTTGATGATCAGTCAGTATTTGTATTTTGTGTTAAATCAACAGATAAGAAACACCCAGTGCATCATGGGAAGCCCTCGCCAACCGAGACCAGCTGACCGTCTATGTTTGTTCCCATGTGTTAAATCCATGTTGCTAATAACACATGTGATCACTTTTCTTCTGCTTCTCTATTTTGATGTCAGATGACAATTGCAGCAGCGTCCACTTCTGCAGGAATATGATTTATTATTTATTATTTATATCACCGTGCTTCACGGAGTTCTGGAAAAGAAGCTCCGGGCCCACAGTTCAGTTCAGCCACACGTCACAGAGTGGAAGCAAAGAGTCTGTTAGTTCATGTCCACTTATCAGGTTCAAAACAGGAAACTGCAGCTTTCTTCTCTTCCATCCTCTGTGTTGTAACTATGATAAACTGGATCTTATCAAATAAATGTACATAAAAATTACTATTTGTGAGAACTTTGTGAGTATTTTCACTTCATGAAACATGTCCTTACATGTGACAAACTACATTTTCCCTCAGGAATGATTTATTTTTGTGCTCCTGTCTGCTGAAAAGAGCCGTTTCTCTTTTATTTTTTCATTTCATTTGACTCTGGTTTCCCCTGCACTACAATATCTGTAGCTTTGGCTGTGTTTCCTATCATATCAGTGTTATTTTGATAAAATACTTCTCTTTGTTTAAAGCTGTGGCAAAAGGCAAGATCACTGACACAGCATTCAGAGTCACTTAAATACAAAAACAACATAAAATGATGCATTTAAATCTGAGTTATGGTCAAAGTAAAGATAAAGATGAATAATAATTACAGATGCTGCAGAGTTGGAGTCGATCTTTAGGACATTTGGTCCACGTGGTATAAAAGGTCCCGGCGCTGCTTCCTGCAGCACATCAGACGTGTTTGTTTGTTGTCGTCACAGATCTGGGATTTGTGAATCAGCTGCAGCTGATCTGAGACCTGTGAGCTGTAGTAGTTGCAGCCATTAAAGAGAACCCCTGGTTAAGTGCTGCTGAGTGATTCTGGGACTGTCACTGTCACCGGCTTAGTCTTATGTGTTCTTTGTCTCGTGATCACGCTCAGTATGAGACATTTAGTGTGGCTGAGGAACCAAAGCTGTGACTCTACCTGCAAGAACTACCAGGACAGCCTTTTCTTCCTGGTGGTGAATGTGGAGAATCTGGTGTTGATCCGACAGCCTTACGTTTCATTATGTTTAAGAATAATGTCCACTTCAGGTTTAAAAGACACATTCAGTAAACACGTGGTGTTTCCAAAGTCAGCAAAGTGATCTCAGTACTGCCAGAATGCTAATTATGATTTATTTTCATCTATAAAACAAACACACGTTTCTATTTTGTCCCATGTGGATAATTCCTGAATCGAGTCAGCTAAGTGCTCAGACTTTGCTCAAAGACCTCATGCAGGCCTCAAATTACTTCTACTGACTTCAATGCACTGCTAGCCTTTAAATCCCCGATTAAGTTAAACACCACCAGCTACATACGGCCTAAAACAGTAGGACTCCTTCATATGGAGTACTGGGGAATCTTTTTCACTCTGCATGTTATCACCGGATCACTTACATCCGGCGAGCTGTACTCTTATCCTCAGCATCTTTAAACACGCCGGATTTCTCCTGTTGGCTTTTAGCTGATTTGTTAACCGTCCGCTTCGCAGTCATGGCAGTGCTGTAATATTTGCTGCCACGTGGCTTTGAGCTGTCTGCTCTTTACTGTTAATGGTTTCCAATCAAGCTGTTTAAACTGATTAGGCCGCTGCAGTTATTGGAGTCAGGCTGGATTAGAGGCGCTGGATGTAAATGTCCGCTGATGCTGTTCAAATCGGTTATGTGATTTGAGGAGTAACGTAATACCTCCTTCCACTCTGCAGTGCTCATTAAGAACCTGTGAACCCCACTATCACTACAGACAGTGAACTAACCACAGATGCACTGAGGCCTCATGATAAATTTATTTCTGAACATTTATTTAGATATTAGAAAAGCAGCAGCGCTGCCTCAGCTCTGGAGTGAATCTTGAGTTACTTTAACTGGTCTAAGAAATCTGCATCATCATCTGATGATGATGATGGTTTTAGAGAACAGCAGAGACGAGGGAACACTTTAGTGAGCGGCAACCTCGATGGCTCGAACGTGGCGTCCTGGTTTGGAAGCGCCAAAAAGCTGCACTTCCTTTAACGTCCACTTGCTTTCAAAACAGGAGCGATGGAGTTTGTCCCAGCTGGGCCAGAGACGGGGTACGTACCCCGGACAGGTCACCGCCCTCACTCGCATTCATGTATACGGCTGATTTAGAATCACCAGTTAACCTAAGCCCACTCACTGCATGTCTGTGGACTGTGGGTACCTGGGGAGAAGCCCACAGAGAAAGACCTCGGCCACATTGTGGGCCTTGTTGTGTGAAGCAACGGTGCTAAGCAGCACGGCGAGCTGTAACAACTTGTGAGTCAATCATTCTAATATTGTGTGTCTGTTTGTTGGTTCTGTGTAGTTTAGCTGTCTACTCTGATTGGTGATTGGCTGCAGACTCCCATCTCTGCAGGACCTGTACACCTCCAGGACACTGCGGCGTGCAGCCCGGATCTCAGCTGACCCTTCTCACCCTGGACACAGTCTGTTTGACCTGCTCCCCTCAGGCAGGAGGCTCCGGTCCATTCGCACCAGAACCTCTCGCCACAAGAACAGTTTCTTCCCCTCTGCTGTTGGACACATGAACAATAACCGCATGATTGTCCCCGCCACTAACACATGACCCTACGCTGTGTCACTGCATCATTTCATGTTTGGCACTGATCACCACCTGCACTCATGTATATATCTTTCTACGTAGCACTCATAATTCTTATTCTCATGTATATATCTCATGTATATCTCATGCACATATCTTTCTTTCTACATAGCACTTTAATTCTTATTGTCTGCACTGAAGCACCGCAGCAATTTCCTAATGTTGTAAACCTCAACATCTGGCAATAAACCCATTCTGATTCTGATTCTGATTCTGATACTCTCTGTTTTCACCTGTGGCTTTAAAAAGGCAGAAACCAATGGAAAACGCGACGGTGGCTCCATCCATCTTTTATTTACAGTCTGTGTAAGGGCCGTGAGAGGTCGAGCACGGTCGGGCTAAACGAGGTGTCGATTTCTCTGTTAGTCAGCCTCAGACTCACGCTCGGGGCCGCAGCTTTTCTGCGACTCGCATAAGCTGGATTCACCCAAACACTCGAGTTACATCAGAAACGCGCACATCTGAATCCATTCTGCTCTTTTGCCAGGTGTTTTTCTCATTCCTCGGAGCAATTACAATGAAGCCTGATTGCAGAAAATCTTCCAGCCGTCGCAAACATCCACCATAAATGGTTTTGGCATCAGTCAAAGAGCAAGTGCTTCCTTTTAAGCACCACCGTCCTCCATCAGCGCGCTGAAATAGCGCGCAGAGAAATCCATCAGTGAAAGGAAGGAAATCATTTCTCCTAACCTCGGCACCGCCGCCACGAGATGTCGAATTTTAAGCGAGGGGCACGAGGGGACTTGAATAATCTTTCTATCACGTTTAATCACCGTCACTAATTGCTATTCTACAGCAGGAACTCAACAGGTTTGCCTTCTCGGGGGCTGCTGGGAGTCACTCTGAGAAATGAACTGAATTAGAAGTAGCTGAAGCGGGCTGGGAGGAACCTGGCGATGCTTTTTTTTGTCAGCGCCGAATGTGGGATTATTATTCCAGCAACAGTTTAAATATCAGACTTCTCAGAATTAGGATTTGTCACATCCATTGAAATCCTGTGACTGGAGCATTAAGATGAAATATATCCAAAGAGTGCGATTACACGGAGCGGCCTTCTTGGAACTTTTAAAGATGAAACCGTTACGTAAAACTACCCGAGAAGCACATTTTCATCCTAATGTCCAGATTAGAGTTGGGACAAGGAGATTACATTATGTGGAGCGCGGCCCGTTCTCGGCTGTTTGGGGAACATGAGCCAAATCTCCTGCTGTATAATTGCCTGTTACACTCAGAGTGAGGCGAAAGGACAGCTCGACGCACGGAGACGAGAGCGGCGCAAAAGAGCCCGTTCTGTTCCAAAAATAAAAACAAAATATATTTGAATTATCTTCTTGTGAAAAATCATTGGCCTTGATTTGCAATCCCTCACAATTTCATACTGCAGTTTGTTCTAAGTATGATAGTCACATAATAAGACTGTTTGGGCAATTACTGCAGCTTTCATAAGGGAATTACTTTTGCACTTCATTAAAATGAAGCAGAGAATATAATTGCGTCTTTTCCCCTCCCATCCTTCTCCTCAATGCTCCCTTGCTTCAATCTTCCATTTCTTTCTCGGAGAATTCGACTCTCACATGTTCTACCCAGATGCATCGGCGCACACACACTTACAGAAATCTATTTGAAATTGCAAATAGCTAAGAAGAGTAAGCCTCTTGCGTCTCCAGGGAGATGAGACTTGGATTCAAGGTTTTCAGTTTGAAAAACAATACACTTATTATGGCATTTTGCCTGCGAGGGAAATCGCTTCCTCCCCTCGCTCTCTCTTCTCTGATCCCTCCGTTTGGCAAAGATGATTTAAGGTCTTGTTTAACACAGTCAGAAGCATCTTTGCTTTGCAGAGCACATGTTGTGTTGTGTGTGTGTGTGCACAGGGGTGTGCACGCGCAAGCTTTATGGCACGCGAGTCTGTGAATGAGCACGTGCACACACTTGTGCACGCACGTGTTTCTTTGCATCTCGGTGTTGTGCGGTGTGTACGTACGTATGCTTTGAAGACGCGAGCAAAACGCTCGCTGAGGATGTAACCTTTCAGCCTCTCTGCTGAGGGAAGCTCTTTCACTTTATTTGCATTATGAAAAATAGCGCGCAGACAGGCTGCCGACTCGACATGACTAGTAAACACATTTTAGGTGTAACCTCATGCAAAAAGCCTGCGCATCACACAAAATCAGCTCTTTTGTTTTTAATCTTTCAGGACCTTTTTGTGCCTTTTTAAAAGTGTAAATCTGTGTCTGCAAAAAAGTAAGTGAAGCAAACTTTGAGCGCTGACTTATTTGGATGTTTTTATCTACTTAGAGCAACAAATTTGGCCTGTTTTTGCCTCCTGCTTTGTCTCCACTCGGGAAGACTGAAAGCTGCATGTGATTTATTCAGATATTATTTTCCTTTTGAAATACTCCTGTCACAACAAAGTCAAGGTCGGAGTGAGGTTGCGTGTGCTGTTTTTCTAAAATGAATCTTCCCCTGCACACAACAGGTCAGCACAAACTGCAAACTCACTGCAAACCTTGTGCTTGTACATTTGCCCAGTGGATTTGTGTTGCTGTGTTAAAGGCAGAGTGACTGCGCTCGCCTGCCGACAAGACTGCAACACTCAGAGAGGAACAGAGACAAGCTTGTTTATTCCATTTTTACTGAGAATAAATCATCACTTAAGAGCAAGACGAACACTCAGTGTCCACCTCTGGTGATGGCCAGATACGGCAAATATATATTGGAAGCTGTTGTCGTCTATTTTGAATGAGTGCAGTGATCTATAAGCACATCTCTGCCTTCACTCCTTTAAAAACAGATGTGGATGATTTTGCATCTTGGACACTGTTTGTCAGTAAGACCCTAACAGGAAGCCGGCCATCGTGCTTCCTGTTCTTACTTGACTGGTGTTCCTGGCCGATCAAACTGGGTCCACTGACTGCTTTTAAAATGAGATGTGCTCATTTCCAGCTCCATATTTTTATACTTAAACTTTACTAGTGTAGGTTTGTATGATTCACAGCTCACAGTAATCCTGATTTATCTTAAACCGAGCCTCGGTGCAGTTCCTCAGCTCATCCTCTGCACTTTATCTCCTCTCCATTTAAGCCAAGGTTCTCCTGATTATTCTGCAACCTCCAAACAGAGTTTAAAGAGCAGGTGGGAGGGGCCCTCACAGCTGTGACCATATAAGGACATCTACTTTGTTTGAAGTCACATTCTCATTGGCTAAGGCATTCTGACAGACAGCGCATTAGCCAATGAGCATCCCGTTTAGTTTTATTCCACAGATAATCCTCCACTCTGAAACAAGATATGACCCATATCCACAGAGGAGACTTCATCCTTTATTCATCGTTACCCCAAAAGTGACGCAGCCCTTAAACTCTGTGTTTACAGTGTTTACAGAGGTCTTTTCAAAAAGCTATTTTTAAACAGACGTCTATAGGATTTTTGCAGCCACAGCCTCATTATTAAAATCCTTTATCATGCTCATTATGAGCATCCACTGCTGGATGAGGAAATAAGGAAAGGAAGAATAGGTCCACTTTAAGTTCATGATCATGACCAGCTAGCTTCTGTTTGACTCTCATATCTGCCTTACAGCTTGAATTTGCATTTAGTTTCAGGGGTTCTTTTTATAATACGTTTCATTAATTGTGTCCCTGCTCTGAGAAGCTGCACTCACAATCCTGCCGTTTCCTTTTATCGCTTTTAGACCGTTTATGTGGAGTCGGAGTACGGCTGAAGGTGCTGGAGGTGGCAGGCTCTGCTGATCTTTATGCAGATGTGCAGTGTAGTTGTGACGGAGCATGAGCGGGACACCTTTTGCATACACAATCTGCTCATGGCCAGACAGAGCCTCTGCTAGGTTCTTGGTACCCAGGATGATCGTCGAGCTGGTCTGGGCCAACAGCTGGGTGACAGCATCGGTGTTAGCGACGTTAGCCGCAGCCATGGTTGCATTCTGGAGCTGCAGTTGTCTGCACCGTCAACGCAAACTGTCACAGAGCCTTTGGTATAAACCTCAGAGGTATGCACACATCCACACTGATAAAATATTTTCCAGTGTTTCTTTTTTATATTTATTATTCAATTGTGTATAAGTTCCTCCAAAAATTCCTGGATCCAGGTTTTAAAAAGTTGGACGTTCACTCAAAATGTTTTATTCCCATATCATTTTGAGTAATTCTGCTATCAACAAAGACAGCAAACCGATCAAATATCTTCTTCTTAGAAATAATTAAAAGTGCAAAGCAATCCTTTAATACCACGTTCCAGGCGATAGCCTCAAAAACCAGTTTGGAATATGATATCTGATATTAGCTGATGTTTGTCCAGGACTGGTTTTAGTGAAATCCTGAGGACCTGTCAGTCACAGGATTTGTTTGCCTCTCGTCTGGGAGGCCTCGTGGAAGGCCTGATGATCAAACACACTTGATATTTTCACAGCAGAATCTGTCTTCCAGCATTCTTCACCATGTTATTTACTCCTCTCTGTGGGCCTTCATCCTCACTCTGACCCTTTTACACTTTCATTTCAAAAGTCTTGTATTGGGACTGGAAGCCACATGAGATTTAACACTCTTTTGTTTCTGTTGGCCAGATCGTCGGTCTGATTACAGTCCAATTTTCCCAGCTGCATGTCAGCGACGGTCGGCTCTGCAGGGCGGCTCGTAAAACTCAGCAGGTTAATAGCAACGATTAAAAGTTAGCAGTAAAATCTGGTAAGCTTTAACATTCCTGCAGATCAATCCTCTCTCGTGGATGCGTCATCGAGCACATTGACCAGGGATCGGATGAACACAGTAACAGTTTAGTGCAGTGTCATCAGTCCTGTGACTGCCGGGATCAGACCATGTCTGACGTCGTTCCAGGAGAAGCAAAGATTGCAAACATTTTATTCAACATGGACTTCACCTGGTTGCAACGTGAGCCGCTCAAACATAGTTGTTCAGCAGAACTCGGACTGCAAGCCAGAAACCAGAAGCTTTCCAGTAACCAACCATCCTTATGTTTCCCTAAAGACTATTTTATTTTTACAGAGGAGATCAGGAGTAAAGCTTCACCTCGAGCTTTTGACTCACTCTCTGTCAGCTGTTCACTGCGACTTCAGCAGGCATCATTCCCATCTGGCTGTTCCCAATCAGGACCCTACAGAGGAGCAGGGAAGCCCACACTCTACTTCCAGCTCTCTCACAGTTCCTATTGGTCAGTCCGTGACCTCTATCAGTTCTTTAATAAACCAAAAACACAAACTTTGATTCTGGCTCTAAAAGCTTTATGTTATCAGCCAGTAACTTAGTATTTCTAGTTCTGTACAAATACTAGTCTTCAGCTGCCTGATTACCGTAACTCAGTTTTCAGGGGCACCTCTGAGTATGGAAGTCTAAAACTAGCCTGTCGCTGTGTGTCTGGCTTTCGGTGGATTTTAGAATTCACATTATGAGTGGGGTACGTCCTGAACAGGGCCAACACAGACCACACAATCTAACCTACAGCCATTTAACCATTCAAGTGTTTGAACACAGGAACTCTGACTTCAGTGTGGAGTTTGTCTTCTCCTTCCAGACACAAAGAAGAAGCCTGACCAAGAAATTCAAACCAGGAGCCGCTGTCCTGGGAGGCAAGCACTGCACCACCCCAAGGTTAGAATTCATTGTACAATATACTCAGTTACACACACAGTTTCACATGAACAGGTCTTTGTCCGTGGGAGCAGCTGGGGGGTTTCGTGTTCGTCATCAGGATGGTTCTGTCATGGTCTGGGTGGGCACCTGCAGGTCTCCGACAGCGGCCCCTCCTCCTTTGGGCGGAGTTCGGTTGCTCCTCCCTGGCTGACCACCTGTGAGCAATCATGCCAGCAGTATATCAGACCTGCACTCTCAACCATTCATCGCCTGAGTATCTGCTATCCCCATGTCAGTCGAGTGGAGCATCATAACTCTGTCAGACGCTGTGTGATGTCTTACTTGTTTCTCTTGTCCTCAGAGGTAGCACCTGGAGCGGAGATCTTGTCTCCCTCACTCCCGCCTTCCTGGACCTGGGCCGCCTGCTGCTAACACGACGTGGCCTGCCGGCCCACCACTCACTTGCCTGCCTCCCCACGCTTCGACCGCTTCCGGGCTTCCGCCCCACCTGTCACCTCCACCTGAAACCAATGCCCCGGCCCCTGCCTAGTCCTGTTTCTACCTCCCCGCTGCCGCTGCTGTTCAGCCGTCTCCTAGAGGTGTCTAGGTCGCCCTCATTATCGTAGATAATCCTACGCGCCACGAGTGTGGTGGCGCCGCTTTGCTTTTGCTTTTGTTTGCCTGTGGGCGGAAATAGTTGTTCAGTTGTTCCCTACCGTCTCGCTTCCGGGTTGGTTTCTGCACCTGTGTCCATCTTTGTTCCCTCGTGCCGCTGGGCCGTGACAGGTTCCCTGGCTACTCCTCTGGGCGGAGCCACCTGCTGAGCTCCATCAGCCGTCAATTATAGCAAAACTATAAAAGCCAGCACTGCCTACTACTCATCGCTGGTGCGTTCAGTCACTAGGTCCTGTAGTAAGTAGGCCTCGTCTAGCTCTGCTCTTCCCTCTGTTTCCTTGCATACAGTCTTCGCATCATATCCCCCTGAACTCACCACCTCCTGTTCTCTCCCTCCAGCGCTTGTTCCACCTCCGTCATCAGCTCCCATGAAGGAAATCATCATGCAGTCGCTTCACCTGCCTGTCCTCCTTCCAGCCCCGACACTCTTGGCACCTCAGGGAACCATTCGTCCCCTCGCACTGCTCCTCTCCTGGACTGTCCCATGAAAACCCTCCCCAAAACTCTTCAGTCTGGCCTGCGTGTAAGCCAGAGTCACTTTACTCTTACCTGCCAGTTACTGCTTCTCCCGTGGTCCCGACCGCAGCCTCTCAGGACAGCCCACCTTATAAGCTGTCCCCGTTTGCTCCGGCTCCTGTTTTCCTCGTTTTGCTCCCATTATTTCTGTAAATAAAGTCTTGCACATGGTTTTCAGTAAGTGAACTGAGTCTGCTTTTGGGTCCAGCTCTCGTATTCACCTCAGTTCATGACAGTCTAATTATACCAGAGCTGCTGATCAAGGCGTCCCAGCTGTTTCTGAGGCGAACACGCTTGTAGCAGCTAAACTTTGCCACAGCGTCTCTCCTCAGACATGTGCAGGAACTTTGTTTGTAATAGCGTCAGATTCCTTAGTTGTAACGATTGCGTGTCCTTTAATTTCAAACACGGTTTCAGGTTTTCTATGAGCGTTCTTGTTTGTGAGACATGTAGTATCATTTATGATACATGGATTTTTCCTAAATGTGATTCATTGCTAAGTAACTGAAAGTACTACAGAAATCAAACAGTCACGATTACAGAGGATGACTCTGTGAACATCAGCTCTCAGGCTGCTGCATCCACGGAGGTCATCCGTCTGCAGCCCGTCCGAGGCTCCGAGCTCGTTCACCTGCACATGCAGAGGCAGACAGAGAGGACGGGGTAATTGGGGCCACGTGCACCTCACTGACCCCGTGCTCATCATCACGACCCTCTCTGCTTTCCACACATATTATTAATGCAAAGTGGATTTTAGATCACCATTACTGCTGTATGATTTACTCTGGTATAATAAATGGGGCAAAGTAGTGTCATGAATTCCCAGGAAGCTTTTATAGGTCCTTCAGAACATGTCTCAATGTTGCACAGGGGTAATGACCCAGAATAAATTATTGCTTTTAAATATATGGCTGAATAATTCCTGAAAATGATATACAGTGTTTGGCAGTCGGGCCTGTGACTGAAGGTCACGGCTCCACAGCGAGAGCCGCCGTGGGAATGAAACTGTTGCAGCTCACAAAGAACGCTACAGGTCTGAGTCTCTGTCCTCCTCCACAGCTCAGCCTGGGTCAGGTGACCTCGGGCCATTGCTTAGATATCCTGCTACAGGTTCACTCTGCAGGCGGACTTCCCATGATGCACTCTTTCATACCCCGTGTAGATGTATGGTTTCCATCCATTCTGGTTTTTGTCTCTCACACTTTAGCGTCTTCACGTTGCTAGAAAAAGCTCCAGGAGTTGTGGACTGTTGTGGACTGTTGCTAATATAAATAAACTAATTGAATGACATCATTAGCATTAGCTAGGCATGTTTTAATATTTTTCTGAACTCCGTCTGAAGCAGAATATTAAAAACAGCTGCTTCATTTCGCAGAGAAACTCAGGCAAAGTGTTAGAAATGTCTTCCTCCTCCATTATTTACATCTTGTTTTTCATGCATATTGATCCTGATGAGATTATGTAATGATGCTGATTAGCTCTCTGAAAAGCCAATTGAAAAGCACACATTGAGAACAGAATGAAGTATGATCGGCTAAATCAATTCAGGAGTTGCTCCAAGATGCCAACTAGCCACAGATTTGAACCTCCCCAACGTGACGGATAAATTCTCCAAGTGCTTACAGTAACTTCACATGATGTGCTGTCGCCATCTTGCAACCAAACCAGAGACATCCACAAACCGATGCGATCGGCCGGATCTTCATGGAGTCACAACGTTTAAGTTTACCTCAGTGCAGCTGTGCAGCTGCATCACCTGGTTATTAATCCACTGAGTTAAATAGTGTGAGGCTGCAGTGCAGTTACAGAACAACATGCATGATATTCCGCAGATATCAGAGGAGAAGAATATGATTCCTCATCACTGACTTGAGCCCACCACAGCCGAAGCCCTCAGTGATGATTTCTAATCATGGAGCTTTGTGAAAGAAAAAACTGAAAAGTGTTTAGAATTTTTCATAAAATTCTCATTTGGCTTTATTTTTTTCTTCTCCTTGTGTGAGCAGCTGTCACTGAATCACAAATTCATTCGTCTATCTTCTCTGAGTGCTGCTGTTACCATGGCAACCTTTATCCTACCAAACATTACAACCGCACGTGAGCGGTTCTGTCACATGACCGCAGGCGGCAAATTAACCTTCGGCAAATAATTTATGTTGCTGCAAATACGAAGATGAGCTCAGATATTTGTGGACGTTTGAGGCACATTTTCGTCTCTCCTGCAGACCTTGAAGGATGAGTTTGAATTCTTGAACTTTGTTACCTTCAGGATTTTTCTTCTTCAGGTGAAATAAAACTTTAAACTTTGTCTCCGCTGAATGAAGCAAGTCAAAGAAATGTATGAAAGAGCCTCGCAGTGTCTCCTGCTCTTCACAAAGTGCATCCATTTGTTTCCATTTTGTGATATCAGTCAAATGTTCTCTTCTTTGAAAGGAAATTCTTTCTCAGGAAAAATATTAGTTTTCTTTTTGTTCCATCAAATCTGGATCCAGACTTAAAGGGCGCCAGCAGTATTGTTCCGAATCCAAGTGTAACCCACTCCTGGGTAAGTACACGTCACTCTAGGTTCGGGGAGGAGCTGGACATGAGTGCGAATAATCATAACACACAAAAATTTCAGTTAACTGTGACTTTAGTTTCAACAGTTTCACAACAAAACAAAAAGTAGGGCCCGTAAATTAAAAATAGAAATAAAATGCATTGTCCTTAATCACTGAAATTGTCCCTTTGAAAGTATTTGTTAGGCTGCAACCTCATAGTTCAGTTTGTTCCTACAGGGAGTGCAGAATTATTAGGCAAGTTGTATTTTTGAGGAATAATGTTATTATTGAACAACAACCATGTTCCCAATGAACCCAAAAAACTCATTAATATCAAAGCTGAATGTTTTTGGAAGTAGTTTTTAGTTTGTTTTTAGTTTTAGCTGTTTTAGGGGGATATCTGTGTGTGCAGGTGACTATTACTGTGCAGAATTATTAGGCAACTTAACAAAAAACAAATATATACCCATTTCAATTATTTATTTTTACCAGTGAAACCAATATAACATCTCCACATTCACAAATATACATTTCTGACATTCAAAAACAAAAGAAAAACAAATCAGCCACCAATATAGCCACCTTTCTTTGCAAGGACACTCAAAAGCCTGCCATCCATGGATTCTGTCAGTGTTTTGATCTGTTCACCATTGACTCCATCCTCAACCCGAAAAGGCCCCACAAGCTCATCTTTGATGATACCAGCCCAAACCAGTACTCCACTTCCACCTTGCTGGCGTCTGAGTCGGACTGGAGCTCTCTGCCCTTTACCAATCCAGCCACGGGCCCATCCATCTGGCCCATCAAGACTCACTCTCATTTCATCAGTCCATAAAACCTTAGAAAAACCAGTCTTGAGATATTTCTTGGCCCAGTCTTGACGTTTCAGCTTGTGTGTCTTGTTCAGTGGTGGTCGTCTTTCAGCCTTTCTTACCTTGGCCATGTCTCTGAGTATTGCACACCTTGTGCTTTTGGGCACTCCAGTGATGTTGCAGCTCTGAAATATGGCCAAACTGGTGGCAAGTGGCATCTTGGCAGCTGCACGCTTGACTTTTCTCAGTTCATGGGCAGTTATTTTGCGCCTTGGTTTTTCCACACGCTTCTTGCGACCCTGTTGACTATTTTGAATGAAACGCTTGATTGTTCGATGATCACGCTTCAGAAGCTTTGCAATTTTGAGACTGCTGCATCCCTCTGCAAGATATCTCACTATTTTTGACTTTTCTGAGCCTGTCAAGTCCTTCTTTTGACCCATTTTGCCAAAGGAAAGGACGTTGCCTAATAATTATGCACACCTGATATAGGGTGTTGATGTCATTAGACCACACCCCTTCTCATTACAGAGATGCACATCACCTAATATGCTTAATTGGTAGTAGGCTTTCGAGCCTATACAGCTTGGAGTAAGACAACATGCATGAAGAGGATGATGTGGACAAAATACTCATTTGCCTAATAATTCGGCACTCCCTGTAGAGGGTCAGTCAAGTTAAAGCACAGATTCAATGAGGGAATGATCTGCAAGGATCTGTCAGTCAGCAAAAAGGTCCAGTGAAGTTTCACACTTAGTGTTTTTATAGTGTAGAGTGCACTCTTTTTGTCTGTTCACTGTTGCCAGTCGGGGTGACTGGTGGAATCCTACCAGAAACCAGATAAACCATTGGCCGTCTGACTGGTTGTGCAGATCTGGATCCTGGCAATCACACTTTAGGCTCGCCATCAATTGGAATCACTGGTCTTTTCTCGCGGAGCTCAGAGCTCACGAAAAGCCCTGACCTGTATTTAAAAACAGGTTTATAGTCTCTCATCTATCACTTATTTCAGCATTCAAATTAATCATAAACTCAACAACAATAACTTCAATTTGCAATTACTTACACCCTGAAAAAGTGTGGTGCTCTTCAGTTAACAGATTAAATTGTAACTCGAGTTGTAAATTTTAACCTGTGTAGCTGTTGCGCTAGCTCCCGCTTCTTCGTCCGACATCTTATCGTCTGGAGAAAAACTCTTTACCGCTCCCAAAGCCGCTTGCTGTCACTCCCCAATGACAAGGCTCTTACTGCAATCCCACTGCTGACACCATGTCGTGGTTTTAGGCAAGGATTCAAGTGACACCTTGTAGAGCACTCAAACTCCGACCTTTATTGTTTACTTCCTGTTTCAGAACCCCCTTTCACAATAAAACAGGTTATACTCAAACAGATTACACCACATAAACAATGAAAGGTGGTGGATTGGCCAGATGCTGGTCGATGTGTAAAAATAACTCAGTTGTTTGGTGGTGGCTATGGCGGAGCTTCCACAGAGGCCAGCAGGTGGATGAGGGAAAGGAAGGCAGGAAGGAGAGACCCGAGGCGGCCGCCGGTCCAAGTGTCAGGTGAACTGAGGAAACCAGTGGATGTCGCGCTAAACAACGTTTAAGCTTGATCAGCTGTTGTTAGAATGTATTTAATATTAATTTCTAGTATCAGCTGATGTTTGCTGGAGCCACAGCTGTAAAGCTGCTGGTCATGATGTGGTTTGGATATGTGGTGAGAGGGAAACATGAAGATGAAACCAGGAGATGTCCTTACTGGATCATCAGAGCTGAACAGGTGATGGAGAAACAGGTTTACCTTTTAGGTGACATGAATGAGTTGAAGTTATGAACTGTTTCTGAGAGACTAATAACACCAGGATCCTTTTCTAAGTAGCTGACAGCTGGTAACTGTGCAGGGGCGGATCTAGCAAAGTGTTGCCAGGGGGGCAGGTAGGGCATTAACAGGGAGAGGGGGGCACAAATACTTTTCTTTCTTATTCTCATTTAAAAAATAATTATCTGAATCTTACAACCAAAGATTTTATCTGATGTAAAATGTATAGAAATCATACATATACCAACAAGACTGTGCATCACTGTCACAACAGCGTCTGTTTTCATTCAAAGGCTTTATGGCTTTAACACCTGGTCTCTAGTCAAAATGCCCGGGCCAATTTTTTGTCAAAGTCCATCCCTGGTGAGGAGATAACCCCGCCCAGCACAGAAGCCACACCCATCTGCTTTTAGTGAGGAGCTGGAGGGGGACGAGCTAAAATAGCTTATTTTAAGATTATTATTTTGATCTGTGAATCATGCAAAACTACTCTGGCAGAGTCCATGGAAAAGCAAGTAGTTTGAAATGAGCAGAACAGTGCTCACTGTGTGACACTGTTATTACAATAAAACTGACATTTCAATGGCTGCCACAGGATCTGATTTAAATCCACTCAGAAAACACATTGAAGGACTCATAAACCTGATTGTGCCGAGAAGTCTGAACAACACAACGAAGCTTTGTTTCCCTCTTTTCTTTCTTTTCACTGCAGCTGAGCTTAGATGCTGTACTGACAGAACTCAATGACACAGCCCCACCTACAGGTCATTAAAGTAAGTACAGCTGACTGAAACACAGCAGTGTGTGTGTGTGTGTGTGTGTGTGTGTGTGTGTGTGTGTGTGTTGGCAGTGATATACCGGTTGAAGTAAAAGCTTCTGTACTCTGCTTTAGTGGAAAATGGTGAGAATGGTGTTTTGTTTTCATTTAATTTGCTCTCACCAAATTAGCAGCACAGCTTAAAAGTGTTTTCTCAGCACCAGTCAGTGCTCTAAAGGGCCGAGCTGCTTGAGTATTAATGCTACAAAGTACGACTTCTGCTCTTAAAAGACACAGAAACATTTATCAGAACCAAAGAATGGACACATTTTCTTCTTTGGACAAATATATTCTCTATAGATCAGAGAAATTAGCAACAAAGTTGTTATTGTTACAACAGGAGGAACCTTCACCGCCGTGTTGTTACTGTCAGAAGACAGTTTCCAGCCTTGGAGCTGAGCAGCTTTGTCCTTTCAAACAATCGTGATTTGATTCCGAGTCCTGTCGAGGCCATTTTAAACATAACTGTCAGTCAGCGGCTGAGTGTTACGGGGTTAATGTGATCATAGATCATTAATCTCACTGAGCGCTGTGAGGCGGTGATTGTTTCACCTGATGAAGCTGCTGTAAGAATCATTTCTAAACTCTGACGTTTCGTTCCAGCAAACCTGCAACAGTGACATGTCCATATGTCCCATCTCACTGTTACTTGTTACCATTCCTGGCGCCTCTGCTGGACATTAGAGGAACTCCAGGTTTTGACTTCATTTTGTTTTAGTTCTGGACGTTGTACTGGAGTCTTTCTCTGGTTAAATCTGTGATTTAAAAACACTTGTTAAAATGAACCTACAGCTCAACTGTTAAAGCAGAACCGAACCCAACTGACTAATTACCGAGAGCCTCACAAAGGCAACAATATGTCTAATTTTGTACATTCGCACAATTTCTAAACCAGCCGACGTCGTCACTGCTTCACTCAGCAGTGCACGGAGGACGGCTGACTGTGGTGTGACTCACGGACTGTGACCGTCTGCGCTTCATTCATCCTGATTCTTTCAGTGTTGTGTAGTTTTTGTGGTTGTGTATTTATGTGCAAGTATTTCCACAGTTAGCTCCTTCCAGCTCACAGCATCCTAGATTGATTGTTTTGTAGTATTTTTAATTAATTCAAATAAGTATGGATACAGTATAAAAACAGCCTCAATCATGTTTATTTTACAGCATTAAGTAGAAGAGAGAATTTTCCCCCAGTGCAGTTTTTGTGACTAAACTCAGAGCACAAAGAGAAAGGCTGTCATGAATAATAAAGGAACTGAGCGAGTATGTGCTCATCACCGAGGTTATTAAACTTGCACTTTATATTAAAGACGCTTCATTCAAGTTCAACTCACCTGAAGCCCAGCATTAAAGAGGATATTTCATTTTCCACTCCCCCACCCTCCATCTCTCTTTCACCTCCACGTCTTTCTCCTCATCGTTCTTTATCTCCCGTCTGTCCCCTCTGTGTCAAGCGCACCGTATTATCTGATCTCTCTCCACTCCAGTGTTGATGCAGTAAAGGCAGAAAATAAAACCCATAAAACCTTTATGGATGAGGTGCCCCCGCCCCCCGGTAGCTACAGCAGGCCCCTTTATTCCACTGTGGGGTTTCCTGAAAGGGACTTTGGCACCAGTGCTGCTGTGATGGGGAAGCCTGCCTGTAAAGATGAGATATCCTATTCTGGGAGAAATGATATGCTGAGTGAGGTATTAGCGAGCTTTTTTTGCCACTCATTTATATTAGTTTTTCATCATCTTTCGAGTTGTCAGTTTATATTGAGATAATATGAATAAACCCAGTTTCATCATCCAGACCACCAGCTGTGTCTGAGTTCTTCACTTTACGATCTCTTGCAGTTTCATTTTTTGGCTCGCTGGTTTGGTTTCACAAAAACAAAAAGAAAGTACTTAGAGGTGGATTCAAATGTTAAGCGTTTGAATGTGTCGAGTGCATGTTGAAGAAGGATGCTGAGACTAAGTGATGCTGAGGGCAGCTTTCCAAAGAATAAAGCCGAAAACAACAAAGCAGATTTTTCACATAAATTATTCTGAATGTTCGTTTTCAGGCTGACTGAAGGGAAACTCAGAAGCTGTTTGCTTGAAGCGTTTTTACTGCCCTTATTGTTTTCACCCACATACGAGGTCACGTTACAGCAGCCCGACAACAGAGCTCGAAACTCAGAGACCTTACCTGATTCAGTCTGGACTGGACCACCACCCCGAGCCTGGTTCTGTTGAAAAGGGCGTTTTTCCTTCCCACTGTCACCAAGTGCTTGCTGAAAGAGGGTCGTTGTTGGTGACTGTTGGGGTTTTCACTGTGTTATTGTAGGACAGGGGTCTCCAACGCCAGTGCTGACACTGTTGTCTCATTGGACGTCTTTAGTGTTCAAGTAGTACAAAAAACACAACACAAACAAAACATCCACAAAGATTTCTGAAAATGTTTTTTTTAATTTGAAATATTAAATAAACCAAACTGCAGACATGAAGGTCCACATTAGTGTGTGACCCTCTCACTGAGTAACACAGCCGATCCCTCAGCATGTTCGTGCTCTCTGCTCATGTTGCCTTCATATTAAATCATTTTTGGCTTTTTAAAGAACTTATTTTATCATTGCACTCAACAACAAACAAAAAAAATAACTTCATGGGACAAATTGCGTTCAATTCAATTCAATTCAATTTTATTTATATAGCGCCAAATCACAACAAAAGTCGCCTCAAGGCGTTATATTTCTTCACGTCAATACACAATACAATATCAATCAATCAATCAATCAATCTTTATTTATAAAGCACTTTTCATACAGAAAAAATGTAGCACAAAGTGCTTTACATAGTTAAAAGCAGCCCACCCCACCCTCCAACTCACTCCCCACACTCTCAATACACATATATCCCCCCACCCACACACACATACACACACGCGCACACTTAAAGAGTAAAAATTGGGCTGGGCTCGCATGAGCCAAGTGAGGAAACATTATAACAGAGAGCCGTCTGCACCGGGAGCCGGTCACAGACCGCAGCCTCCGGGCTGGGCACACAGCAGGAGGGAGGCCAAGGAGCCCCCCAACCAGGCTGAGAGGACCCCCAGAGACCCAGCAGCCACGGTCAATAACAGCCCCGGTGCAGAGAGCGCCCTCCGAGGAAACACTGGAGATATGACGCAATACGATATATACAGGGTAAAATGATAAAATAAATAAGAACAGGATACAATATAAATATAAATATAAATAGAGTAAGAAGATTAAAAAATGAATAAGAATAAAATCAAAAAATATTAGGTAAATCCTAAATTAATAATAGAATAACAGGATAGAATAAATAAGCATAAAAAATAAATAAACGCTAAGTAAAAGCTAAATTAAAAAGGTGGGTCTTGAGCCTGTTCTTAAAAACATGTACGTTCTCTGCGGCCCTGAGCTCCTCCGGCAGGCTGTTCCACAGACGAGGACCATACCACTGAAACGCTGCCTCTCCGTGAGTATGTGTCCTGACTTTAGGGACAATCAAAAGGCCAGTGCCAGAGGACCTCAGGGTCCGCGAGGGTTCATATGGTAAAAGCAGATCTGAGAGATAAGAAGGCCCAAGACCATTAAGACATTTAAAAACCAATAAAAGAACTTTAAAATCGATCCTGAAACACACGGGGAGCCAATGCAGCGATTCTAAAACCGGTGTAATGTGGGCCCGCCCTCTGGTCTTCGTCAGCACACGAGCTGCCGAGTTTTGCAAGAGTTGTAAAGTTGAAATATTCTTCTTAGGAAGACCAGAGAGCAGGGCAGTAATCAATGCGACTGGCAATAAAAGCATGCATCAGCATCTCCGTGTCGGCCCGAGAGAGAATAGGGCGGAGTCTGGCTATATTTTTTAGATGATAAAATCCAATTTTGGTTACATGTTTAATATGTGGGATAAAACCAAGCTCAGAGTCAAAAATAACACCCAGGTTTTTCACTTGTAGCGAAGGACATAGTGAAAATGCCTCTAATTTAGACAAGAGTTTCTCTCTCTGAGCCTCAGGACCGACAATTAAAACTTCAGTTTTGTCCTGGTTAAGCTGTAAAAAGTTTTCTGCCATCCAAGATCTTATATCCAAGATACAGTTAAAAAGGGCATCCATTGGTCTGGTGTCATCAGGAGACACAGAGATGTACAGCTGAGTATCATCAGCGTAACTGTGGAAGTTCACTCCATGCCTCCTGATGACACTGCCGAGAGGGAGCATATACAAATTAAAAAGTACAGGGCCTAGAACCGACCCTTGAGGCACACCACATGTCATTCTATGGATCTTAGAGGAGCATGTATCCATACTCACCATAAAAGTTCTGTCTGAGAGACAGGAAGTGAACCAGTTGTGTACAGCACCAGAGAGGCCCACCATGTGTTTTAGTCTGTTTAAAAGAATAGCGTGGTCTACTGTATCAAAGGCTGCGCTTAGATCCAGTAGCACCAGGACTGAGAGCTTTTGGGCGTCCCAGTTACATCTAAGCAGAGGTGTGGACTCGAGTCACATGACTTGGACTCGAGTCATTAATTTTATGACTTGAAAAAATGTTCTAAGACTTGTGACTTGACTTGGACTTTTACACCAATGACTTGGGACTTGAATTGGACTTGAACCGGTTTACTTGAAAAGACTTGATATTTTACCCCAAATATAAAATTTAACATGCATATTATATAGAGATTGAAAATGTGACGTCATTCACGGGTAGAACCGCAAAGGATTCTGGGAACTCGTGGCAAGCGGTACTAGCGCACGCAGGCTTTCAATTAAAATCAGTTACACAGCGATAAAAAGAAACACAAAAAATGTCAAGAAGCTGTTGTATTATTAACTGCAATAGCCGGTCGCATGACAGCCACGGGAAGCCGACGGGTAAAGAGATCGGTTGTTATCGGATTACGTCGTTGAAGAGAAATTGTTCAGCCATGTTTCCCAAGTAACAAAGACGCGACGGATGGCCTGGATTGCAGCCATTCAAAGACCAAATATAACGTCCCAGAACACTCCAGCTCACAGGTTAGTCTGCTCCAAGCATTTACACGAAGGTCAGTGTTTTTTAGTAGTTAATGCGTCATTTTCATAACATAATTGGTGATATAGGTTACAAGCAAGTCTGGCGCTGAACAGAAATGGTCGCGCTATGCTCCTTTATTTATTGTGCATAAATAGTGAATTGTCCTGACACAATATTGCGTTTCGCTTCTGTTATTATGGTACATTGACAAAAACATATACTTTTATTCACAGGATAAAACAGGTTTTTTGTATCACTAATTGTCCAGTGCGATTACAGCATACAGTATTATTGTCACTGCTACATTTCTGTGATGAACCAGAAATTATTTCCACTGCTAATTAATTACCGTTGAGCTCAAAGGTCCTATTAATAAACGGTTAAGGAATGTGTATTTATGACGACAATTTGTGAGACTGGTAAACTTATGATACGTACGATGGTCTTTACTTTCTACACGGTGCATTTCAAGGTCCTGCACCCATCCGTCGGTAAACTGTACCTGGGCTTGTTGCAGTGACCGGAAGTTACTAAACTTCATGAGTGTATGCACTCACAAGAACCGTATAATTATAAATATGCATATAAATATGCTACGATGAGATAACTGACTTCATCTAACTAGCAAATGTTGTCCAGGCTACGTTGGTGATGCAGTTTTTTTAATGTATATGATATTTTTGTCATGCGATTTTAAAGCCGGTGTTGTGCCAAAAAGTGATTGTCTGCCAAAAAGTGATTTCCAGTGTTTCTGTGTATTTTTTATGTGTAATATCTTTACGTATGTTCGTAAATAGACTTTGGTGAACAGGGGATACAAAGGGGTTACATAAAGAATTAAAAAATTATCTGTTTTTTAAGTATCTTTACAACTTGTACTTACATTATAACCAATCCGGTCCTTTATCCCCACTTAAAATATTTTTACAGAACTATTGTAATATTTGCTGCCATTTCTGCTGTGCTCTTGGCCAACTTACTCTTACAAAATACATTTTTAATGTTAATGAGATTATTTTTACTGCATAAATAAAGGTTATATAAAAGTCGCTGCCAAAAACTGATTGCGGCTTGTATCTTGCTACACGAATGTTGTTTGTGGCTCAAGATGACTTTATGTCATCCATAAGGGATGCATTTGACATATGTTTAACATATTATAGCCCAACAAGTTACTTATAGCACTTAAAATATGAGCAATCGCTTTTTGGCAAATACCAGAAATCAGTTTTTGGCAGACAATCACTTTTTGGCACAACACCGGTCCTACAACCGCATCCAAGAATAACATGCAGCTTATCTCAGAACTGTCGGTGAAAATTATTCTTGGAGCTAAGTTTAATTGAGCTGCATTTTAAAGAGGTGCAATTTCACAATTTGTGTATATTTTCTAAGTTCACTATTTTGTCATGTGTTGAGAAAAACACAGATTTAAAAATTACATGGTCTAATATTTACATTTAGCATAACTGCAACATACTTTTTTCTTTTTTTTTTTTTTAAAGACTCGAAAGGACTTGAAATTCAAAGTTTCAGACTTGTGACTTGACTCGGACTTTTACACCAGTGACTTGAGACTCGACTCTGACTTGCCTGACATTACTTGAGACTTGACTTGAGACTTGAGGATAAAGACTTGAGACTTACTTGAGACTTGCAAAACAATGACTTGGTCCCACCTCTGCATCTAAGATCATTTAAAACCTTTAGGAGAGCCGTCTCTGTGCTGTGGTTCACCCTAAATCCAGACTGGAGTATCTCCAGGATCTGTCTATCATTGAGAAAATCAGTAATCTGAGTAAAAACAAGTTTTTCTAAGATTTTACTTAAAAATGGTGAGTTGGATACAGGTCTGTAGTTATTAAAATCATTACAATCCAAATTGCTCTTCTTCAGAAGGGGCCTCACCACCGCCGCAGGCAGCAGGGAAGACACCCAACTGAAGAGAGCAATTCATCATGTATAAAAGCTCAGCTTCAAAGAATCCATAAAGTGTTTTAAAGAGTGAAGAAAATATCAGTACGCCAAATGCCAAATTGGCGGACAGCAAACGGCGTCCCCAGGCGTTGAGGTGGAGCCCGTCTGCCCCAAAAAGATGCCTCCTCTCCCAGAAGGCATCAAAGTTGTTAATAAAACCCACGCCGTGGGAGACACAGGCAGAGGAAAGCCAGGTGTTAAGGCTGAGCAGCCGGCTGAAACGGCCTATCCCTCTGCCACAGGTGGGGGTGGGCCCAGAGATAAAAGCACTCACCTGCAACTGACCAAGGAGGGGTGATGTGGGCCGCGAGTTTGAGACTTTTGTTGTAGGATCTTTACATTACAATATAAAACGCTTTGATGTGAACGCTGTTGTGATTTCATGCTTTATCAATCAAATTGAATTGAATAGTTTTCAGTGTATCTGCTGTTGCTGCTGGATCTGTTCCAGTGTGTCATTCTGCACCTTGATTTTCATACTCAGGAAGTCACAGGGAGGCAAACGTGGCAAACAGCAGCTGAACATTGTGTTGGTTCTGTGCTCACTATGAGACAAACCAAAGTTCATGTTGTCTCTTCACCCTGGTCTCCATCAGATGTCTTTCCCAGGCACATATTCCCAGTTTGCCTCCCATGACCGTTTGGAAAAAGATAAACGCTCCTCTGGTTGTGCTTCATATGTGATGTGCTGCCTTCAGGCTAACTGTGGACTCTTCGGTCATAGCCAGTGACCCAGTAACAGTATCATGCTCCACATGACATCCAGGTCTGTTTAAATCAGACGGTGATCTTTGCGTTGCACAGGTTGCACATGGTCAAATCCCAGTGATCAATGAGATTCCCAGAGAGAAATGTTAAACCATCAGCAGTGCTGAAACCAGCTCAGGACTGCCTAGGGAGTTGACCTCCAGTTTCAAATATAAGTTTCTTAATGGCTCATACGAACATTTTTACATCTGGAGAAACTCAGCAGCTCATTTTCAGTTTTCTGTCTGAATGAAGTAACAAAAAGCCATTTTTGGACAGTACAAAAGTTCACCTGCATATTTGTTCCTGCTTGTCGTCCTAACACAGGCTGCATCTGTCAGGAAGCGCTGCGTGCAGGCAGGGGGTGAGGACTCAAACACAGGCTTCACAGAGGCAAAAATGGGAACTCAAAAACACTGCTTTATTGCAGGCTCGGAAATAATACAAACCATGTCAAAACTGGGAGAATTCTAAGTGTACAGGGAGACACTGGGAACACAGGGCACATGGGACAACGCGACACTGACTCAGAGAAACGAGGGGAATGAGACACAGGAGGGGAGCACAGCTGGGAGAAATCAGACATAACAAATTCAATACATTCACGTAGGACACAGACCTTCAAAGTAAAACAGGAAATGTAACACAGATGCGGACTGACTAGGGGAAACAGAGCAACAAAGAAACACAGAGACCAACATAAAGGAGGTGCAGAGGGCAGCTACTAAATACTCAGAAAGCTAAACAGAATACAAGAGACCCAAACTACTAGACTATAGAATAAACTGAGGCAACAAAGACAACCCTGAGACACAAGACACTCAAAACTCTGGGTCAGGAGATCCAGGAGATCTACAAACTGTTCAAGGGAAACTCTCAGTTCAAATAAATAAGAATTCGATTTTACATTAAAACCAATAAACCAGTAATAAACACATGAGTGGTCGGTTCTCAGTCCCAGATGAGGAACGGGTGTCGGAGAGGAAAGCACGGATCTATTCAGCCTTAAATAAATGAGCTGTGAGTGGAACGTGGATCCTCTGCAGCTTCTCAGCTAATTTCACACCTTTATGCTCAGTATGCCGACTAGGTTCGTTTTTTCTGTGTTCCTTTAACTCTGTCGTGATCCCGCTCTGTGGACCAGCCCTGTCTACTAGAAATGACATTTATATTGTACCATTAAAAAATTCCTGCGTGGATTATATTCAGAGGCTTTGTACTCGCATTATTTTGTGACTCAGAGTGTACATCATGTCTCCAGACCCAGAGACACGATTAGTGTGGATACAAAGTTTTAGACTTCTTACTTTCGTTACCCCGTCTCTGATCAGATTTTTCTGTGTTGAACCAGAGAAGAAAAACTGTACAAAGTAAACTCACGAGTGCTTCCAGTTATAAATGCAACTAACCAAGAGAAGGAGGTCGCATTCCTGAACTTCAGTGCAGCATCTGATTTAATAAACTATGATTTGTTAATTGCTAAACTAAACTGTTACTTGGTCTCAACAGCTTTGCTGCTTTGGATAAAAGCTGAGTTTGCTACACTGACAGATGTTCCACAGATGTCGGTGTCTGTCCTCTGCTGACAGTCACTGTGTGTCTTAAACTAGACTTCAGCTGTAATGTACCACGTTTTACTCAGCTAATAAAAGCTAACCGAATAATGTCTTGAGAAACGAAGTGAATGCTGCCCATAATTGGGTCAGTGGCAATAATATGATTTTGAATATATCGATATCTATGACGAATGGGAGTAGAGCACAGTTAGATAACAGCCCTCAAATGCACGTGTAGGAGCTTAAAACTGGACCAAGTCAATCAGATCAAATTACTGAGAATTACAGTGAACATCAATCTGTTATGGTCTGAGCAATTTGGAAGCATCATTATGATAATGGTGAAAGATATAGCTGTTGGTAGAAAATGATTTGTGTTACTCTTATTAGCAAAGAGCCGCTCTAAGGGCAGTTTTCTGTCTGTGGCGCTTGTTCACTGTGCTCATGTATGAAAACACTGACATGTATGTTTATCATTTTTTCTTTATTCTTCATTATGTCACTATAAAAAGTGAGGTGGCAAAAACAGCTGTTCATAAACAAAAAGTAAATGAAAACAAATCCATTACCGATGAATGGCTGCAGAACTAAAGCACTTTTGAATCTGTTGATGATTCTTTTTCGATACAGCCCCTATTATGTAGTCTGCTTCTGCTGTGAATAGAAAATATCTTAAAAGGCTTAAGTGCAGAACAAGGTCACCACATTAGTTTTAGTGTGCAGCACAGTGTCACGTCCTGGGTCTTTGACCCAATTTTTCAGTTTTCTTTTGGACTTGTTGTCTTTTATGTTATTGAATGTAGAAGTTAATTATGTTCTGTTTCCTGAGTATGTTACTTTCCAGTGCCTCTGAGTTTGTATTTCTGGTTCTTGATTTCTTGGGCGTTCATGTCTATATATCCCCAGTCTCAACGTAGAGCCCACGTGTCTTAGTCAGTCTCATTGTGTGCTACTTCCTGTTTTATTTTGATTGTCACCTGTCTTGTGTGTATCCAGTCTTTAAATCTGACGTTTCCGTTTCCAAACTCCCTTTCAGGTCCCAAAGTCAAACGAACACTGCAGCATCACTCAGTTAAAAACCGTCTAAAGTCTTTAAACTTTAATAAAATGATCAGCGTTGCTGCTTTACCAGGTGTAACAATTAAGTTTAACATCCAGGCATCCATGAAAACAGGATTTATGATGTTTAACGGAGTTAGAAGTTAGCAGGAAGTTAGCTCGCTAGTTAGCTAAACATGATATAGCATGTTCTGACTGAGAGATTTCTGAAAAATCCAAACGTACAGCTCTGCTATCACTTCCAACATAAATGAAGACAGAAAACTAAACAGCAGTGACGTTTGTAGGGTTACTGAAGTTGGGCTAGCTGCTATATAATGATGTGCTACGTGATCGCTAGTGACACAGCTATGTTAGCATAACATTAGCACAGTGAAGCTGGAGGATGAACGCTACCTTTTTTCCACTCGATAAAAGTTAACGTGAGGGTTCCTGATGGTTGGAGACAAATGCAATCGCATGGCAGGATGCTGTAAAAGGACCAAACTTCAGTCAGGAGAACAACTGAGATAATCCATCCACAATACGAGGTTAGTCATTCATATACTGCTGCTGGCCTGTAGCTACATCTTAAGAGTTTAAACACTGAGCTGTAAAATGAACAGTGGTGATAAAAACCGATGGAGGCTGACAGTGATTACTGACTGTTTTAGGGGCTTGTTGAGATTAAATGGAACAAGATACAAAACATTAAAACATGTTAAAAACACAAACAGCCTTAATAAACACAGAGTAGTTTGGACCCAGCAGCAGGATTCATATGTCATCACTTAAAGACCGGACTATGTTCAGATTGCTTCCCCTGCTTCGTCAGTCTGATTCCATTCAGCTGTGTTTCCCCGGTGTGTCCACACTGCCCTAATCTCCAGTATATATATCGTCTCCCTCAATCCTCTGTCGTCCCGTCCACTCGAGCTGTGTGTTCCTGCATTTTGGTGTCACAGCAGGCACCACTACAGCAGTGACGCTGCCTCTCAGAGTTGACCTCTTATCCTCTGAGTCCTGCAGCTGGGTCCTGCTCTGCCTGCCGCACAGCCGTACTTCCCTCTGTTTAGTTTTTCACTGCACTCTGTGCAGGCCTGAACATTATCAAATCAGTTTCTTGGTTTAGTTTGTACTTTAATGTTTATTAAATGTTTAACTGTGGGGAAAATGAAGTAGAAGTTAATGAGAATCTGAACAAACCTTTAAAGAAATCTAATAATACTGCAGTCTGAGTGAGTGTATGAGCATGTTCTACTGTATGGTGAGCTTTTTTAAAAACAAATTAAATGCACTGTCAGTGACATATGTTAATTAACCTTTCCTCATTATATTAATTGGAAGATCCAGTCAGCATTCATTTCTTTCAAAACATATTTGCTCTGGAAAATTAGTTCTATATAAAGATAATTATTAGAAGACATGGTTGTCATGACATACAGACATGTGACGTACAGTACCACGTCTCAGGCATTCGATGTAGAAGGAAAGGAAATTAGATAAAACAAGAAAGCAGTACGAGGGGTGGAACGAAAGAGGCAGAGAGGAGGGTGAGATAAAGGACAAGAAGAAGAAAACTCTGGAGGCAACAGAATAAAGAGGCAAATGGAAACAGGGCGACTAAATAAAGAGAGCGAATGATTTAACATGACCAGAGGAGATAAATATGGAAAAGTGAAATACATTAAGAGACAAAAATGGCAGTAAAGGTAAAATTAAAAAGTATAAAAGGTCAGAGGAACAACAAAAAGTAAGCTGTGGTAGAGGAACATTTACAGCATGACGTTATTGTAATTACTCTGATGTGGATGTCGCCTTTTACTAGGGGTGGGGGAAAAAATCGATACTGTGTAGTATCGTGATATTTTGTTTGCTAATAATGTATCGATACAGGGACAGCAGAAATCGATATTTTGTTACAAAAAAGGTTTTTGTGCTCTGACTTCAGAGCATGTTGATCCTTTTTCTGAGCAAGAATCCTGACATTCCTTCACTGTCCAAATGTGTTTAACATGTTTTATGGCAGCAATAAACATGACAGTTTACTTATTTTCATTTAAGACATGTTTTATTTTAATTAAGTTTAAAACTTTTTTATTTAATGTAAAATTATATTTTGTTTCAATTTACTTTCAAATTCTTCAGTTGCTGAAGGGGCTGCATAGTTTTCATAAATTGCATAGTTCAGAATAGCTGTAATTGTACCAGATGGTTGCATTCAGTTAAGTTGGACTAGACTGTAATACAAACCGTTCAGTTTGTCAACAATAAAACTGAAATGAGAGAAAGACTGAGTGTGAGACTTTGATATTAGATAAAATGAATATTGATAAACCTTTATGGACAGAATCTGAATATCGCAAAATATTTTTAAAAATTGCAATAATATCGTATCATGCGTTAAGTATTGTGATAATATCGTATCGTGGGATGTATGGTGATTCCCACCTCTACCTTTTACATATAGACGACTCGAGCCAGTGACCCACCAGGTTCCTCCAAACAAGCATGAGGTTTTCAGCAGTTTAACAGGACCACAGTAAAGCACAGCATCCCCTTCATCCTGCTGCAGTCCACCTGCACATCTTCACCTGCAAACAGAGCTTTAAAACCAGAACTTCGGTGACCTCGCAGTTCATCCGGCTCACGATCCATCACAGCAACGCACAGTTTTCCTGTCACTGTCTGGCTACATATATAATAATAAGAACTAAAGTCCTTTACGAAGTGAACAATCGCATGCAGAGAGAGCAGTAATTGGACTGCGTGGCCATTAAAGGCAATATAAGAAGGCATCAGCGTGTCGCAGATTGATCATACTGCTAATGTTAGCATAATGGTTAAAGGCCCAGAGCACACCGTTCTAACATGGGAACCAACCAACAGGATGACCAGTAAGTCACCATCTAACAGGATACAGCTGGTGTGCAATGTGTGGGAATATTTCATGCAAACCTTTCTTCATCATTTGTAGTAAATATACGTCAGAATCTGACGTTAATAACATGGAAAAAATATGAAAGACGGAACGAGGAGCTTTGCAGTTAGAGCCCCAGTTACTGTCCTAACCAAACACCCAGGCGCACGATGGGGTAATACGCCCTTGATGCACTTCTGAGCAAGGCCATTTAATGCTTTCAACTTGATGAGCAAAATTTTAAAATCAATAAGGAATTTAACGGGCAGCCTGTAGCAGAGTAATATGTTCATATTTCTTGGTGCCGGTTAAAATCTGGGCAGCAGCGCTCTGAGTCAGCCGGAGTCGCTGAAGTGAGGTCTGACTGATGCAGCTACGAACGGCGCTGCAGCAGCCACGGTGCGTTTTACTACTAGATGCAATGATCCGCAGTCAAAGGTGTTTCTTAGGTGAAATTTCATCTGGACTTGGATCCCTGTTAGTTTTCAGGTGCTTGTTCTGAACACGGTTCCAGACATATTTAAATTTTGACCCAGAAAGGGGACTGCCAATTTATTTCAGTTTGTCCAAAGAAAACGGCAGGTATACAGTCAGGAGGATTTATTAGCTGGTGATGTTTCCACAATATCCGCTAATCCCCATGGAAGGTAAACCAAAACTTGAAACTTGTCTAGTCTGAATATTTTTAGCAAATGTCGTGCTAATCCACCGAACGCCCGCTGAGATGTTTAAAAAGTAATGTGATATTTAAATGCGCGGCATATTTCCTATTGTGTTCATTCATAGATTCCACTGCTGCTCACTATGAGTCAATACTGTTAAAGCAGGCAGGCAGACCCCCTAAAATGTAAATGTCAAGCTGTCTGGGGGAAATATTGGCTGAGTTGATGGAGAATATCGCTTCTGCAGTGTGTCCACTGGTGCCTGTAAAACATATTTGAATTTTAATTTATTAGAGTGAGAAGTGGAGAATGAGGCAAGATTGAAACAAATAGATTTGTAGATGTTGGCAAAATATTGGACAAATGAGCGATTCAGCCCATGCTGACATTCACAAGAGATGCAGAAATAGAGGTGAGAGCCAAAGATGAGCAAGAGCATAAAAAGACAATGCGAGCTCAATAATTCTTTGATTGTGTGAACCCAGTCGTGCCCTCCAGCTTGTTTTTTTCCTTCTAGCTGGTCATTATATTAGTGTTGTTGTCTTTACATATTTAGCTTCCTGCACCTCTAGCAGGATATGAAAGGAAAAGTACAAACTAGCGATTCATATTCCACAGAGGCTTTGCACAGAGAGGAGCCTTTTTTGCACGGGGCTAACATCACCTGGAGGCGTCTGGCGGTGTGTGAAAATTGCAGAGATCTTCAGTGATTTAAATCCTCTGTGAATCTGGCACGGCCGCAACTGGTGAAGGATAAATTCCAGTGCAGATTGCCTGCAGTACTGAAGATTAAGCTCCCTTTACTGTCAGACTCAGTCTGCACAAGGAAAACTCAGTCATTCCAGCTGCAATTTACCTCGAGGAAGTGATTCTTTTCCTCCATCTATTTACTATAAAGGAAAAAAAATGGGGAAGTGCCAGAATCCTGACGCAAATCTTTGCTTTGCTTCACTTTTTTTAATAGTTCGAATGAAATCAAGATGCTCACGATCTGGGCCGATCTACGGGACTCTACGCTTTGAACGCCACGCGAGCGGAAACATGTCCTACTTTTTCTTCCCATAAGTCGCTGATATGTCAGATTTACAAAGGCGTGAAAAACAAATGTGTTCACGTTACAGAATTTATGCACCAAGCACCAAAGATCTGTGCTCTTTGTAACAATATTGTGTTTCTCGTATGGGAACATGTGGAGATTAATATTTGGAATCAAATATTTCAAAGTAAAACTGTAGATTGTACACTCCATAAACAGTCTCCCCATTTTTCCTGCTTCCTGTTACCTCGAGCCTGCCTCTTAATAATAATGGATTGCATTTATATAGCGCTTTACAATTCAACTATTCATTCACTCTCACATTCACACACTGGTGAAGGCAGGTACAGTTGTAGCGAGGCTGCCATATTGTGCCATCGGCCCCTCTGGCCATCACCAGTAGGCAGTAGGTGAAGTGTCTTTCCCAAGGACACAATGACCGAGACTGTCTGAGCCGGGGCTCGAATCGGCAACCTTCCGATTACAAGACGAACTCCCAACTCTTGTCTCCTGCATGGCTCGGTTTGGGGTTGTGTATTCTACAACAACACTGCAGCTTTCAGGGCTTTTTAACTAGCAGCAGGAAATGACAAGAATGCACCAGAGCTGCTGGAAGAGAGCTATTCCACTTCCTATTAATTCCATTGTACAGAAACTGGCAGCAATTCATGCAGGGCGCAGCAGGGAGATCGTCCTCAATGAATGAGAGTGAGTGGAGCTAAACAGCTAAAATAATTATTTCTCCCTGCCTCCAAAAAAACCCACTTTCTATTACAAAGGACACTCATGTTCTTTAGTCTTTCTCACAGTGAAGCTGATTTTGACCATAAAACACAAGCATTTTGTTAGTGCGTGCTGATTGCTCGATTTACAGAACGCCTGCCAGGATGGCTCCAGTTTCCAAACGATGACTCCAACAGTCCAGCAGAAGTAGAAGAAGCAGCTGGTTGTGGTGGCGATCAGGAGGCCGCGGCCGCTCAAATCCAAGCGGTGGATGCTGTAAAGCGACTCGTGATGCTGTGACATCGTTGATGCTCACAGCTGCAATAGAAACCTGTAAAACATCTCAAATGTCTCTATCAGCTCTGTCAGAAACACGGCAAAACACAGAGATTGGTATTCTTGTTCAGCGTGAGCTCGTTCTGGATGAGCTCGAGAGCGCCCCCTACATGCACTGAGGATCAAATCGTTTGCCCTCCTGCATGAAGGGGGCGAGACTCCCTTGTGCTTTGCCTCCATCGTCCAGTCTGAGTGACAGATCGAAGCAAAGCTGCTGAACGGGAGACAGAGTCCACAGAGAGGACGGAGAGACAGGAAGTCACTGTGCAGCGCATCCGTCCTCCCAACAACAAGAATATTCAAAGTGGTACGGTGTAATAATGTGTGGTGTAGTGATGATGTTATAACGGTCACATCACAGTAGAGAAATGAAGCAGGAGGGCTGAAAGGATCCAAGAACAGCTGCATGCAGCAAACAGCAGTTTCTTTACTGTGTGCAACAACTGCACCGTGACATCAACCTAATCAAGCTAATAAATCATTGCTAACAGATTCATTTCATCGCCATCAACACGACCCAAAAGATGGAAGCTCTTCCCATCTTTCTTTCTTCTTCTGCTCTTTTATTTAAGAGGTTTAAATTTCAGGCCTGGAGTTATTTTCTTCTGTGGAGCAATTAACCATGGAAGACAAGTGAAAAAGAAATTCCAAAATCTGCAGAGAAAATATGCAGAAACTGAGAGCGAGGGGGAAGCAGGTGCAGACAGAGAGCCGACATTAAAACGGGAGAGAGAATTACAGAGCCAGAGGATGTGTGGTGCAGCGATGGGCCAAAAGGAGGTGTCACACAGCCCTGCTGCTGATTAACTATTTACAACTTAAGATTAGAGACGGCATGAATTATTAACGTGGCACTTACTGCTGAGGTGGTAACAGAGGAAGGAAAGAGATGGAAAAGGATGCTCGCAGGGAAACGAGGAAGAAGCAAGGAAATGAGAAAAAAGAGAGTAAAGCGATTCTTGGAGGGAAGGAATGTGATTGTGGTTTAGTAGGAGTGAAAGCTAAAACAATAAATTCATGGGGAATGGGAGACGAGAGGACGGGTCCAGTGGACCAGAGGAGAAAGAGAGCGATGGGAAAAGACAGAAGAGAGGGATGGAGGGAGTCTGGGGAGGGTTGACAGAAAGGAAACGATACAGGCTTAGAGCAGGAGAGGAGAGAAAAGCAGGGCAGGGATTGAGGCAAAAGACTCGCGGCTCACGGGAGACTCGGAGAGGACAAGACAGGTTTAGACAGGAATGACGACAGGGGAGTCTGGGTGATAGCAGACAGAATGACTCAAGTGCCAGAAATGCAGGCAGAGGAAAGAGAATAAGAGGGAGAAAGAAAGCAGGGGGAGCAGGAAGTCAATGGGGAATAGCAAAAAACAAGACAGTCCCAGCAGGTGCGATGAACACGACAGACCCACTAACTGCCTCCGAGAGGTGAAATCTCATCACCCCAGCCTCATTTCAAAGGAAAAGGTCACGTAACCTTTTCCTTTCAGTAAGGGAGATCTCCTCTCTCATTATCCTCACTTCTTAAAGGAAATGTTTTTAAAATTGAGAATCTTCTTCCGATTTCCTCTGTGCAGGTGAGCGTTCACCATGCATGAGTGAACCTGTGGCTTAAATCAGCGCCGTGCACCGTTTGCCACCTTTCACTTCTTTAGCTTCTTCAGCCTGCTCCACTTTGGTGTCTTTATCCTCCTCACAAAATCCCAGACTATCAGCTTTGGACCATCTTTGAGAACTTAACACTGCAGTCCTGTGGATGTATGCAGCTAATGCACTTCGTTTTGTCTGCGTTTGCGTCCACTACTCTCACTCCGGCTACTACTCTGGCTCTGTTTTCACCCACTTTCACAGATAACAAAGTTCGTTTCTGCAGAAATTCACCAAAAAGTGTCCAGCAGCCGCCTCGGCCTCCTGCTTTGTTTAACCAGGAAGTCCGGGAGCTGCGTTGGTGGCATTAAATAACGCGCAGCATCATAAAACATGATGAGAACAATTGAAGCAAACAAGCACACAGACTGTGTGGTCTGAAGAGATGAAATGAAAGCTGCTGATGGTGCAGGAGAGAGCGAAGCGGCGTCTGTGAGTGTGGAGAGTGATGAATACTGCCAAACGCGTCTCAGCCGGGTGGTCGAGGTCGCAACCATCACAGTCAGTAACACCGCTGGATATTATCACACCGAGCAGTTTTCAAACATCGCAGGCAGGTTTGTAGAATCTCAGATATGAAACAAAATCAGGTCACGTCAGTGCGAGTTAGGAAATTCACAGTTTTAATATATCTGCCTGGTCAGCTTCCTCCCCACACGTTAAACCTCATTCAGACGCGGATCATGATGGATTCGTCGTCACTGGCGAGCCCTCTGCCTTTACGGCGTCAGCCAGCCTTCGGCCCGTTTCCCTGCAGTCTCTGCAGTGCAGCTCCCCGGTGTGTCAGCTTCCTGAGCACAGCTTTTACCAAGTCCCACAGCGTCAGCCTGCCACACACTTAGTGAATCAGCTGGAGAGCCACCCCAGTACCAGCAGGCATCTGAGCTCTCAGCTTGTCACCGAACTCTAAAGCAGATTTATTTGAAGTCAGCCAGTTTAGCCTCCGTTCTGCCATCTCGCAGCCTCCAATCATTAGACCAGAGTGTGTCTGAAACAGCCTGCCTCATAAATTACACTAGTTGGTCTTCATCTCTGAAGCCTGTGTTCATTGAAGCCATCTGATGAAGCTCTTTGCATTATTTCAAGGCATATACTGCTCCACAGTCTTTCTTATTTCCTGCAAGCGTTTTGCTCATCTTCTGTTTTATTTTGAAGCTTCGTTCCTCTCCTTGGTTTTACTTCCTTCCTTTTCTCTTTTCCCTCCCTCACTGATTGACTTCGCCCGTGTCTTATTATCCCTGATGGGATGATTGAATCTGCAAGCTCTCCCTCAGACTTTCAGTCTAATCTTCCTCCTGGTCACTTTGGTGGCTGTAGCTCAGGTGGCAGAGCAGGTGAGCCACTAATCAGAAGGTCGGTGGTTCGATCCCAGGCTGCCTCCTGGCTGCATGCCAAATATCCTTGGGCAAGATACTAACCCCGTGTTTGCCTACTGGTGGTGGTCAGAGGGCCCGGTGGCGCCAGTGTCCGGCAGCCTCGCAGTCTCCCAGTCAGTGTGCCCCAGGGCAGCTGTGGCTACAATGTAGCTGCCATCACCTGTGTGTGAATGGATGGATGACTGAATGTAGTGTGAAGCGCTTTGGGGTCCTTAGGGACTAGAAAAGCGCTATATAAATGCAGGCCATTTGGTGTTTCGGTTAATCTATTGTTGACTCCTTTGGAGTGCTGATGCTTTCAGTCCTGTGGTGCGTTCTCTCACAAGAACTGCAGCCATGTGCAAATACCTGTTTCCAGCATGCGATGCATGCTTGTGAGTGTACCCACTGACATGTGCCGATTTTTCCATCTTTGATAAACGATTTTAGGGAGCAGTGTGTGCGGATGCCTGCGGCACTCTTTGAACCCTCCTGCTAAAACACCGATCCGTGCTCAATACCCTGAGATGAGCACAGCTCTTGAGCATCTTAAAGCCCCTTAGGCTCCACCTTCAGGCCTTTGAGAGTCTGCAGCGTGGAGGTGTTTGGAGTTCATTAAAGTGGACTATGCCGGGTTAGCTGTGTCGCTCAGCTGTCCGGACAGGCTTTGACAGCTGATGCGTTCACACCGATAGAATTTCTGCTTTTGTGTCATTGGGCACATTATCCTGATGGATCTGCTGAGCGTTTCTGTAACGATGAGCTCGCTGGTATCTCTTTATTTATTCATAAAGCTTCGTTTTGCTGAGCGGGCATGCTGTGGTGCAGCACAATCAGTCTTCACAATCATATTGTCTCCTACACTCCAGCAGTAAATGAATGGGACCTCGATGGTTATAGTTCGGGGGGAAGTTTTGAGATTTCTCAAGTGTGTCTGAGATTAAAACTGGAGTCTTTGCAGAAGCCTTCGCTTGACAAAGACAAAAGAATAAAAGGGGGTCAGATGGTAATTAAGACAATTAAAAAATAAGAAGTAATAAAAGGAGCATTCAGAGCGGCGGGACGTACGTGAATTAATAAAAGCAAGTTTCCTCACATCAGAATACAAAATAACAAAAGCTTTTAAAGCAGCATCAGTGCGCGCTTAATGAATTTAAGGTATCGCTCTCTGAATTATTTATTCTGAATAAAGATTTGTCCCCGGATGACCTTTCTGGTTTAATGAAGGCTAAATAATTGAATAAATGTGAGTTTTTTTACCCTCAGGGCTGCTTTTATCTGACCTAGTGAATATTATTCACTCGATTAAAAACAGGCTTTTCTTCTGGAACAATGCATCCCAGGAAAAACAGTCAAGACGCGCCTGACCTGCGAACGTGTGTGTCTGTGCGTTAGTGCGTTCACCTGTGTGGGTGTTATGAGTGCGATTCTCAGTGCCATGAACCTGAAAGATGACCCACTCAGTGTGTGTGTGTGTGTGTGTGTGTGTGTGTGTGTGTGTGTGTGTGTGTGTGTGTCACTGAGTGCTTTGAACCTGTATTAAGGTCTCGTGATTTTTTATGTGCTGTAATTCATGGAAGAGATTTCTTTGGAGCTGCGGCATCAAACATGAACGTTTGCTTTTAAAATCCTAAAAATCATCAACAGCATCGACTCCGTGGGATCATGTGTCAGACCTGATGATGTTAATCTGACCAAATCTGATTTAATAAACATTTCTCGTAGGCTTCTTGTAGGAGATTTAGTGCAGAGCCCCAAACCTGTTTGATATTGTACAGTAATGTGTAAAAGAGCCTCTCGGACTGGCTTTAGATCTTTTAAAGTGCTCTTGAGCAACAGCCCTCCAGCTTTCTGAAGGTCTTTCAAAGTCCTTATTCGGGCACTGAGTCCGATCCTTGTGTCTGACCGTTTTTAGAGGAATGTTTTTTCTTTAAGCTTCTTAACTCTGATCCATGAATCATTTTAGCATAAAAACTCCAGGATGAACCGGAGTTGTGTGTTGTGTTCGCTCTTGGCAGCCTGTCACATCATTTGTTTGGTGAATTAATGAGGAATGCCGGTGACGTCACAGTTTAACGGACAGGAAAAGGTTCCTTTTGTTTTTTTCTGCATCAACAAAGTGATGTTAGCTGAACGCTTCAGATTAGCTTCAGGTGATGCTGGATTACTAATCTCGTTGCTGTTTCAGACGACCTGTTCTCTCCATGTCTCTGTCATCTACATGCTAACATGTCTTGATTTGCTTTGGTCCATGTGCCCCTCATTCTGATGTTTGAGTTTCGATGATCTGCAGGTGAAGTTCTTATTATTCTGTCGAAACTTGATTCATAACTAGTCCCTTACAGAAGGATAATGCAGGCAACTTTAGTCTTTGCAGTCGTGGTTGTCTCACAGTACTTCATAGATATCAGGTAGAGACCCTGCAGTTTTAGTAAAAGAGTCCCAATAAGCAGATGAGCCAGCATGAGCGACATTTGACCAGGATAAGGAAAAGCAGCGATCTGCTGTGACCTCTGTGAGAGGAGAGGAAAGAGGAGTCGAACAGTAACAGCGAGTCTGACTGAATCACTCGTCTGTGAACACGCACGGTGCATTCACAGCAGAGCGTTTGGTCTGCACAGACACTTTTTATGTTAAATGCCATTCTGCATCAGAGTTAGTCCTGGCACCTCTAGCACAGAATAGAACCCAGGTGGAAATGATAAATCAATCACTTGACATTTAGTGTCCTTCTTCAGTTAGCTGATAATGCAACGCCTGATTTTTGAGTGCCTTCAGCAATGTTTGAATATAAAACAGACTAAAAAGCATTTTAACTGGGATTGAGTCTCTGGTTTGATCCCCGGATATCCATTACTATTTGCTGGATGTCGTTTCCCTGGTTTCAGTCTGCTTCTCAGTATTATAGTTTAATACATAAATATGTAATCAACAGTCTTATTTGTTATATAAACATTTGCTGACATTTAACAAGCGAATCGATTACGTCTGACAGTTGTTATAAGTCGCCTGAACTCTGACGCTGCATCGTAAAAGATTCACACTGCTCCGTGCAACACTTCATTGTGTTAAGAAATCCAAAGCTTGGCAGACCTGCTGCAGGAGGAGGGATCAAAGTCGGCCGAGCATGTTATGTGCATGAACACACGCACATCTGAGCACATGTGTAAAAATATCTGTCACCAACGAAGCCAGCGCTGGGACAGAAACACAGAGCTGCAGAAACAACATGGAAACCACAGAAACACTAACCTGGAACCAAGATTACACATCTGCTGCAGAGTCGACTGCACACACATGCAGAAACACACGTCTAACTGACATAACCCTAACCCCCAGCCTAAGCCTAACTGTAATCCTGACACTAAAACCACATTTTGAGTCTGAAAAATGCCTTTAGACTCGTAGGGACCTGGTTTTGTCCCCATAAGGGCTGCTGGTCCCCACAAACATAGAAAACTTCCAATGTTTGGTCCCCACAAAGATATGTAAACATGGACACACACACACAGATCCCGGGGGTTAAAGACGCACAGGCATATGCCAATAAATTCGGTGCATTTTCAAATTTGATATCCAAGATGCAATTTAAGAAGTTCTGCTGACACACAAATGGATTTACGGTCCGCAGCTTGACTCTGGTAACTGCAGCGAGCGTTTCAGCGCTGATGTCTCTGCAGTGAGCGCTGAGAGACGGTATCGCCTCTGAAATATGGAATTAAATGCAGTATAAAATCCCGATCACCGTTACGCGGTGCTGCTTGTTCCTGCTGACAGTTGCCATCGCGCTGGCTGGCTTCTCGTTGATAGCACTCACAATAGCGATGATGATGGTGACAATGATTATGATGATGAAGGGCGTTTATACACATGATGCGGCAGCACTTGTAATAATGAACAGGAAGACTACAAAACCAAACAAACTGTTTGTTTTCATGTTGTTTCCAGCAGAGCGACGACGCTCCAAACCTCCTCCTGAGCCGCTGTGATACCATCAGACAAATGTGTGTCATCTGCAATAAGAGACACACGCGTGTTGAAAAGGACACTTTTGTTTTAAGATTGAATCTACTGCACTGCAAATTGTTCCGTGTAATTCATTTCACGATGATGATTGTAGAAGTGGCGTTGATGGCGAAGACGGTAATCATGATGAGCTGACTGTGACAGTGATTATGATGAAGACGGCAATAGTGGGAACGACAATGGAACGTAAGAACATGAAAGGAGAGCTGCAGAACAGAGTAGTGATAACTGCTGAACGCAGATGAATACAGAGCGAAGCAGCTCATTTCTTCTCCACGGTGCACGTACAAACACTTTTTAGGCCTGTGGTAGTGAAGAACATTACGCCTGAAACGCTACTAATCTGACATGAAGAAGACTTCAAAGACAAAACACCAAAAGCATCGGTGAAAGTTTAGTTTGCTCATCAGCGCGAGATACGTAGCAGCCATCAGCACTTTGTGACAGCGAGTCTGCTGGACTCGAGGTTACTTTAAAAAGGTTTGTAGAGAGATTAAGATGAGTCCTCGTCAGTGATTCAGAGTTTGTGTTTGAATGTGAAAGAGAACAACAGACGACAATTTGAGTTGGATTTGAAAACTTTAAATAATTATGGGAAAGTCAGCCAGCCCACGCTCACGATGACCACGGCTCAATCAGGCCCCATCTTATCTTAATGACCTTGTAGTACCATATCACCCTATTACAGCACTTGGCTCTCGCTCTGCAGGCCTACTTGTTGTTCCTAGAGTATTTAAAAGTAGAATGGGAGGCAGAGCCTTCAGTTTTCAGGCCCCTCTTCTGTGGAACCAGCTTCCAGTTTGGATTCGGGAGACAGACACATTTTGGGTTTTTCTCCTCATCTCTCATTTTATCTCCTGTTTCTCGTCATCAATTTTATTTACACAGCACCAGATCACAACAAAAGTCGCCTCAAGGTGCTTTATATTGTAGACCCTACAATAATACATACAGAGAAAAAAACAACAATCATATGACCCACTATGAGCAAGCACTTTGGCGACAGTGGGAAGGAAAAACTCCCTTTTAACAGGAAGAAACCTCCGGCACAGCCAGGCTTAGGGAGGGGCGGGGCCATCTGCTGCGACCGGTTGGGGTGAGAGAAGGAAGACAGGATAAAGAGATGCTGTGGAAGAGAGCCAGAGGTTAATAACAGATATGATTCAATGCAGAGAGGTGCTGAGGTGCAGTGCTGAGCCTGGTTCTGCTGGAGGGTCCTTCCTGTTATAAAAGTGACAGAAATATGCAATTATGATTCAGGTGAATTGTGGTTCTTGTCCTCAGCTTCAATCAAGTACTATATAGTCACTGTACCCTTAATGATGAATTCTGACACATCTCATTAAAGATGCAGTTTGATGAACGTTAGAATCGTTTCCAGTTTTTTTCAGAGGTAGCTGTATAGGCAGAGATCACCAACACTAACTTGTGATGCACACCCAGCCGCAGGCCTGAAATACAAGGGTTACCCCCAGCAGGCTTCCAAGGGGGAAAGAGTTACAGGACAGGAGAGCAGTATTTCCATAACCATCTGTCCAGACGACCATTAATTATTCCTCCGAAGATCCAAGAGCCTGTAGCAGAAGTAATGATGCCAAAAGATGTACCGTATCTGGAAGCTCATCTAAATCACTGTGATTTGTATCTGAAATCTTCAAAAGTTGCAGCCTTTTTAGTGCCAGATTCCCTCTTTGTATTTCAACAAAGGGCGTCCCTGCTGAGCTGCAGAGATACGACTAATCTGCAAGGCTGAATCCTCAAATTATTCAGTGTTATTAGATTGTGACAAAGAAAAAGCATCGTAGACTTTTTCCCCGTCTGTCTGTCTGCGAGGCTTATTCTGTTTGGGGTTTGGGGGTGGTGGTCATCAGATCAGCTGACATCGCCTCATCAGCATCAAAAAGCTGGATGGCATCAGATGACAGTGGGTGGTCAGCTTTGTTTCCTCAGTTCTTCTTCTAAATATAAACATAATGGAATCATTTATAAACAAAAATATATTTTATACATTTAAAAATTAGTAAATAACTTCTAAATACTAAATATGTCTAAATACTTTGTTGTTCTCTTTGCTGATATCTGCAGGTCAAAGAGACGCAGTGATTCTACGTTGGTTCTCAGATTAAACTGGTCCCAGTTTGGTCCACTCCTCTAACTTTTAATTCTTACCTTTAAATAAAGTCATGACAACATTTCACAAACAGTTAGTGCTGATGTGTATTTGCAGGATTCTCAGAGAGTCGTTTAACACCTGGACTCAAACAGTCCCATCTGGCACGCAATAAAAAACGATTCGTAATCAGCTTCTCGGGTAGTAAAACTTCCAGATAAACAAAGGCGACTGCAGGAAGTGACATTTTTAACAATTTATGGCAGACACAACACAAAATGTTATACAAAATGTGTAAACTATGTTCTCGGCCTGGAGAGTAAAGTAGAAGCGTTCTTATCGGACGCCTCGTGTGTCTTTACTTTATGTGCAAAGTGTCACTGCATCCGGAGGCTGGACGAGCGTCGTTTGAAGGAGCCGTTTGCATCTCGTTAAAACCTTTTGTCTCCAGCTATGAGCTGCTGCAGACACGGACAGTTTTTCATTCCTTCTGTGCAGTTCGATGCCCCCGTGTGGACATTTGCACGCTGATGTTTGCTCTGTGATCACCAATGATGAGGACATTTCTGTTTCCGACTCACAGACATGATATCAAGGCCTCGCTGTCAGCGATGACATCATGGCTCCGACACCGAAGGACAGCTTGTATTTAAATATGTAAACCAGCAGCTTTGACGCCCGGGGAACATGCATTTACATGCATTTATAAGTTATTTATGAGGGTATTTTAATGTAATCTACATCATGGAGGCAGAGGTAAGTTGTATTATTTATTACTTATTAAATGAATAATTTCACTTGCAGCCTTTGGAGCGCTGTGAGGTGAAACACCTTCCACCCGTCACTGTGATTTTCACACGTCGACCTTCAGACTTCAGTTCGTTTCAGCATTTCTGAGTTTCTTTGGACATTTTTGGTAACTGCTCCTTTCTTAATCTGTGAAAAAACATCTAAAACCTTCTTCACATGTTCCGTCGCCATCTTTCCATCTGTTCATCGCCCGTCCGTCTGCCTCCCCTCTTCCTCCTCTGACTGGGGATTTGAGTTTGGCCTTGAGCAGTAATTTAGATTCCCATAGGGCCGTGCGGCATTAGGAGCGTCTTTGAAGCCCCCTTCCACACATCTTTGAAACACATCTTTATCCTCACACCGAGCGCTGCTATGGAGCCGCTGCAGCCTTGATGTGGTGACCAACCTTGACTCTTTGATTTACGTCGCTGGTTGATCACAGACAGAAGCACACGGTCTATTAACGCACCCATCCACGGTCCTCGTACACACCTACACGCCAAAGTAACCGCGTACACACACAATGACATGCATGCACACACTTCAAAGAGAATTAGGTTCAACAGACTTAACACTTAACAGCTTCAAAGGAGGAGAGGATGATGTTTTGCATGAGACAAACTTTTATTGAACTTCATAGTTTGATGTCTGCTCTTTTTAATTTCCCTCCCTCTTGAAGATGTGAGGAGACGGGTTAGGAAAGAGGCTCAATTCCACCTATGGATGCTTTCAGCGCTCCCAGGTAATAATAGGATCAACGTTTGGTAGGAAAAGGAAAGTGGTTATAGTTACAACTATATGTTAGGATGCCGTTATCCTACGTATTATAAACGATGTATTATATATCAGCCTGCTTCGTTCTTGGGTAAAGTAGGTTTCATCCTGTGAGATCACCCTGACTGTACGTCCAGGAAAAAAGCAATATGGACATTTTTGGAAAAAGATGTTTTTTGTTTGTTTTCAATTCTTGGGATAATTTAAAGCCCCGTTTTTAGGTTTAGCACAAATGTTACAAGCATAGGTTTAAATTCTAGGCCAAGTCTCCTGTGTGTCAGATGAAAAAGGAAAGGAAATGTGAGGGTTAGAATTAGTGACCAAACGTTTAACAGCAGGACTGGTTTAAGTTCGAGTTAGGGACGCGCTAAAATGGCGTTTTTAGACCATGTGACCTTAACTTATCTGCCATTTTGGATCTGTGACAGTGTCAAGTCAAGTCAAGTCAAGTTTATTTATAGAGCACATTTAAAAACAACCAAGGCTGACCAAAGTGCTGTACAGTAAATACAGATAAAAATACAATAGAACACAAATTTCATAATAACACCTCGCTGATAAAAATAAAATAAAAAATATATAAAACAAATAAATTAAACCTTTCTAAAAGCCAATGAAAAGAGGTGAGTTTTAAGAGCGGTTTTAAAAGTTTCTAGGCTTTTGGAGAGTCTGACGTGAGGAGGTAAACTGTTCCACAGTCTGGGTGCAGCCACAGCAAACGCCCTCTCTCCCTTTGTCTTTAATTTATACCTGGGAACATCTAAAAGCATCAGGTCGGCTGACCTCAAAGATCTCCTGGGGCGATAAGTACTAAGGAGTTCTGACAGGTAAGAAGGTGCAGTGCCATTTAAAACCTTAAAAGCCAGCAATAAGATTTTAAAATCAATCCTAAAGGCAACTGGGAGCCAGTGGAGAGAGCAGAGAACCGGAGTGATGTGGTCTCTTTTTTTTGAACCGGTCAACAGGCGAGCGGCAGCGTTCTGCACCAGTTGAAGGCGATGTAGACAGGAACGATCTAGGCCAGCATAGAGGGAATTGCAGTAGTCTAGCCGTGAAGTAATAAAAGCATGGACCACTCTTTCTAGATCGTTCCTGCAAAGGTAAGACTTGACTTTGGCTAAAATCCGCAAATGATAAAAAGATCCCTTAACTACAGAGCTAATTTGTTTATCAAGTTTAAAAGCATTGTCAAAAATAACACCAAGACTCTTAATGGAAGAAGTGCAATCGGAGGTTAGGGGTCCCAAAAAGTCAAGAGAGAAGTTGGGATCTTTAGGAAGCCCAAACACAATGACTTCAGTTTTGCTTTCATTAAGGTGTAAGAAGTTAAGAGTCATCCAAGTCTTAATGTCAGACAAGCAGGAGAGTAGCGGCTGCAAAGAAACATTGCAGTTCAACCTCAGAGGGAGGTAGATCTGAATATCATCGGCAAAGATGTGGAAGGACACATTATGTTTACGGAGCACATCGCCCAGAGGGAGCAAGTACAGAATAAACAACAGGGGGCCTAGTATGGACCCCTGAGGTACGCCACAGGTGAAAGGAGCTCTGGGAGATGACAGTTCACCAAGGTGAACAGAAAAACTCCTATTATTCAAATAGGACTGGAAAAACTTTAAGACAGTGCCCTTTAAACCGACACAATGTTGAAGGCGGGATAGCAGTATGTTGTGATCAACAGTGTCGAAGGCTGCTGTCAGGTCCAGGGTTACTAAGACAGCAGCACAACCAGAGTCAACAGTTAAAAGCAAATCATTAAAAACTCTCAGAAGGGCGGTTTCTGTGCTATGCCGAGCTCTAAAACCAGACTGGAACTTCTCATAGAGATTGTTATTGTCAAGAAATAGCTGGAGCTGCGTGAGGGCGGCTCGTTCCAGTACTTTAGACAGAAAAGGGAGGTTGGAAATGGGCCTATAGTTAGAGAGTAGGGATGGATCTAGATTAGGCTTTTTAAGGAGAGGTTGAACAACAGCGTGCTTGAAGGGTGTTGGAAAACAACCAGAACTGAGGCAGGCATTGATCAGGACCAGAAGGAAAGGTCCGACTGAGTCCAGAACCTGCTTCAGAAGCCGAGAGGGGATAGCATCGGTGGAACAGTTGGTAGTCTTAACCTTGCAGACTATTTCATGCAGCTGAGAGAGAGAGATTGGTTCGAACTGATTAAAGGCAGAATGGCACAAAGACAAAACACAGGGATTGGAAGGTGGAGATGGAATGACAGACTGCAGGGAGGAAATCTTGTTTACAAAGAACTTTAGAAAGTCATTACAGAGGGTGGCAGAAGGTGTGAGGCTGGTGGATGTGTAAGGATTTACAATGGAATTTAAAACACGAAACAGAGTCTGAGGTTTATGGACACTACTGCTAACCAGGTTTGATATGTAGGAGGACTTGGCCTCTTTAACGGCTTTCTGATAGGTTGAAAGAGAGTCTCTGAGGATATTAAAAGAAATGTGCAGCTTGTCCTTTTTCCATTTTCTCTCAGCACACCTACAGGTGCGCCTGAGAGCACGAACAGAGTCTGTAATCCAGGGTTCAGCGTGAGCTTTGGTAACAATATAGGATCAAGTGCCGAAAGGTTCAGTCAGTGACCCCCTGGCAACCGCCTGTTGCTAGGGAAATCTGTATTCCCATTTCTGGTTGCTAACATGTTGGACATAGTTTGAATAGAAGTGATGGACTCGTCTACAAACTGTGAAGAGTGTGACACAAACAGGAAATGGAGACTGTTGTAAGACTGAGGTGCAGCTTTTATTTTGAAGGTGAACCTTCTCTATATTCAGTTCTGTAATAAGCAGGTAATAGTGCCGTAATACGGTGGTAACAGGGATGAATAACATCAAAACAAGTTATTACCACTTAGTTTAATAATATGTAAGTAAAAATGTGTGTGTTTATAACTCATTTCAATTTATTTCAATTTATACAGCAGCAAATCACAACAACAGTCACCTCAAGGTGCTTTATACTGTAGACCCGACAATACAACTCATGTTATTAACACAGAATAATTATTTAATCATTTTCAGCTTTATAATATGGTAATAGTAGCTTAATTGACTAATATTACATGATTATTATGAAGTTATTAACACTAAAGTGTTACCATTTGACTGCTGATGAGTTACTGACTGGTTTGTTTGTATCCACATTATTAGTTTGTTATTAGTCAGTTACAAAAAAAAAGTTGACACACAAACGTACTTGAATATTACTTTTGTAATTATTACTATTACTATATATTCGCCTTCTTTTTCCCACTGTTTTACTCCAGTGATAAAGCTGCGCTGCTCTCAGAGTCATGTGACGTTGACTCAGGTAAAGTAAAGAGCAGGTGAGTCGCAGGCATCTCACTATTTTCTCACCTGTATTGTGAAACAAATGTTTCCTGCAGCTCTGGGAGATTTTGCAGATTTCATGATATCTCGTGAAAACTGCAAAATCTGAATTTAGAAGAAACCTCTTTGTGTTTTCCTTGGAGATATTTTTTTAAATCAATAAACTATTGCATCACATTCGTAAGTCTTTCAGTTGATTTTCAATGAGAGTCAATTTGGAGCAAAGCTGCAAGAAAATCAAATGAGAAGAAAGTGAAGCTGGTCCTGAGCAGACAGGAATAATAACTTTAATGGTAATGAGATTTAGTGTAGGACTCTCTCTCAATAATATATCTTTGTGAAGCACCTGGAAATATGTTGAGAGCAGTTCACAGGAGCATTAAAATGTAACAGGAGAAGTCATTATAACAATTTATTAGAACAAATCCATTATAAATCCCCATCATTTCCAGCAGACGGCCCGAGGGGTTCAGAGGAGAGCGGAGCTGACGCGACAGATGCACGCTGCAGGATCGAGCTGCAGATGTTGGATTTTCACATTAAATTTTGTAATTTCAAGTCAAATTTATTGCGAAATTATAAACAGAAGCATAAATACCAAAGCGAGTGAGGTACGCTGCGAGGAAGGCCGGGCCCTCAGACGCCGAGATGTTTCTAACAACCAGCTCTCAGCCGCTCTCAGGGTGACTCGCTTTCCTCGCTCTGCACGCTCTCTGAGTTTCGTGATTTCGTATTGATCGGCAGCAGGAATTTCCCTCCTCCGCTGGTCAGAGAACAGGCACCGCTGCAGATGTGAGACCGGCTTCAGGAACAGGAGTCAGCTCCTCGAGGACGCTTTGAATCCCGGGGGGTTGAACTCCGTTTTTAGTCGTCCTGACTAAAGAACGGCGTCCCCGCTCGTTGTTGTACCGCTGGCATCGCCAGGTCTTTCTAAACGGGAGTAAGTGGGAATGAGTGACCACCAACATTTAAAGAACGTCTTTGCAAAAATGATCAGAGTGCATGATGCCAGTACACAACAAGGACGTGCAGAACAGTAACACAACACATTTGAAGTCATTTTATTAGGATTACACTTTTCCTCTCTTAGCTTAAAACATGAACCAGGTCACCAGTGAATAATTTAGGGTTAGTCTCACATTTATTCGAGTCTTTGAATTCTTCTGTTATAAGATTTTCCATATGAAAGAGTCAATATGAGCCTGAAAAAACACCTGTCATGTCCTGATGCATACTCAGAGGCTTATTCCTCTTAAATTATGACACGTGTCACTCAGTGTTTATCATAATTCTGTTAAAAGCAGCGTGTGACAGTCTGCAGCCATGCAACTGTCACATTTAACACACTGGACACTGCATGAAATTCATTTAGAGGTTCAGGTTATTGGATGTTTGCAGGCAGGACAGGGATTGTGGAGGCACTCCGAGGAGTGGATGTGGATGCGAAGACTTCCTGTAGCAGCTGCAGCCAAACCATCAGAAACATTTACAGGGCTTGTTTTAAATGCAGTGAAAAACTTTCACATTGCTGGAGTTCTGACCTCATACGTCCAGAAACAGTGATTATTTGGCGCTGACACCTTCAGCCAATGGGAAGCAGGAAGAGTTTCGCCTCCAGGGAGTAAATCTTTCCATTTGTGGCCTTTAAGTCAGCACACGTCCTGAGAGAGTTCATCTGTGTCATGTGTTGCTCTGTGCAGCTCACAGAGCTGACGGGATTAGTAGGAAGTAAACGCGATGAGAAAGCATGAAAGCAGCTCTTTTCATCGGCTTCTCATCTTTGAAGGGGAAATAAGGAGTTAACGGGTATGAGCGGGAATTCATCTTTTTGAGCGGCCGCATTTTGCTGAATTATGTAGATGAAGGCTGATCGTAAATCACCTATAAAATACTTTAATCAATTACACATTTAAATAATATCACTTTCAGTCTTTGATGCTAACTTCATGGGGACATTTCATGTTTGTAACGTTACAGCTGAAACAAACGAAGCTATGAGATCGTCTCTGTTATTATTACTCATTTTTGGTTTTGCTTCACTTGATCGTTTCAGATTTTCAACACAGGTTTTATTTTCCAGGTCGCTTAAACGTTGCTTACCAGATGCTGTGTGGTCACTTTTCTATGTTTTCTATTCTATTACAAAACATGCTGTGAGTTGGAGTTACTGATGATTCCTGAGATCATCCTCAAATTTCACTCACTAAATCTGGAGCTCAGACTCTGCTCGTGGGTCTGTGAGCACCGTAACCTCACAGCAGTCGTATTATTGGTCAGATAAATTCATTCAAAATGTTCCAAAAGCCGCCAACAGCACAAACACAGCTCAGAGGTCCACTCTCATAGTGACCATGCCAGTAGTAATGCAAACTTTAAACCTTAACCCTCTGGGGTCCAGAGTATAATTGGCCATTTTTGACTACTTTTGATTTTACCTCTATATCACCTTTAAAATATGTTTTTTTGCCTTGTTTGGTATCATTATTTTCAGCACAACTTCAAATATCTGAAATTTGAGTTATTTTTTTCATTTTGGTATACTTTATTAGCACAGTTGATCTAAATTCAGACAAAAAATCCAAAATCCGAGTAGAAAAAAGTTCTATTTTTACTGTAAAACCCACAAACATGTTTAACGAATCATTTTCTTTTTTCACTCGCAAGCGGAGAGTGTTTGCTAGCGCTGTCTGTAGAAAACGCCGTTTTTGCCGTTCCTCCCGCTGTAAACGCCACTGTTTTGTTCAGAAAAAACATCGCGTGTATTTTTTATCATAACTCTGGTTTTACGTGGCCCATCGACACAATTCAAAAGCTGGTATATAGTTTGAAGTCCGCACTTTCGACCCAAGTTGAAATGGAGACTCTGAGTCGCTGCTTCTTGTAGCTGTGTCGTCTTAAATCGGTCATGTGATTTTGACGCGCCTGTGCGTCCGGCGACCCCAGAGGGTTAATGAAGTTTCAAAAGGTGAATTTCTAAAAAGCCAAAATCTGCAGTTTCTCTAACGACCAGCAGAGGCTCCAGCAGTGAGTCTCTTGTTAACTTTACAGCATAAATAAACGTTTACATCTTCTTACAAAATGTCTTTCATTTAAATGAAAATGCTTTATTAGGGGTGTGTCTGCATTTATTGGCAGGTGTGCTCAGGTGGTCACAGTTGCTAGCTGCCTGCTACACTTTACTGAACTGGACCTTTGGACCGTGTTTGTGCTGTTTGTGTCATGGTCCTGCGACCATGACTCAGTGACTTTATGTTTATGTTCTTTATTACTTTCATTATTATTCATGGCTGTTTTGGGATGGTTTGTGTTTGGGATTTTAGACACTGGGTTCTGGGTTTGTGCTCCCTCTGTTGGTCCCTGGTGTTAGTGTTCCCCTGTCTCGTCAGGTTAATCAGGTCCAGCTGTTTCCCCCATCTGTGTGTGATTTCCCAGTGTCTCTTTGTGTATTTATAGTGTGTGATTTCCTCTGCTCCTCGTCGCGTCGTCTGTGTTCATACCTGGTGTAATCCCCTGCGTGCTCTCCCTGCTGTTCTCCCTTCATGCTCAGGTTTGCTATTTCTTTGTGTAGTTTCTCCCAGTTAGTTCATCCTTAGTTCTGTTTTACCATCCCCACTTTATATTGGATATTATCAATAAATCACCCTCACACCTGAATAAGTGCTGCGTTTTGAGTCCTCCTTCCGCTCTCCACACGGCCGCTGCCCCGGACCGTGACAGTTTGAGCCTTTGTCAATGACATTAACTGACCAATAATATGGCTGCTGTGAGGTAACTGTACAAGCAGACGGCCCAATGAGTCTGTGCTCCAGTTTTACTGAGTAAAGTTCCAGGATTTCATATGTACATATGCCCTATCTAAGGGCATATGTACATATGTACAGATCTGTACATATGTACATATGTACAGATCTGTACATATGTACATATGTACAGATCTGTACATATGTACATATGCCCTTAGATAGGGCATATGTACATATCTCATATCTCATATCTATCTAAGCAGTGTGCTAATAATAGCATTAGCTGATGTCTTAGCAGTCGGCCCTCTCGTCCAAACTGGTCACTCCTGGTTCTAAAAAGCACCAACAAGGCAGAAATGTCAAGGCTTCAAAATCCTGAGTCCAGAAACCAGTTAATGATGTCACTGTGGCCATCTTTGATTTACAGTCTGTGATCAAGCTGCAGCACTGCTGCTCAAAGACAGACCGGCCGTCCACGAGTCAGCTGAAAACTGCCTTATTCTGGGCACTGACTGATTTATTGGTAGACGTCTAATAAACTATCCTAGATAATGGTGACTAACTCACCTGCTTAAATAAAGATTCAAACGAGACATTTTTCACATTCACTCATAGACTCATAGACACTAACGCCATGCAGGTCAAAGCAAACACACAAAACACCAACAAATACCATAAATTATTTACTGGCTTATTTCGATAAGTGCGTGCTGAGAGCAGCGCCTCTTAATTGCTTCCTGTCGTCGCTGATGCAGCAGAAAGCGAAGCCGAGCACGGCGTGTAAAGACTGGGATTTTACTGTCCTACATCTGTAAGTCTCACAGAGCGTGGGATCTCTATTTTTATTCATTTGTTGCTCTCAGCCAAGCACCTCATAGTGGATGTGCATACTTAAAGAGTGTCATTCATTCTAGCGAGGGCCACCGCTCCCACTAAGCCTCATTTCCCCCTCGAGCTGGCGAGTGCTTTTCTTTCAAGCGTGATCGACAGTCGCCTCACCGGCTGAACTAATGCAAAAGTGGACTCTTGAAACAGACGAAGGGAAGAATAAAAACCGATGAATACATTGGAGCAGACTTAATTCCCGCTGCTTTACATCACTCTCTGCTTTCAGCTGTGCTCGGCTGACTGACAGGGAGGTGTTCACGGAGGGATTTGACTCACCTGGCTCTTGTAATTTGTGGGTAAATAGCTTAAATCCCTGCAGTGTGACCGCTTTGGGAGCTGAGTGATGAAGTTAGGAAACACATCCAGAGCCTGCTGCACTCAGACAAAGGGGAGCTGCACTTTGAAGTGTTTGGACCTCATCATTATTGACATCGAATCGTCAGCTTCATTAAAGAGGCTTCTCGGGTTTTCTCAGAGACGTGTTTTTCTTCTATTGCTTTTCACTTTGTCGTGTTCTGCTGTCGCTTTAGTTTGTATTCATCCCCCACATCCTGTTGACATCTTGACATTTTTCTTATTTGTTTTTGTCTGAAGGTGATGTGTTCCTGCGAGGCCCCTACATTTCCTTTGTTTTATCTGCAGACAAATCAATAGCTTGATTTTTTGAGTCTTAACACCGACTTTTGTGACTTTTATAGATTCATCTTGGTTTTGGGAGATTGAACAAAACGCTAACAGGATGCTGTTCTTGGATTTCCATTCTCCAACAGAAAACTGACTTTTAGAGTTCAGTTCAGTTCATTTTTATTTCAAACATTTCAAACATGTGCCTTCACAATCATTACAAAATATCATTCCATTATTTGTTTGAAAAGGAGTAGGCTGAAGTATTTACTTATTTGTCCCTACCCCCTCAAGTTTTACCTCTCATTCATTAAATTTTTTTTTGTCTTAAATTAAACAAACAAGTCAGCAACAAAGAGTTAAATTCCACACAGTGAAATGGTCCATGCTGAGCGAGAATGCTGAAGCACTGTTTATGTCACTGTGTCACTGTGACGTGCAAAATTACATCTGTAGTGAAAAGCTCAGCAGATGAAACATTTTATCCAAAATCGGTCTGAAAACAGACAACGTGGTTGTGATGAGGTGTTGCTGCTGTTCTGAAAACAACTTTTTATGAGTTATTGATCCTGAAAGTTTGAATCTTCTAAAGTCAGAATTTAAAATAAAATGTTTGGTTTTTTACCATGGAGTTCACAAATTTGTGATTTTTTTTTATCATAAATTTTCACATCTAACCTAGAAATTCAGTTTTTCACACAAACACACGTTTTAGTATCTTAGTGAGGACATCTAACTGGCATAAAGCTTGTCCTAGCCCCTTACCCAACCATCAAAAATGAATGCCTAAACCTACCCATACTCCATCTTTAACCCTGAGCCTCAGAAATGCCTCAAACTTGTAGGGACCAGGATTTTGTCCCCATAATGATCAAGTAGTAGCATGCCAATTTTGTGTCCTCACAAAGATGTCTAAACATGTACACACACACACCTCTCTGGGCCCAGTGTGCTGCTAAAAAAGAGGAGGCCTGATCCAATGATGACCTCCAGCTGTGTGGGCCGACCTCGCCCTGGCACTGCCCCCTTAAGCCACTGCACCACCCTGTCTCTGCAGCTGGGCTCCAACCACATCCCGCCACATTCCCTTTGTTTGGTTCTTTCCTGTTTTATTCTTGGTAACCTGTGTCTAGCATGTTTGGTATCTAGTTTACTTCCCTTCGTTCGACTTTCAGTGATTAGTTTCAGCTGTGTTCCCCTCCTGTTTCCTCTTCCCTCGTGACCACGTGCATTTATTGTCATCGTCTCCCCATCATCCTTTGACGTGTTGTCCTTCTGGCTGTCCTTGTTGTTTTTGCCTTATAAACCTTGTTGCCTGTTTTTGGGCTGCCACTCAACTTGACTTTATTTGTGTCCTCAGTCTTCCACCACACCTTGGACAGCTGAATCTGGCTGTTTCCAAAGAAGGTAATAAGGTTGTACGTGAGTTTTCTCAGGATTCTGTGCAGTGCTGGGAAAAGTCTTCTTAGCAGGACTCAAAATTCTTAAAATGTTATCTTTTCTTTCCAAACTGTGATGTTTTCCTGAACGTAACCAACACAGCGCCTCAAAATAAAAACTTCTGTGGTTTGTAAAACCACCGACTCATCAGGCTTCGGTTTTTATTCTCCCCCGTTGGGCGGCATACTGCCCCTCACATCAGAAATCGATGCTGAGAAGGTAACAAAGTGCGACAACATCTGGATTTGTCACAATGCTTTTGGAGAGCAGCTCTGTTTTAAACTGATCTCTTTGGTTACAGTCACCACGCAGCTCAGCCCCTCGGGATCATCATCAATGAGCAAATGTCCCGCGGTCATTCAGGAAACTGGTGTTGGAAGGAAACAGACTGGTTCTTGGTTCCTTCCAGTGCCACACCATTAAAAAAAGAAAGTCCTCTCAGCAACAGGCCAAAGATCTGAAGCAGACTAAAAATCCACCATGAACTACTTTAAGAAAGTCACCCTGGGGCTTGTGGAGCGACCCTCAGTGGCCCCTGACGATGGGGACAGTTTAGAAATGTTAAAACAAGACGTCTGCAAACACGATCAGGAACACAAACTACTGACCGCACAGCAGCATTACTGCACCAGGTTTCTGCTTTTCCTCATGCCTGCTGCAGGGATCCTGTTTAGTCTTTACTGCAAATGACTGGATGTTATATTTCTTTACAAGAGACGTTGTTTTCATTTCATTTCCTCTCAACTTTAAAAAACAAACAAACAAGAAACTCAAAACAATAAAACAGTCGCCCTGAGGTGGAAACGTGAGGTCATCAGAGAAACAGAGCAGAGATAAGAAAGGACAAAAAAGAAAAGGCATCAAAGTATGAAAAGAGTGAGTTTGATTTTTTCCTTCTTTTAATCAGATTTTGATACGACAGCATGAAGCCGGCTTTATTCTCCCTGAGCTTTAAAACAGGAAGAAAACCTGACAAAGGTGCATCTGTAAGCTGTGCTCCTCTGATCAGGCCGTTTGAGTCTGCATTTTAATTTCTCTGTTGTGAATTAATACTTGTTGTAAGTCCGATACAGTAAAAATGTAACACTATATTTAGAATCAGAATCAGAATACTTTATTCATCCCGAGGGAAATTAGGGGTTACAGCAGGCAGCACGCTAATGGCGCATCCGCACTCACAAAGGAACCTTCTGACCAACTTTACACAAACATCACATTGGGCAGACATGTCAGAAGGTAGGCTGATAGGAAAAAACAACGAAAATACACTACATGAGGTAAGAGGAGGAGAAAAAAAACTCCACTCAGACTGAGCTCCTGGTGGGAGAACAGTTTGATAACAGAAAAAACACCTCAGCACAAAAGCACATGACTAACAACACACCATAGAAACACGAGACAAGCAACAGGGGCGGGTAAAGGGTAAGAGAGAGCCGGCGTAGACAGCGCATCCGGTCCTGCAGCATCTGTGCTGGTCCAGTTGACTGCTATCATCCCCGGTAGGGCACAAGCATCGAAGGCGTTGGAAAGGGAGGGGGATGAGTGAGTGCTTATCAGTGTAAGTGTGTGTGTGTGTGCGTGTCCATAGTTTAGCTGAGACAGTGTCCTTCGGCCTATCAGGCTAAGTAAACAGTCCTCCAGCCAATCCAGGTGTCCTTCATGGGGCGGGAAGAATAGTCATCACACAGTCGTTATCAGGGAGTTGTTTTGGTGGGCTCCAGCCTTGGGCCTGCAGCTGGGGCCGTGGTGTCCGAATGTTGAATATTGTTGATTTCTCCTTTGTGAGCAGCTCGAATTCTAGCACTCCGAGGCTGGTCTCTCGATCTCCCGTTGAAGAGCTGCGAGCCTCCCCATGATGGTATCAAACTTCTGTTCCGTGGTGTTGTCAGTCTTTTGATTCTGAGACCTCACATGCTGCATGACAGGAAAGTCTTCTGATACAGAAACATCAAACATGATCAAACCTGAGCTTCTTCTGTGAAGCCGGACACAGGCGCTCACGTCACACGCGGATCACGTCTGTTTTAGGTGTCGACTGGATTATTTAGGGTGGGGGGGGGCAGCCTCACCCCCGCCTCACCCCAGCCTCCCCTCCTCTCTGTGCCTGCTGAAAACAGACAGCTGTTCGTTTTTTGTGGTGAAAGAGCGCCCTCTACTGGCGGTTTATGGACATCTCAGCCGGTTTAACTCTACCAGAAACACAAAGTCACGCGTTCTTCTTTTGTTTGTTTGTTTGTTTGTTTGTTTGTTTGTTTGTTTGTTTTTCTTTATTTTTATTAAATTGGACCTTTAACCTAGTCTAAGCAGCTTGGAAAGAAAAGCGTCTGGACTTCTTTAAGTTTCATCCAAGAAGCTTCTTCAGTTCTACGGTCCAATGAGTCCCAGATTTAAGCTCTGTGGGAGTAACTTGGGGGCTTTCATCAAGTCAGCAAAGAGGCACAGAAAAGAAGATCAGACACCAGCGAGGGAGGATCAGAAAGACAAACACAACAACACTGTCATCCCCTATGTAGCCGGTGTATCAGAGAAACTGAGGTGAGTTTTCTCCAAGCACAACATCCCGGTGTACTTCAGACCCAGCAACACGCTCAGACACAAACTGGTTCATCCCAAAGACAAGACTCAGCTGTCCATCTGCATCTAAAGGTCAAAGGTCACTCTTTCGAGGATGCCAATGTTCACATTTTGGACAGAGAGGACAGATGGTTTGAAAGAGGAGTGAAAGAAGCATCTATGTCCACTGTGAGCGACCATCTTTGAACAGAGGCGGGGCTTACGACACCAACTCTCTGCCATCTATAATCCAGCTTTGAGATCCTTCCCAGACGCCTTAACGCCCACTCACATCCTGGGCCATCTGACCTCAGGAAATCACATGATAAGGTGGAGCCAGGTTTCATAATGAGCTCACCTGAAACTCTGGCTGATTGGGACCCACACCCAGTTTCACACCTTGGCTCATGTGATTAGAGGATCATCAGGGGGTCCTTTGTCCCTCTTGGTGGGACACTCCCACAGGGCTTAAATCTGGGACTCTTCATGATTTGACCCTAGAACTGAAGAAGCTTCTCGGATGAAACTTACAGAAGTCCAGACACTTTTCTTTCCAAGCTCCTTGGACTACGATGACCTGGATGACTGAGAAGCTTCACTGACCTTTAACCTACTGAATCCGTCCAAAACGTTTGAGCCTCAGACTCAATGTATTTGCACATTTTCAACATCAGTTTATTGTGCGAATCTTTGTATTCACATGAAAGAAATCACCACATTCACCCTCGATAGAACAGTTCAAAACAAACGAGAGTATTCTGCTGACAGCCTCTCATGTAGTCTGCATTGATTTCAAAGAAAATCATTGTCAACTTACAAATAATTATTAAAAAAGAAAAATAAAGACTCTAATATTAAAAACAGGAGGTCTGAGCTCATTTATCTGTCGGCCTTTTGAGGACCTTTTTATCCTGGTGAATCCACGATCAGCAGCCTGCCAGAGGAGACGTCCCTGACTGAATTAGGCAGATATTCCCATCAGCTGTCACACAGAAGCTGCTGTCTCATCTTTTTAAGACACAGGACGTTTGTCATGTTCATAACACTGTATGGATAATATTAAGTGTCTCTAAACTTCATTCCCAAGTTAAATAAAAGCTGTGATCAGGGTCCTGCAGACGCATCCAGAAGCTTGTTGTGAGTGTGTGCAGGTTTTCTGGATAGTGTGGCAAGTTTTGTGTAAATGTGATACTGGGGAGAGGGAGCCTTGGCCTGGAGAAGAAGTTAGGCCCGTTTTCAAACAGGAGAGGATAATGATCACAGGTTTTAAAGGTCACATTCTTACTTTTACTTGCAGAGAAACAAGGAGAGGAAGGGCTGCTGAGCTGGCAGGCGAGGTCCAGGATGCAGGCAGGTGGAGAGCGGCAAGCAGAGCGAGGAGAAGCAAGCAGAGACCATAGCTGCTCTGGCTGGTTGATGTTCTTTCAAATAGAAAGACTCCACTCAGGTGTCCCAGTGACAAACTGAGGAACACAAAGTGTATGAGTTAACGAGTGTAGTCTCGACTACAATGTTTAAGCGGCCTGATTGTCACCGTGGAGATGGAAACAGTGTGGCGATGGACCGTGGTACCATTATAACCCTGCACGTCAAACGGCATGGTTTCCCCCGGGTGGGAGTGGACGGGAATCCACCAAGAAACTGCATCGGAGGAAAGACCTCGGGTTCAGTCCAACACTTCTGGACATGAGGTCATTCTTCATTGGCCTGATTTCTTACATGAAATCTGATATCAAATGTAAGATTTAGAAGAAAATATGGGATGTGTAAAAGTGTGGGGCTTCTTTAGAAGCTGGTGACTGGAAATATGTCCTTTTAGTCAGAATAAAAACATTTGTAGTTGAAGCTGCAGGGAGCTCAGAGTGTGTGCATCCATGCAAGCAGGTGTGGGAGACTCCTGCATGGAGTCAAAGCAGTGAAGATGATCCACAGTTCAGCCCAGAGAGGTTTTCACGCCGCAGTGCCAGCTTCTCCCTGTAGAGGGCAGTCTTTCCTTTCCAAACAGCTTTTTTTAAACCACCTGTGTTTGGCAGTTTTTGGGAGTCGAGCTTGTGTAAATACACTTGGCTCTGCATCAGAACAGCTGCCTGTAAAATAAATCTAAATGATCTTTGAAAAACCAACAAAATGATTTTTTTATTGTGGTTAGCATCATTGTGATTTAGTTCAGCAAGAAAACGTGGCTGGAGCCCACCTGAGGCCACGGGTGGAGAGGTGGAGTACACCCACCTTTGTTTCAGTGTTTTGCTCTTCATATGTGAGCTGTGAGGTGTAACACACACACACACACACACTCGAGGGCCGCTTCAACACTAGCCGCACACACTCGGTCAGAGCCTGTGTGCTGACTGGGTGGAGGCAGGGACGATCAGTGCGCACTAACTCTGTGTGTTAAGTGTTCCTGTATTTGTGTGATAAACAGGACTTATTCCTCATTTCCTGTCTCATCCTCCGCTCAGGTTTCAGCCTGTTCTTGGCTTTATATAATGTCATAGAGAGGCGATGGCCTTACCACGGTCACCTCAGGCACAGAAGCCTCAAAAGGGGAGGAGCCAAAATAGCTATTTTCAGACAGAAGATGAGCTGAGGGCTACAGCATGGCTTGGATAAGATATTAAAGGATTATTGCCCAATATGAATAATGCAAAGCTGCTCTAGTAGAGCCCAAACTTAGAAAGATATAGCTGGAAAAGAGTTGGAGAGATCCATCAGCTCAGAAAACAAAAGCTGCTGATGAAACGTTACCTGATCGTGTTATCATTCACGATCCAAATATAAAAGACTTGTTGTGTTATGGAGAGTTAAATAAATGAATCACCGCTCATTCCAAACACTGACACCGAGCGTTTGGTTACTGTGGTTACTGTGAGGCTCAATTGTGACCGACAGGAGCTGAATGATAGACGATCTCAGAAAATATGAAATAAGGTCAGATGGAGGAGGGGGCTTCAAGGACAGATGATGACAGGGTAATAAAAGTCAGAGACGAAGGACTGATTCCCGTTCAGCTGCGGACTCGAACGTATCGTTGGATTGTGCAGACTTTGATGACATGCAGTCGTTCTGCTGAAAGCCCTTGAAGAAGACATTTATATGAGACAATTTCCAACATCAGTTATGGGTTCAGGAGGTGGCCGCTCATCTCTCGGCCCTGTTTGAAGATTTTATGGTTTGTTGTCACAGGACTAAGTGTGTTGGTGGGTGGGTTCCTGTATCTGTGACCTCCATCAGAGGCTCTGTGGAGCTCGAGCTCTTTATTCTTCCTCTTAGAGCTGCTCTGTAATTCAGACATACAGTAATAACCTGTCAGGTACACAGAAGTATGTAAACGACGCTTTACCACGAGCTGCCACTTCAGCTTTCTGACATCATGAACACAGGAATCATCAGACAATCATTTGTGATGCCAGTGAACATCCTCCAGTTTATCCCCATCTCTGACTCTAATGGGCCCATTATTTCATAAAGATGCTTCATAAAATGATTTAACAAATTAAACTAGTCTCGCCCTATGACAGCTGGGATAGGCTCCAGCGCCCCCCGCGACCCTGAAAAGGATAAGCGGAAGCGAATGGATGGATGGATGGATGGATGGATGGAAATTAAACTAGCGACATTGTGTTCCAGTGGTCAGCCCTGTTGTCTCACAGCATGAAGGGTCTGGGTCTGAATTCGCTGGCTGGGCGGGGCTTCCACTTGGAATTGGTTTGATATTCTGGTGGTTTTAATAAAGTTTCTCATTTGCTTTCAGACCCTGAAGTTAGTGCGACTGCATGCAGAGCTTCTGGTTATGTGCACGGTTCATCTCTGCACCCGTTTCTCAAATAGAGATAAGTGGAGGAACTGCACCACTTAGGAAACTAGCGCTGTCATTATAGCAGCTAAGAAAGAAAACCAGTCCTGTGGGCCGATGTGACAGCGAGAGGCTGCTTTCACCTGCACATTTAGTTTGAGCAGCATTTTAATCTTTTTTGTTTTTAAATAAAAATATTATTTTACTTAATATTCCACTTTGACTGACTCACATTTCACACGGAGCACTGTCTGTCTGGGATTCACTCGGATGTTGATTTGACAAAAAAACCATTTTAAAAGTCATCAGATTTATATTTTGGTCCTTTCTTGATCCTGTTCTGGTGCACTGACCTTAATGTGCACATAACTCCAAACCCACAGGCTTCACACGTGACCATCACGTGTGACACACCTTTTAGATGTGGTTTGTAATGCACACTTTCACGCTCCTTTGAATAATAACAGTATCTAGCACAATGCTTCTTCTACTAGTTGTTGTAAACGTGCTGTTTGCAGGTCTTTAAAGAAGTCAAAAAGTCGTCTTGCAATTTGTCTGCATAACTGAAACATCTCCAGGCAGTTATTTTGAAGCCCTCGTCTAAATAAAAGGTTCAGGAGCCATAACAATCAGTAATGAATGAGACATAAAAAACTGCATTAATTAAAAAACAAAGGAAAAAAAACTTTAAAATTAGGTTTACTTGTTACTTGTGTATCCGAGACGTCACATCTATGAAGCCAGTGTGCCACGCAACCCATGCAGGCGCAGGGAGAACACAGAGGCACCGTGGATGGATCATCGTGGATGCCAGTCATTTGTTGGAAAAAGTGTTTGCAGTAACTTTACTGAAATTAACAAAACTATTAACGCCATTTACAAAACGTTGCTATAACTGGATTTTACAGCATCCATCCATCCGTTCTCTTCCGCTTATCCTTATGAGGGCTGCGGGGGGGTGGAGCCTATCCCCGCTACCATAGGTCGAGGTGCAGGCTACATCCGGGACAGGTCGACAGTCTGTTGCAAGTAATTATTGTAAATTTATTGTAGAGTTTGTGTATATTTTCTTTACAGTAGGGTCACAGTAAATGTAGCTGGCATTAAATGTCCTGTGAATTCACTGCTAGGGCCCAGAGCAGTAACTCCTCCCGGTTTAATGACCTTATACCGACGCTAGATGGCAGCAGCTGGAGGCAGATGCTGAGTGTAGCAGCTTTGAATATGGAAATCAGCCCCACTAATCTCAGCTCCACACATCACAGAGTGGACTTCAGCAGCACAGTGGAGGAAGTCTGTGCGTCATACGCGAGCCTGAATGAAAACTCTGGCCGGCTTTGGTCACTGGGATCATCTTCACGGTTAGCTTCTCATCTCTTTATTTCTATGAATCAAATGTAAAGGGGGCAGTGTTTAGTCTTCAGCGACTCACTTCCATCCTGACTGGGTGGAACTGCTCTGAACACTAACTGCCTGATTTCCTGCAACAATCAATCCCACTGTTTCTAATTGGACGTGGTAGCGCCCCCTCCTCCTCTTCCTCTGCTCTCCGGTTTATTGTCACTGACATTCGGATTATTCCTCACAGCAGCAGCAGCAGCCCGCTCCTCCTCCTCGTCTCCTTCTCCGTCCGACAATGCGGGCACAAACTAAGGATTTATAATTTCTCCTTCGCTTCCTCCTCGTTTGCACGGTAAGAGAAATCTTTCCTTCCTTCCTCATCTTGTTTCGCTTTGAGCGTTTCTTTAAAATGTTTTCGTGCTGCTGAGCCACGCGCACGCGAGACAGCGCCGGGCTCTCGTGTGGACGCGCAACGCGTGAAGTGGGTTACCGGTGGGAGCTTTGGTGTTGTGCACGGGCTGTTTGACTTTAACTTGCACAGAACTGAGCGGTGTGTGTGTGTGTGTGTGTGTGTGTGTGTGTGTGTGTGAGAGAGAGAGAGAGAGAGAGAGAGAGACACTGCTTGCGCGCGCTGGGTGGCTCTTTGGATCCGAGCCGTTTGTTGGGAACGATCAGCGCTGGATCCGCCCCCCCCCGGTGTTTACTTCACTCACTGTACAGTCCGCGTGCCGCCGTGCACGCCTGCAGAGGTGACGGGGTCGCGCTCATACAGGATTTTTTGCCTGTGATTTGAGTAGAAATGATTGGCCGCTCTTCACAGGAGTAATCTGAGGTGGGCCCCCGGAGGCTCCACTGACCCCACTCTCATATCGACCCCTCTAATAGAAGACACTTACACCAGCACTTACACCCCCACCTACACTCCCACCATCTCCTCCAGAATTTTGGGTGGCATATGGCTGCTTCTGCTCCAAGGCTCACAGATGTTCGGTTGTTACATCAGCAGCCTTGTTTGGAGACAAGACGCTCAAACCACATCCTACCTTCTGCTTCTGTGTGTGTGTGCAGAAGTGTGTGGGTGTTAGTGTCATTATGGGGGCCTGTGGCTCAGTAATTGCTATGGTCTGATCTCGTTGTGTCCTCACTGGAGAGCTATAATCCTCAGCTGAAAGTAAGCTCACGCAGAAAGAGTCAGAGTGATCCGGGATGTATTTCAGTGGGAAATATGCAAATATCCATCTCTACAGGAGGCAGCATCTGTGGGCTCGATCTGTGATTATTCACCTTTTGCAGTGTCTGCTCTCCCGCCTTCACAGGAGGGAGAAGTGATCATGTTTTTCCCCTCAGCACTTTAGAAGCAGGTCACAGTCAAGGTATAAAGCAATAATATTCATTATATTTCTAAAACTGTGGAACAGATTCCCCCAAACAGTCCAGATGGTTAAAAATAAATAAATAAAAGTTACCGTTTGAGAAGCTGCAACATTTTCTCCCTTTTTAAAAAAAAAAAAAAAATGTTTTGGGAAACTGCTTCAAATGTTCAGAATCAACAAACCGACAGTCCAAGCAGATTCAAACAGTTTGAGTTACACAAAAATATTAAAAGGAAACACAACAAAGCTTGGCAAAAACTGACCAAGCAGTTTATTAATGCGACGCTCAGTGTTTGCAGACAAACACTGTTGTCCCTGCTCTTGTGACTGAACCCAGTCCACGACCTTCACAAACCCCTGCAGGATAAACTGGGCCCATTAACCATCCCAGTGCTGATTAGCTCTCAAAGACTTGATTAAAAGACAGGATGAAAGCACCTGCTAGCCTAGCAACGATCCGGCTTTTTCAAAGCACGGTGACCTTCACCTTCATACGGGCTGGTTTTTGTTCACTGGGCCTCGGATGAGACTGTTGAGGTGCTGCGGTACGTTTCATTGGTTGGGAAGCCCTCCATAGGAACACCAGCTTGCTTGGCTTTAGATCCTACTTCTGAAAAATGTAGATGGTTTAACTTTTTTATGAGAGATCTCCTAATGTTTTATCCACAGCGCTGACATGTTTGGCTCACCTCTCAGCTGCTGATTTACTGCTCAGTCCGATTCTCTCAGCTACGGCCGTGAGTTGTAGGTAGAAACGATAAGAAGCAGGCTGCGTGCTGTTTCACTGGAATTCGAGTGACTGCCTGATGTATTTATGTTGTATTGTTCAAAATCGAAACAAAGTTACTGTGTCAACATACGCAGTAAGACGCAGGCAATGAGATATTACAGGCAAAATCTATATTCTACAAGCATGTAAAGATATACTTTTCTTTCTGAGACTCTGGCGTTTTCATCCCGCACACGTCTCATCTGTGTTCCTCATATTTGGATTCTCTTTTGTTTCGTTTAGTTTTGAGTTTGTTCGCGGGCGTTCAGAGGCCCATCTGCAGCTCCGGCATTCCCCAAAACCCTGTGGCTTAATTTTCTGATGTAGGATAATAAAAATACTTTTGGGAACTTTTGGACTCCAAGAAAAAAAATTACAAAATGTAAATCTGACTTCAGGTTTCTTTTCTGGAAATTGATGCAAACTAGCAGACTGATCCTGCATCACCTCTGACCCATCAGGCTGTTACAATAACAGACACGTAACAAACATGGGCATGGGTAAAAATATTACATGAATCTAAATATTATTAAGGATTTTTCAGGATAAAACGTTGAATATTGTGACCGATGCTGAGCGCTGACAGCCTGCTGTTGTGGGCTTTTCTCCAGGCCTGCTTCGCAGCGGTTTGCAGCCATTTCTTTGCTGTCAGCAGAAGTAACTGTCTATTTTTGTCTTTACAAATAGCTTTTATTGAGCTCTTTAAAAGCCGCTTTATTGTGCGATGTGACAGCAGCGCAGTGAACTCGTGTCAGTCTGCGGGCCTCACATTTACAGAATACGAGGCCAGTTTCCGGTGAGAACATCAGTCTTCTGCCTGCTTTATCTTCACTGCTGCTTTCTGCTGGATTAGTCGAGGATGTCGAGCGATGCCTTTTCAGTCTGGCGTGGCTGATCGTGGTATCGCACACTCACAGATGGTCCAGAGACGGCTTAAAAAGTTGTCAGATCAGCTCTGATGCGCCGACAAACTAGTGCAGCGCGTCGGACGTAACGAAGGACAACAGCTGGCGGCGCTTTCAGAAATCTGGCTTTGAAATCTCGCGTCATGTGATTGAGTTTGTGTTTTAAATGATACGTGCACAACAAATCAACAAGACACGTGTCTTACGGATACTACAAACGCCTCTATTAGTCCAAAAATCCTTTGATTAGATGTTCATTTTTATGCACAGCACTGTGGGTGTCGCAGCGCGCATTCATTTCAACAAAAGTCTGAGATCTTTTTTCTTTTCTTTGGAAAAAAAACCAAAAAATCTTTGGATTCAAATTAAACATGTAAGAAAACCACTCAGAGTAAATTATTCCATTTAAATGTTTAAAATTGTTTTCATCATCGACTCTCTAAAGTAACACCAAAGAGGCTTTTTATAAACATCTTTATTTGAATATTTAAATATGAGCATCACTAACGCACCACAGTATTTATTCATCTACAAAGAACGAACGGACCCTTTTAAAATGCATACAAACGCAACTAAACTCTAAATGAGGCAGTAAAATGTGAGACGTTTGCATCGAGATTTTAAATGATCTCAGTCAGGCTCCAGGTGATGACATCACCACCTTGAACGGGAAATGCAGTTTTCCATTGGCTGCTGCTGGCGTGACCGTGGATCAACCGTGAAGCCGAGCTCGGGTGGTTGTGGGGGGGTTCTCCTGCAGATCCCGGGACGCACGTTTTGTTTTTGTGGAACTAACGGTGTGGGGATGTCTGCTTACTGATGGTGACCGTGACGGCTGCGTGGTGACTCTGTGTCGAGCTTACGTGCTCTCTGTGCCTGAACTCATGAATATGTTGTTATTATTATTATTATTATTATTATTTTTTTAAAGTTGTTGGTTTTTTTTTATTTTTAATTTAACCAAAATAATCCCAACATGAGCCCAGAGAATGGGAGGACTTTGAGCTCTGGAGAAACGAAGCAGACCTGCTGGTTGTTGGCGTGTTGCGTTGGAAGCTTTGCAACTGTGAAATGTTCAAAACCCTGATGCATCATGAAAAAACCAGAGATGAGGATCCACCATCAGCCACACAACGATGATTCTCCATGATTTATTTATTATCTTTGGCCCTGAAACTTGGTCCCGTGAGCCTCTCGGCTGTGGACGTGACCGGGTCAGATCTTTGCAGCTCCTCCCTCTGTAGCCTGTGGTGATGTCACCCTGTGCTTTGTGACCAATCAACGATTTCTTGTAAACATACTGAACTCTTTATCAGAATTTTAACTATTTATGAACATGCTGCACATTTATTCATGTGCATCATCACGAAACGACAATAATTCATTGAAAGGAGAAAGAAAATAAATAAATATCGATAAATTAATACTAAATGATTTTCTTTTCATGTTTATCTAGAAGCTTTAAATTTTACAAAACCTAAAAACACAGAAAAATGAACGTTTTGGACGTTAGCTGTGTGACGTAAACACAACCGAAATGTGGGCCAGAACTGAATTTTACTCTGTCTGAACACAATTCAGTTTTATTGATACATCACAACAACATATATTTTATATCCAGTCGTTCAGTCTGACGTCACTAGCCGTGTCTGGGTCTAAACTCCGCTGCAGGTCCATATATCAAACGATCACTGTGGCATTACTGAGAGTTGAAAAACTGTCTAAAGTCTTTCATCTTTAATAAAATGATCAGCGTTCTGCTCTACCAGGTGTAACAATTGAGTTTAACATCCAGGCATCCATGAAAACGGAATTTATGACATTTAACGGAGTTAGAAGTTAGCATGGAGTTAGCTCGCTAGCTTCTATCTAAATACAATATAGCATGTCCTGACTGCGGGGTTTTGGAAACAAATTCAAACGTACAGCTCTGCTATCACTTCCAACATAAATGAAGACAAAGCTAAACAGCAGTGACATTTGTAGGGTTACTGAAGTTGGGCTAGCTGGTATATAATGATGTGCTACGTGATCGCTAGCGACACAGCTATGTTAGCATAATATAAACAAGCTAACTTTTTTTCCACTGGATAAAAGTTAACGTGAGTGTTCTCGGTGGTCAGGAACAAATGTAATCGCATGGCAGGATGCTGTAAAAGGACCAAACTTCAGCCAGGAGAACAACAACAAACAGTGAAATGTGGATTATTAAATATTAGGTCTCTCTCCTCCAAGTCTCTGTTAGTACATGACTTAATAATTGATCAACAAATTGATTTACTCTGCCTTACAGAAACCTGGTTGCAGCAGGATGATTATGTTAGTTTAAATGAATCAACACCCCCGAGTCATTCTAACTACCAGAAACCTCGAAGCACAGGCCGAGGGGGCGGTGTGGCAGCAATTTTTCACACCAGCCTGTTAATTAATGAAAGACCAAGACAGACTTTTAATTCATTTGAAAGCCTGATGCTTAGCCTCGTCCACCCCAGCTGTGAAACTCAGAAACCAGTCTTACTTGTTATCATCTATCGTCCACCTGGGCCTTACACAGAGTTTCTGTCTGATTTCTCAGACTTTATATCTGATTTAGTTCTGAGCTCAGATAAAATAATTATTGTGGGTGATTTTAACATCCATGTAGATGCTAAAAATGACAGCCTCAACATGGCATTTAGTCTGTTATTAGACTCAACTGGCTTCTCTCAAAATGTAAAAGAACCCACCCACCACTTTAATCACACTCTAGATCTTGTTTTAACATATGGCATAGAAACTGAACATTTAACAGTGTTTCCTGAAAACCCTCTGCTGTCTGATCATTTCCTGATAACATTTACATTTACAATAATTGATTACACAGCAGTGGAGAGTAGACTTTATCAAAGTAGATGTCTTTCTGAAAGCGCTGTAACTAAGTTTAAGAATATAATCCACCCACTGTTATCATCTTCAATGCCCTGTACCAACACAGAGCAGAGCAGCTATCTGAACGCTACTCCAACAGAGGTCGATTATCTTGTTAATAATTTCACCTCCTCACTACGTACGACTCTGGATACTGTAGCTCCTGTGAAAACTAAGGTCTCTAATCAGAAGTACCTGACTCCGTGGTATAATTCTCAAACACGTACCCTAAAGCAGATGACTCGTAAGCTGGAGAGGAAATAGCGTGTCACAAATTTAGAGGATCATCATTTAGCCTGGAGAAAAAGTTTGCTGCTTTATAAGAAAGCCCTCCGCAAAGCCAGAACATCTTACTATTCATCACTGATTGAAGAAAATAAGAACAACCCCAGGTTTCTCTTCAGCTCTGTAGCCAGGCTGACAAACAGTCAGAGCTCTTTTGAGCCAACCATCCCTTTAACCTTAACTAGTAATGACTTCATGAACTTCTTCACAAATAAAATTTTTATCATTAGAGAAAAAATTACCAGTAATCATCCCACAGATGTAATATTATCTACAGCTACTCTTAGTACCATTGATGTTAAGTTAGACTCTTTTTCTCCAATTGATCTTTCTGAGTTAACTTCAATAATTACTTCCTCCAAACCTTCAACGTGTCTTTTAGACCCCATTCCTACAAAACTGCTCAAAGAAGTCCTGCCATTAATTAATTCTTCGATCTTAAATATGATCAACCTATCTCTAATGATCGGCTATGTACCACAGGCCTTCAAGCTGGCTGTAGTTAAACCTTTACTCAAAAAGCATCTCTAGACCCAGCAGTCTTAGCTAATTATAGGCCAATCTCCAACCTTCCTTTCATATCAAAAATCCTTGAAAGAGTAGTTGTCAAACAGCTAACAGATCATCTGCAGAGGAATGGTTTATTTGAAGAGTTTCAGTCAGGTTTCAGAGCTCATCACAGCACAGAAACGGCTTTAGTGAAGGTTACAAATGATCTTCTTATGGCCTCTGACAGTGGACTCATCTCTGTGCTTGTCCTGCTAGACCTCAGTGCAGCGTTCGATACTGTCGACCATAATATCCTATTAGAGCGATTAGAACATGCTGTAGGTATTACAGGTACTGCACTGCAGTGGTTTGTATCATATCTATCTAATAGACTCCAGTTTGTGCATGTAAATGGAGAGTCCTCTTCACACACTGAGGTTAATTATGGAGTTCCACAGGGTTCAGTGCTAGGACCAATTCTGTTTACATTATACATGCTTCCCTTAGGCAGCATCATCAGAAGACATAGCATACATTTTCACTGTTATGCCGATGACACCCAGCTCTATCTGTCCATGAAGCCAGATAACACACACCAATTAGTTAGACTGCAGGAATGTCTTAAAGACATAAAGACCTGGATGGCCACTAACTTTCTGCTTCTTAATTCAGATCAAACTGAGGTTATTGTACTCGGCCCTGAAAATCTTAGAAATATGGTATCTAACCAGATTCTTCCTCTGGATGGCATTACCTTGGCCTCCAGTAACACTGTGAGGAACCTTGGAGTCATTTTTGACCAGGACATGTCCTTCAACGCACATATTAAACAAATATGTAAGACTGCTTTCTTCCATTTGCGCAACATCTCTAAAATTAGAAATATCCTGTCTCAGAGTGACGCTGAAAAACTAGTTCATGCATTTATTACTTCCAGGCTGGACGACTGTAATTCATTATTATCAGGATGTCCAAAAAACTCCCTGAAAAGCCTTCAGCTGATCCAAAATGCTGCAGCAAGAGTCCTGACAGGGACTAGAAAGAGAGAGCATATTTCTCCTGTTTTGGCTTCCCTTCATTGGCTTCCTGTTAAATCCAGAATTCAAAATCCTGCTCCTCACATACAAGGTCTTAAATAATCAGGCCCCATCTTATCTTAATGACCTTGTAGTACCATATCACCCTATTAGAGCTCTTCGCTCTCGCTCTGCAGGCCTACTTGTTGTTCCTAGAGTATTTAAAAGTAGAATGGGAGGCAGAGCCTTCAGTTTTCAGGCCCCTCTTCTGTGGAACCAGCTTCCAGTTTGGATTCAGGAGACAGACACTATCTCTACTTTCAAGATTAGGCTTCAAACTTTCCTTTTTGCTAAAGCATATAGTTAGGGCTGGACCAGGTGATCCTGAATCCTCCCTTAGTTATGCTGCAATAGACTTAGGCTGCCGGGGATTCCCATGATGCATTGAGTTTTTCCTTTCCGGTCACCTTTCTCGCTCACTATGTATTAACAGACCTCTCTGCATTGAATCATATCTGTTATTAATCTCTGTCTCTCTTCCACAGCATGTCTTTTATCCTGTCTTCCTTCTCTCACCCCAACTGGTCGCAGCAGATGGCCGCCCCTCCCTGAGCCTGGTTCTGCCGGAGGTTTCTTCCTGTTAAAAGGGAGTTTTTCCTTCCCACTGTCGCCAAAGTGCTGCTCATAGGGGGTCATATGATTGTTGGGTTTTTCTCTGTATCTATGAAGCGCCTTGAGGCGACTTTTGTTGTGATTTGGCGCTATATAAATAAAATTGAATTAAATTGAATTGAACTGAGATAATCCATCCACAATACGAGGTTAGTCATTCATGTACTGCTGCATGGGCTGGGCTGTAGTTACATCCTAAGGTTTTAAAAACTGAGCTTAAATAAATGATTAGCGGTAATAAAAGCCGAGGGAGGTCAACAGTGATCACTGACTGTTTTAGGAGCTTTTTGAGATTAAATAGAAGAAAATACAAAACATTAAACATGTTAACAACACAAAAGCCATATTAAACGCAGACTACTTTAGGCCCGCAAGTAGGATTCGTCACGTCATCACTTAACGACCGGATTGTAAGGTTAACCCTGCAATAACACATACAGAGAAAAACCCAACAATCATATGACCCCCTATGATCAAGCACTTTGGTGACAGTGGGAAGGAAAAACTCCCTTTTAACAGGAAGAAACCTCTGGCAAAACCAGGCTCAGCGAGGGGCGGGGCCATCTGCTGTGATTGGTTGGGGTGAGAGAAGGAAGACAGGATAAAGACATGCTGTGGAAGAGAGACAGAGATTAATAACATATATGATTCAATGCAGAGAGGTCTATTAACACATAGTGAGTGAAGAAGAAACACCCAGTGCATCATGGGAATCCCTCAGCAGCCTCGTCTCCGAAAACGTCGGAGTGCTTTTGAAACTAGAAAGTGCATTTTCTGAAGAAACTGCAGTGTGAATGCTTGAATCTGAATGTATGCACTGAAATGAATTAATTGCTGAATTTTGAGTTAAAAATATTGAATGAGATAAAAAAAAAAAAAAAAAAAAACGAATTTAACCTGAAAACAAAGGTGCTGAACTGCTAAAAGCTGAAGGTTACACAGAAGAAGGAGTTGGAAAAAAACTGAAAATGTTTTAAATGTAAATTAGAAAACCCTAAGAAATGACAAAAGAACATTTAGAGTCAGAAAACATCTGAATGAATATTAAAAGGTCATATTCTTTGAATCACTGAATGACTCAAATGTGATCCCTCCACTTTGATCCACACAGTTTAAAAAGTTTAAATGCCTGAGCTTTGAAAGATACGGTGTTGGAAAAAGAACAATAATGGCGACAATTTGAGGGTAAAATGATGGCTGTGACACTGTGGACACAGCAGCAGTTGAAAGAGAAGTGCTTAAGATGAATCTTGGTACAGTGGCAGGCAGAGCTCGTTAAGCAGGCAGGTGTGAGCCTGGTTGCTATAGTGACCGCACCCAATGGCTCCATACACACGTACACAGACATGCGCCTCACTTTTGCTGCTTAAAATGAACAGAAAAGTCAGGCCGAAACAAATCGTTCCCAAATGAAAAGTAAAAGTCGTATTGACAAAATTCTTTCACCGTGAGCGACAGCAATGTCTAGTCTACCTAATTCTCAGTTTTCATGCCTGTGGAGCTTATTATATGGACGTGGTGACAGTGGAAAGACACCATGCTCTTCTGATTTTCAAACGAACCTTCTGAGCCATTTTAACATTAGAGTCTATGGAAGAGTTGGAGGGAGGAGGCTGTGCATTGGTGACATTTACGAAAGAACCATAACACCTAGGACAATAGTAAACACATTGGATGAAAGAAGACAGCGATGGCTACGTTTTGAGGGTAAAATCATACCTGTAGAGCAAACGCTGCGGACACAGCAGCAGTTTTAAAAAAGATTTTAAGATTAATTTTTTTGCTCCTCTCACTCTAGCAGTTGAGCTGCCTCACTCTAGCCCCAACATTCCGTCCCATACACACCCATTATAAACTTTGAAACGGGTGAAAAAACATCATGAAACTTAAACTGGAACTGAAGAAAAAGTATAATAGATATTGAAAAGATAAATACAAGTTGAATAGTTGAATGTCTTGTCTTCGTTTTAAAGTTTGAATGGTGGCTCTATGTCAATGTATGTGGAAGTAGTAAGAGTTTAAAAATGAGTAAGTTGAATGAGGATTTGAAGGGTCTCCCCATTGAAATACATTATAAATTTTTGTTGAATAAAGTTGAATAAAATTAAAAATATAAATGTTAAAAATATGAAAAATAGAAGCAGTGTTGTCCAAAAGAATAGGAATCTAACGGTGTTTGAATGGTTTTTCTAAGTTGAACGGTTTTGAAGGAGTGAGATGCCAAAAAACGTACGGAATATATAATAATAATAACTAGAAAGTGCATTTTCTGAAGAAACTGCAGTGTGAATGCTTGAATCTGAATGTATGCACTGAAATGAATTAATTGCTGAATTTTGAGTTAAAAATATTGAATGAAATAAAAAAAAATCAAAAAATCAATTTTAACCTGAAAACAAAGGTGCTGAACTGCTAAAAGCTGAAGGTTACACAGAAGAAGAAGTTGGAAAAAAGCTGAAAATGCTTTAAATGTAAATTAGAAAACCCTAAGAAATGAGAAAAGAACATTTAGAGTCAGAAAACATCTGAATGAATATTAAAAGGTCATATTCTTTGAATCACTGAATGACTCAAATGTGATCCCTCCACTTTGATCCACACAGTTTAAAAAGTTTAAATGCCTGAGCTTTGAAAGACACGGTGTTGGAAAGAGAACAATAATGGGGACAATTTGAGGGTAAAATGATGGCTGTAACACTGTGGACACAGCAACAGTTGAAAGAGAAGTGCTTAAGATGAATCTTGGTACAGTGGCAGGCAGAGCTCGTTAAGCAGGCAGGTGTGAGCCTGGTTGCTATAGTGACCGCACCCAATGGCTCCATACACACGTACACAGACATGCGCCTCACTTTTGCTGCTTAAAATGAACAGAAAAGTCAGGCCGAAACAAATCGTTCCCAAATGAAAAGTAAAAGTCGTATTGACAAAATTCTTTCACCGTGAGCGACAGCAGCTTCTAGTCTACTGAATTCTCAGTTTTCATGCCTGTGGAGTTTATTATATGGACGTGGTGACAGTGTAAAAACACCATGCTCTTCTGATTTTCAAACCAACCTTCTGAGCCGTTTTAACATTAGAGTCTATGGAAGAGTTGGAGGGAGGAGACTGTGCATTGGTGACATTTATGAAAGAACCGTAACACCTAGTACAATAGTAAACACATTGGATGAAAGAGGACAGCCATGGCTACGTTTTGAGGGTAAAATCATACCTGTAGAGCAAACGCTGTGGACACAGCAGCAGTTTTAAAAAAGATTTTAAGATTAATTTTTTTGCTCCTCTCACTCTAGCAGTTGAGCTGCCTCACTCTAGCCCCAACATTCCGTCCCATACACACCCATTATAAACTCTGAAACGGGTGAAAAAACATCATGAAACTTAAACTGGAACTGAAGAAAAAGTATAATAGATATTGAAAAGATAAATACAAGTTGAATAGTTGAATGTCTTGTCTTCGTTTTAAAGTTTGAATGGTGGCTCTATGTCAATGTATGTGGAAGTAGATACAGTTTAAAGAGGAGGAAGTTGAATGAGAATTTGAAGGGTCTCCCCATTGAAATACATTATAAATTTTTGTTGAAAAAAGTTGAATAAAATTAAAAATATAAATGTTAAAAATGAGAAAAAATAGAAGCAATGTTGTCCAAAAGAATAGGAATCTAACGGTGTTTGAATGGTTTTTCTAAGTTGAACGGTTTTGAAGGAGTAGGCTTTCAAAAAACGTACGGAATAGATAATAATAACTAGAAAGTGCATTTTCTGAAGAAACTGCAGTGTGAATGCTTGAATCTGAATGTATGCACTGAAATGAATTAATTGCTGAATGTTAAGTTAAAAATCTGAATGAGCTGGAAAATACAGAATTTTTAACCTGAAAATAAAAGTGCAGAACCTTTGAAAGCTGATGTTCACACAGAAGAAGTTGGAAAAAGCTAAGCATGTTTAAAATGTAAATAATAAAAAGATGAGTAATGACAAAAGAAAATTTAGAGTCAGAAAACCTCTGAATGAATATTAAAAGTTCATATTCTTCTAATTGAAATGAACTTAAAAGATGAACAAACATTCTGCAGAAAATACAAACTTTAATATACAGCATAATGTTTTTCAGACATATACACATGTGTATATCATGTTTAATAGTATTACATACATCAATTTGTTTTGTATGTCATAGAAAATAACATAAAAATCTTAAGTCATATTTTACAGCTTCTTTCTGAAAAGGACTGGTAGAATAAAGAAAAATAACTAAATTAAATAACTAAATAAAAAATAATGAGCAACATATGAAATACATGAAAATTCAACTTTTAAAACCACAATCCTGAACCTTTAAATTGTGTTGGTTTCTTAGAACATGGCTGAACAGCTGTTTCTATCGGTCTACTTAATCTTCTGATCTGTCTACACATCTCTTTATTACTCATTCTTTTTTATGTTTTAATGTAAACAGAGTCCACACAGTGGTAAAAGAGAACTGTATAGAGATTTGTGAGTAAACTCAAATGAAAGCCTAAGGTGGTGACACAGTTTAACACATGCAAATAATCAAATAAACACATTAGTCCTTTTTGTGAACATGGATAAATAAGTATCAATAGTTTACAGCATTGTTCAGCCATGCCACTAAATGCTTTTTTACACATTGTTTTAACCTGGGCTCAGACACAAAGTCCCAAATTTAGTTAGTCCCTGACTTTGAGTTGTGGTTATGACTAATTATTATACACAAGGCTTTATCTATCTAAACTCTAAGGACACAAATATGAAAAAACCTATACTTACCAGCTGATACCCCACACTACACACTAGGTGTGCCATGTGACCTGAAACTTTGGTACAAAATCATCATAATCATTCTGTTAACACTGTTTTTTAACACTGTTTGTGTTGCTGTTCAGCAGTTTAAAATGTTTTAGATTGGATTACAGAATTTGAATTTTCTTGGGGGTTTTTGTATGTGTTTCGTTCTCAGCAGATTTTTTCTTCCATACTGTTGAATTCCAGTTACCACATTTCTGGTCATATGACATCCCAAGTGCCCACTTAAAAAAATCCCCACAGTTAATTCAACATTAAAACAAAATAAAAAAATGTTAAATAAATAAAGGTTTGCTCTGTGATGAAATATTAAATAAGCATACATTGTACAGAGCACTAACAATGAAAACAATCCTTTAGCCTGTTGATCAGAGAGAGGCAGTCATTATGTCCATTTAAAACCTGTAATCACAGAGCACAATGTTTCTGTGAAACTATGAAGTCCCATATGATCCTCATCATGTCCAGTGACTTCAGAGTGGATCCTCCCTGTCATCCGGCCAGTGTTTGATGTGTGGCAAGCAGCACAGAAGCAGGATAGCTGAGGACTTTAAAAGAAGAGCAGAAAACGGGAACATATGTAGTTGTAAATGTAAATATCAGTGATACTTGTCTTGTCAAAGGGAATAAAATAATGAAAATGTTAACTTACACACTCATTTAGAGAGGATCTTGACACTGCACAGAGGAGGCACAGTCAGTCTGACAATGATGGTGATCTCCAGGGATGTTTTCCTGCAGCAACATTCCTGCCAACTGGCCATATGATCCAGAGTAGTTGGTTTGTAATGAACAGAAAGGTGTATATGTTAGGTAGTGTGCACTCAGAGCTGGTCCTAAGAAACAAACACATCCTGTAATAAACTGAATACCTGTAGTAGTGCTGCTGCAAATATGAAGCCCTTCTATCATGAGTGGTTTCAAAGAAGGTGTTTTGGAGGCTCGGTCACAGAAACTGTGCAGTCTGTTCAGTCCTGAGTGTCTCAGCTCTGATGGGGATGGATCACAGAGGGAAACACCTGAGTACAGACATTACAATACACTCTAACACTCCTAAGGTCAAGTGAAAACACAATTTAAACACTTTACAAAGAATGAATACATGTTTTCATGGAAATTATGTCATTAACCCTTTTTGTTGTGAGTAAATCTCACCGACTGCTTGTGGGACAAGCTAGAAGGAGGACTTATCACAGAATGTCTCCTGTGCTCCAGATGTGAAGTCTCACGCTCTGATCGTACGGCGATGAAGATGGTGATGATGAAGCCTCTCTGATCTGTGGCATTACAGTTTCTAGCTGCTATGTGCTTCACACTGTTGGATCTTACATGTGAAGCTTGGAGAAGACACAGGAGGACTGTGTCTCTCTTAAAAAAGAAAAAGAAAAAAGGAAACCTAACACCCCCCCCCTCAGCTCCCACCGTAACCCCCCCCCCACTCAACTCCCCAACCTCACACCATCCAATGTCTATACAAATGTAGGGTATCAGCTGGTAACAGAAAGCAAGTGTTACATATGTACTACTTATGTAACACTGCTGAAACATTTCTGGCCAGAAATGTGCAGTTATCAACCCAGACCCACCCTGATGATTGCACTGGCCGAAACATGATAAAAGCTCATAAAAATTTATGTTTCATCGAAAGATTTGTCCAAAAATATAATCGTATACTTTTGAAAAAGTTTAAAGTTTATAACAAACCAAAATAATAACATTTTTGTAAATAGTATTTCAAAATAGAGGCACACATAAAGTGGCTTAACTGTCATTATTGCTGTAATTAGGTTTGTTTGTTTGTTTGTTTGTTTGTTTGTTTGTTTGTTTTTTTAAAAAGCAACCTTTAGTCATTATTGTTCTCTCAGAAACAATGAAGAAGCTGTTGAACATTTATGTGTTGTGTAGGCAATCCTCTGGTCCACCCTCCCTCCCTCCCAGCCACAGTGAGACTGGGGCAGCCTGGCAGGATGTTGAAGCCTGGCTGCAGAGAGGATATGCCTACACTGTTCGTTTCAAACTGCTATATTTGATTTTTCTGACATTTATAGGTTACTGTTAGTGAATTTTAGATTTTCTGTAATAAATAAAATTGTCATCTTTTACTGATATCATTACTTAATTCATGTAATTGTATTTTATGTAAACAATTCAACCATTATACTGCAATGCAGGGCGTCAACTTTTAAATATCGCTCTACTTTCTTAAGTCATTCAAAAATATAGAAATTACTTACTGTATTCAAAGATCTAGATCATGAATCATCACAGGACAATACACAGTATACTGGGTCATGGTAACTATGGTATGTCTTCATGACTCCAGAATGGAGACATCGATCTGACTGAGAAATGAAAATTAGGTCAAGCAGTGTGTTCTTCTCTGTGGTAGGGGCAGTGATGACCTGTGCGTATCCCCTAGACTCAAACAGCTCCAGGATTGGTTTGTTTGCACTGGATAAAACATTCTCATTAAAATCACCACAAACTATGATGGGATGACAGTCCATGATCTCCAATGAGTCTAATAGGCTTACCAGGTTTTTCAGGAATGGCCTCAGAGTGTAGTCTGGAGGTCTGTATACAACTGCAATCAGAGCACTGACTGGTGCTTCAACCTTTAAAGCCAGAAATTCAAGGTCAGTTACATTATGGATGTACTGTTTTTCATGCACTTGAATGTCACTTTTCACATAAACAGCAACTCCACCACCACTTCTGTTTGCCATCTGGGGAAAGTTTGTGTAGGACAGGTGTCTGTTGCGTTTGAACAAATTGTAATTTTCCAAGTGGAGACTCTCTGCGACAAAAGAGCCCCGCAGGTGTGTTTCTGTTAGGCACAAAACATCTGCTAGACACAATTCATGGTGACTTTTGATGTCATTAATGTGAGCTGGCAGTCCCTCTGTATTATGATGAACAATGGTGAAAACCTCTGACCTGCTCAGTGTTTGCCTCACGTGTAGAAGAGGCATCATGTCATCAAGGTTGGCTTGTCTCATGTTCTCAAGCGCTGCAGTGATTTCTGGGTTGGTGAATATTTTTTTCTCCTCCATATCAAGAAGATACAGTCCACTGAGAGACGTCACTCTACTGACAGCTACGTAGGCCATGCCGGGCTCAAAAATGCTCTTAAGAGAGACAACAGCTGATGTAGTTGTCATACCCTGTACCTTATGTATTGTACATGCAAAGGCCAGCTTCACTGGGAACTGTCTTCGTACCACTCCTTTCTGCTTCAGATTCTCCTCTGCTCTCTCAATGTACACCATGTCGTCTGCTGGTGTGCGGTTATTCTTTCCAGATGTCTCATTATCCATTTTAAGTCCAAGCTTGATGATGTGTTGGTCGTTTTCAGAGTGAACTACTCTAAGTAGTTTTCCAAAAGCTCCATTAACCAAACCATTTTGTATGTCAATGTTTCTGGTGAGCATGACACGAGCTCCTTCTGCAACTTTCAGTGTGTCTGGTAACTCGTTTTTACCTCCTTTCAATGGTCTGTCTTGAAGTGCCATTCTGCCAGTTCTAGGATCTTTTCTATAATCATCTGCATGGATGTCAATGATATGAGTGTGGAGCAGAGCCAGTGTTGCAGAGTTGTGTGCATCCACTTCTTTATTAGTTGCAAAAATGTGCAACGCATCAGTTGGACAAAGGGCTGGTTCAGTTATGGCCTGTGACAACAAATTTCTATCTGCTTCGCAAAGCTCATCCAACTTTCCTTTCACACGAATTCTGTTCAGCATCTCTGCAAAGACAACATCATCTTTCTGACGCATAATCTCAGTCAGAGTGATCATCTGAAAATGCTCCCGCCACAGGTCGATCTCAGACGGGTCGTGCACACAGAGAGGTTTAGACTGTCGCACTGGGGGTAGCTGATAGAAGTCTCCGACAGCAATGACTGACATGCCTCCAAAGGGTCTCCGAGTCCCTTTGATCTGTTTGAGTCTTGCATCTACATATGCAAACAGATGTCTTGACACCATAGACACTTCGTCAATGACGATTATTTCAGCATTCAAAAGTTCTGATCTGACTTCATCCAGCTGATTGCCAAGTCCCTGAATGGGAGGTTTTAAGCTTCTCGGCAGCTTGAGAAGAGAATGCAGTGTTGTTCCAGAAATGTTAAAAGCTGCAGTCCCAGTGAAAGCAGTTAACAGGACAGTGGGTTTTGATATGTCAACGTCGTCTGCATATCTGGGCACTTTGCTCAGTATCTTAGATGCTTCTGAGTAGATGCATTTGATAAGATGTGATTTTCCTGTTCCAGCACCACCATTAATATAAAAGAAAAACTGCTCTGGATTTAGAGCACAGACTCTTTTAATGCACCAGTCTCTAACTGCATAAAATATGCAGGCTTGCTTCTTGTTCAGATTCTGAAACATCTGACGTAACAATGTGGGATCAATAGCAGGGGGTTCCCTGATGGCTCTGACTTCTGTTGAAGCATCAGCCTGACGGCTGTAGTCGGGCACATCTTCCTGTTCATTTTCATTGTCTCGCTCTCTTTCTTGTTCGACAAGTGGCAACCTTACGAGATCTGATTCAGGTGCCAGATTACACCATTCGTCAGTCACACCTCTGTTCTGCTCATATTCCTCAACAGCGCTCTCGATCTCCTCACTGTTTTTCTCATATTTTTCTCTGTTTCTTTTGACAATGTGTTGCACGTACTCAAGATGGTCAGTACCTGGTAGCTGTACACAGCCAGCACCATAGAAAGCCTGATAGGTTGGCAACGATGGTGTTTTCAGTTCGTGGTCTGAACGATGAGGAAGGTACAGTTTAAGCAGTCTTCCGTAATATTGCTCTGGATGTTTTTCTTGTGAGCAGCGGTGAAATCTGATGATAGCAGGCTTATTGTTTTTGCGCCTTTGCACAAACCCCATCTCATTGAGAAGGGGCAAAACATCTTTACCTTTTTTCTGTTGGCCATAGACAATCCTGCAAGTAGCAGCAAAGTCTGCCATGCACATCTCCTCATACTCTGGTGTTTCAGGTCTGGCTTTGTATTTGTCATTCAAAGATGTCATCCAAACATTGGAAGACTCAGGTGTTGTGTTGTCCAGAACTGACAGGGGACGACTCATTTTCACAGGATTATCATCAGTTGGAATGAATATTACAGCACGTGAGCATTGCTTCATGTGAAGACCACATGCACGAGCAACACACTCCTGTGCACTGATCTCTCGCTTCTTTGAATATGCCTGCATGACGGCTCTCATTTCATCGCACTCATTTACACTGTCCTTATGGGAGTTCTCAATGACAGTTTTCAGGTACTCAGATAGCCCGCCCTCTTTTTTTGATATATATTTCATTAAATAATTTGCAGCACCAAAAGCATCTAAAACAAAGCTTATGTCGATATTACTGTTCCAGGCTTCAAGCAGATGTGGATTATAGCCGTTTATCCAAGAGTCTTTTGGATCACGCTTTAGTATGATCGTACTCCTCATGTTCATTTTATTCAGGTATCTCTCATATTCTGCATGTGTCAACTTGCATCTTTCCAAGAGCTGCTCTAAACTCATGGAAGCAGTTTCAGGTTCATTCAGCAGCTGGTTCAGTGGTCTGAGCTTGTTCTTTGCCGTTTCTACTTCCAGTGCATCATCCTCACTGGGTCTTGTGATCATTGTCTCATTGCAGGGTGGTTTGGGAAAACCAAAACGGCACCCGGAGCTTAAACTCCTAAAGCACGTCTTTGTGTGGTTCTTACTGTGTTTTTGCACTTCTGTTACTTTTTTGTACAGTTCAGGTTGTTTATGTGGATCAGGCAGCTGAGCTGTGATGTATTTGTTTATAAAATCAAGAACAGTTTGCTCATCATCCTCCTCAAACACAGGAGCACCTTCTACCCACAGGAGGCAGTGTATGTGTGGGCTTCCTCTGTGCTGAAACTCAACTCTGTAAAAGTAGTCAATGACTTTGCCAAGTGGCTCTGCGGGAGATAAGAGTAAATCTCTGAATAATGCTTCAACTCTCTTGTCAAACATGCGCATTGTTGTGACAGGATTGCTTCTCAGGATGTCACACTTTGCTGACCAGTCGAGTCCTTCAAAATTCACTTGTTCACCTTGCTGCCTTGTTATTGCCTCGATCACTTCAGGCCAGCGCATTTCAGCAGCTGAAAATGTGCAAAAGAACGTGGGAGTTCCCAACTGTCTGATCATGGCAAAAAGATCTCTTGTTGTTTTCTCCCAATAGGCTGGGGTTCCTCTCAGAGGCTGCATGAATCTCACTGCATCTTTATTTCGCACCAGTTTCTCCACCTCATGTTTATCTTGTAACATGCCTGAGGTTATTTTTCTACCATCTCTGGTCAGAGGCTTTGCCTTCCTTAACTGTACTGTCATGCTGGATGTAGCCAAGTGTATTTCAGTCACAAACTGTGCAAAGAATAAATAGTTTGTGTCTTTGGCAAAACGATCATCAATGCAGAAAAGTCTTGATTTGAAATACCCACTGGGGGATACTTTGATCAGCCTTCTTTCATCAAGTGTGTTTTGGCCTGTAGGAAACTGCACAGGGAAGGCCATGGCCTCCAGTTTAGGTGTTTTGAAAAAACTTATTGGATTGTTTCTCTCTGCAGGAGCAACAGAGTAGATTCCCTCACTGAAACATAATATCTCCTCAGCCACATCAGGGGGCTGCAAACAGGACTCGAGTGCAAAACCACCATTAGTCAGTCCATCTGCTTGCTCTGAATCATCTCTCATCTGTTCATGCGATTGTTCACCATCACAGGGTAACATGTCAATGTCCTGTTCATTTATATTTTGTGCTTCACTCAGTGCATTTTTCTCACAGCTGTCAATTTCCATTAAATCAGCCTCATCATAATCGTCCTCATTCATGTTTTCATCATCATCATCCTCATCATCTTCATCAGGAAGAGTTGGATCACACAGCTCAGCATCATCTCTGATGCTCACATCCTTATACTGTGGATGAATCTGCTTGAGTTTATGCAGTGCTTGCACAAGTTTAGACCAGCTTACAGTCTGAAACAGCTGATGACCTTTGTAAGACAAGCGTCTCTTCAGTTTCACTCTGATCACCTGAGAATTAATTCTCAATCGAGGTAGTGTTTCAACAGTTTCCTGTACCTCTGATGGGACACAGACCACATTTCCTCTAATTGCTCTTTGTCTGCCTTTGGGAAGAGGAATGATCTTGGCAAATGGTATGCACTTGGCTATGAGATGTCTCTCCAGTATGTTGAGATCAGAAAGTTCAGCTGGAATATCAGCAAGATCCAACTTATTGGCAACAGCAAGTGCTGGCATGGATCCATTTTTAAGATGATCGTGGCAGGTGTGACATATCCACTCTCTCTTTCTCTCATCAGGCACTTTGCACTGCTCATTTCTGCAGTTTTCATCACAAACATGAACAAACTTTCCTGTCAAACATGTTGTAACTACATGTGGGTTTTTGACATAATTTGACCTTCTGCAGGGTCGTACTTGGTTTGGAAATGAAGCCTTGAAACATACAGTACATGGGTATGATGGTCCAGCTTTGATTTGTGATTTGAACACAGATATGGCCTCGTTGATCACACTGTTGTCACTCTCTTGGGTTTGTCTGTTCACCCATCTGTATTTCCTTTTTATTTTCATTGCACATCTCATATTGTGCATAATCCTGAAGGCAAGATTACTTTGATACCTGTCTCGCATTAGTTGTTTCATTAGTTGTCTGTGTCTTACTCTGAATGCGTTATCACGTGCATAACGCTGAGTCACTCGAGATCTCTGTCTCTCTCTGAAATCTGGGCTCTCTTGATACCTTTTAGTGATATAGTTTTTTTGTTTTTGTCTAAATTCAGCATTGTCACAGTAGCGTCTTTTAATATATTGTTGTTGTTTCTTTCTGAATTCATCGTTCTCACAGTAGCGTCTTTTAATATATTGTTGTTGTTTCTTTCTGAATTCATCGTTCTCACAGTAGCGTCTTTTAATATATTGTTGTTGTTTCTTTCTGAATTCATCGTTCTCACAGTAGCGTCTTTTAATATATTGTTGTTGTTTCTTTCTGAATTCATCGTTCTCACAGTAGCGTCTTTTAATATATTGTTGTTGTTTCTTTCTGAATTCATCGTTCTCACAGTAGCGTCTTTTAATATATTGTTGATGTTTCTGTCTAACTTCAGGATTGTTTTTATATGCCTCGCTTGTAGAAGATTTCTTCTTTTCTTTGTAATCTTTATTTGAAGCGTACTTTTGTCGTTCTTTCCTTTTTTGGTTTTCTTTTCTCTGATTTCTTGGTTTGTCTGATGCCATTAATCTTCTTTTCATTTTGCGCCTTTGCTGTTTATTAACTTTTGTCAGTTTATAGATTTTTTGTATAACTGTATCAGAAAGATCACAGTTAGCACCATTTTTTATTGCAGTCCTTGACTGACAGGAAAAAACATCATTTGATGGAAGGAAATTAAAGTCACTCGATAGTTCTTTGGTAGTTATAAAAGTAAATTCATTTTGAGGAGCTTCGTGTGATGTGAACTGAGTCATACGGACTTCTTGTTGTTTCTCCAGTGGTGTACAAACAGACATTGGAGAGATCTCAGTAAGATCAGTGGTTGTGTTTCTCCTTGGAGAAGAGGAGTTTGCTTCATCAACAGTTATATCAGAGTGAGTAGGTGCCACAGCAGTGGCAGCTGTTGGTCTGCAGACTGTGTCTGTGATAGTATCACTCAGGTTGACTGTGCTCATACTGTAGAACTGCACAGGCTTCAGTTCATAGTTACAAGAGGGTGATATCTCCATCATTTCATAAGAATCTTGGATCCTCTTAATCATGTCACTGAGGAGTGTGAATTTCAGCATCACTGCTGTACCACGATTACGTGACTGTAGTAGTAGAGGAAGACCACTGGGTGTTCTAGAGTGTGGATCAAAGAAACCATATTTGCCTGATGTGGATCTGAACACTGCGATACACAATCCACTCATAATCAATAAGGCATACTGAACATCTGACAACAGGCAGCTCAGTCCTGCTTCTAAGCTGAGAAAGGTATCTACTGCTTCCTCTGGAGGTTCTTCAAATGTCCCATACCGGGAAGGCTGTGTCATGTCGACATCATACATAGACCAGCGAGCATCAACTTTGTCTGGCAGCTCATCGGTTGCCAAATGAATATTTTTAGGAAATCTTTTCTTGGCCTCTTTGTACATCACATCACCTTTATCCAAGACCAGATTAAGGTCAGCTGTAGTCATGTTATCATTCTCATGAAGGAAAGCAAGAAATGTGAGTGAGTTACATGTGCACTGCTTGTTTCTGGAGTCTCCATATTTGGGATGAGCCTGGCTGTGAGATGCACAGATATGTGTAACAGAGGGCTGGTTTTCAAAGTTCACTCTTTCTGCATGAGATGGTCCTGCCACATCACTGTGACGGCCTCTTTTTACAATATCAGCATAACCCACCTGTGGGGCACTTGACACCTCAGGTTGGTCTCTATGGTTTACCTGATGATCATTAAATTCATGCTGCAATCCAATCTTTACAGCATCTGCATAGGATACCTGTTGTACATGTGCAGGAACATGTTGACCTGCCTGTTTGACACCATCAGCATTGGTCTTTGCAGACACAAAGTCTTCTGCAGAGCTCTGAGGAAAATCACACTCAGCTTGTTCACATGTTGGTACTTCATGAAACTCATGGAACTTCTTCCAGCGTTGTTTTGCAGCTTGTGACTTTTTCTGCTTCCTTGGCATTTTTACACAAGTGTTTCTCTTAGTCTTTAGAAAATATGTTTATAAAATAAGAGTGGCACACAGCAGATGTTCTCTTTGTCTTTATATTTCAGTTTTTATTTCTCAGAAACAGATGTCTTTGTTTGTTTGACAGTTTGTCAGTCGAGAGAATAATATGCACTCTCTTTATTGGCTTGGCACAACTTAGCAGCAAGCGAGAAAATTTAGAAGAGAGAACAGACAGAGCAGGAGAAACACGGCTGGGAAATCACAATCAAACCGTGAATTAGAGTTTTCTTTATTTGTTCAGTTTGTTCTCAGGTAGAGGCAATATGCACTCTTTATTGCTTTAATGGCTTGGCATTTTTCAGCAGCAAGCCAAGAGTGAAAAACAGGTAGAGAGAAAATTTAGCAGAGAGAACAGACAGAGCAGGAGAGACACGGCTTTAAATCAAACCGCAGAGTTTTCTTTGTTTGTTCAGTTTGTTCTCAGGTTGAGGCAAAATATGCACTCTTTATTGTTTTATTGGCTTGTGCATTTTTCAGCAGCAAGCCAAAGAGTGAAAAACAGGTAGAGAGAAAATTTAGCAGAGAGAACAGACAGAGCAGGAGAGACACGGCTTTAAATCAAACCGCAATAAGATTCTTGGTTTGGCAAAATTTCTCACAAACCACAGGGTGAAATACAGATGGAAAGAAGGCAGAGACAACAGGTGGAGTAGGACAGAAGATAGAGGGGTTGGGGGGTTGGGATGTGAGATAGAAGACTGGAGATCTGGTCCTTGTTCTTCTTCTGCACACTGTGAACAAAAAACAAGAAAAAAAAAATAATTTTAATAAAATGATATCACATGGTAATTGTATGAACTAATTGTGACTACTGAAAAAGGACAAAACAAATATTCAAGCTAAACTGTTGTCGGCTGCCATGTGCAAAAAGTTGCACAATTTGGCACTTTTTAAAAGAATAAATATTTAATTAAATTCAGCAATAATATTTTTAAATACAAATATGATTGAGTGAATTGTTAACTAATCACATGTAATGTGCAAAAATGTACGAAAAAAATATTTTAGCCCAATTGTTAAGCTGAACTTATGTGTATTTATTATAAAAATGTGTTTAAAAGGTCTAGCACAAAGTTTGAACCCATCACTTTAAAGCTTATATTAGTCAGACTCTTTTTTTAAAATTTTGGTGTACTTCTCTAACAGTATGTGCACACCTACCAGGCAAAGCACAGATGTGAGTCAAGTTCCTGAAAGTGTAAGACAAGAAATAACATGTTAGTTGTCTGTACAGTGTTATCAGACTAACAAAAAAACAAAGCCCACACGACATGATACACTGAACTTATAGTCAGCAGGGTAATTATAGAGTAATATAGCACACCAGCTGATACAGCAGCCATTTTATAATTCAAACTAATTAACTGAAGTATTTATTTAAGTACTTATATAAGGCTACTGTTAGACTGTTACTAGCCTTAGCATCGCTGCTAATGCTAGCATTCCTGCTAGCGTTAGCACTTCAGTTAGTGTTAGCACTGCTGGTAGAACTAGCACTCTTACTGTTAAAACTGAGGCACAATGGCAATAATAAAGCTCATTTGTTACTTTTGTCTCACTGACCGCCAATAAATATCACAGGAATATCACAGGAATATTCTTTTTGTCAGTTAAAAACTGCTAAGGCTAGTGTTGGCACTATAGCTAGCGTTAGCATTGATGCTAGCATTAGCATCGAAGCTAGCATTAGCACTGCTACTAACAGCAAAAGTCATAAAGTACTCTTACTGTTAAAACTGAGGCACAATGGCAATAATAAATCTCATTTGTTACTTTTGTCTCACTGACCGCCAATAAATATCACAGGAATATCACAAGAATATTCTTTTTGTCAGTTAACAACTGCTAAGGCTAGTGTTAGCACTATAGCTAGCATTAGCATTGAAGCTAGCGTTAGCACTGCTGCTAACAGCAAAAGTCATAAACCTATATAAATGGTAGCAAAGGTTATTCTTTTTTTGCTTTCTTTATTCTTTGAACTCTGTTGAACTTTAAAAAGACTTGATATGTGAGTTTAAATGTCAAACATGTATTTTTACCATCATAAAACTAAAACAGTGCTGTACTGAGTGTATTGTACTTACCACAGCAGAGAGCAAAGCGGAATGACGGCAGTTGGTGCAGTGATTAGTTAAAGACTGATGAGGCGTTCAGGTGGTGCTTGGAAATTTGAGCATCAGTTTGAACATCAATAATGAGCATATATATTTCTCTGTCATAGAGAGACAGAGAAAAAAATACACAAGACTCACCAGCATACAAATTGGTACTTTTTCTCTTTATGTCACTCATTCGCTTATACTCAGGAAAGAGGGCAACTGGCATTAAATTAGCAAATAAAAAGTATGTCATCTTGAACTGTTTTATGGATTTTATTTTAAGACTACTTTGAGCGTATTCGTGGGGAGATTAACTATACAGACTAAAAACAGAGACATTAAATGAGATTCGATTATTTAAAATGTGGGAAAATACACTACAGACAGGTAGATGCTGTGAGCTTTAATTATCCAGTCAGAAAAGATTATTTTAAAGTCATCAACTGACTAAAACTGCCGAGGTATGAAAAACCTGTGTGGAGAAGACAAGTCCACCAATACACAATCAACTTGAATTTAACAGGGCAATAATTCAGGGCTCTATTCAGTTAGCCTATATTAACTACTGACATACTGTTAATCTGTGGCAAAAGCCTGTCAAACCTGTCTTATTGTACCTATTGAAAAAGTTAATCTTACTACAACTGCTTAGATGTAACACACATTTTTGATTTAATCTTGGCAGAGTGAGAGACAGAGCTCGTTAAGCAGGCAGGTGTGAGCCTGGTTGCTATAGTGACCGCACCCAAGGGCTCCATACACACGGACACAGACATGTGGACTGAAATGAATTAATTGCTGAATTTTGAGTTAAAAATTTTGAATGAGATAAAAAAACAACCTGAATTTAACCTGAAAACAACAGTGCTGAACTGCTAAAAGCTGAAGGTTACACAGAAGAAGTTGGAAAAAAGCTGAAAATGTTTTAATTGTAAATTAGAAAAACCTAAGAAATGAGAAAAGAACATTTAGAGTCAGAAAACATCTGAAAGAATATTAAAAGGTCATATTCTTTGAATCACTGAATGACTAAAATGTGATCCCTCCACTTGGACCCACACAGTTTAAAAAGTTTACATCTCTGAGCTTTGAAAGACAAGATGTTGGAAAGAGAACAACGATGGCGACGTTTTGAGGGTAAAATGATGGCTTTAACACTGTGGACACAGCAGCAGTTGAAAGAGAAGTGATTAAGATGAATCTTGGCAGAGTGAGAGAGAGAGCTCGTTAAGCAGGCAGGTGTGAGCCTGGTTACTATAGTGACCACACCCAAGGGCTCCATACACACGGACACAGACATGCACCTCACTTTTGCTGCTTAAAATGAACAGAAAAGTCAGGCTGAAACAAATCGTTCCCAAATGAAAAGTAAAAGTCGTATTGACAAAATTCTTTCACTGTGAGCGACAGCAATGTCTAGTCTACCGAATTCTCAGTTTTCATGCCTGTGGAGTTTATTATATGGACGTGGTGACAGTGGAAAGACACCATGCTCTTCTGATTTTCAAACGAACCTTCTGAGCCATTTTAACATTAGAGTCTATGGAAGAGTTGGAGGGAGGAGGCTGTGCATTGGTGACATTTACGAAAGAACCATAACACCTAGGACAATAGTAAACACATTGGATGAAAGAGGACAGCGATGGCTACGTTTTGAGGGTAAAATCATACCTGTAGAGCAAACGCTGCGGACACAGCAGCAGTTTTAAAAAAGATTTTAAGATTAATTTTTTTGCTCCTCTCACTCTAGCAGTTGAGCTGCCTCACTCTAGCCCCAACATTCCGTCCCATACACACCCATTATAAACTCTGAAACGGGTGAAAAAACATCATGAAACTTAAACTGGAACTGAAGAAAAAGTATAATAGATATTGAAAAGATAAATACAAGTTGAATAGTTGAATGTCTTGTCTTCGTTTTAAAGTTTGAATGGTGGCTCTATGTCAATGTATGTGGAAGTAGTAAGAGTTTAAAAATGAATAAGTTGAATGAGGATTTGAAGGGTCTCTCCATTGAAATACATTATAAATTTTTGTTAAATAAAGTTGAATAAAATTAAAAATATAAATGTTAAAAATGAGAAAAGTAGAAGCTTTCATGTCCAAAAGAATAGGAATCTAACGGTGTTTGAATGGTTTTTCTAAGTTGAGCGGTTTTGAAGGAGTGAGATGCCAAAAAACGTACGGAATATATAATAATAATAATAATAATAATAAAGATTAGAAGAACAATACTGTGAATGCTTTTCAAGCATTCACACTAATAATAAAGATTAGAATAACAATACTGTGAATGCTTTTCAAGCATTCACACTAAATATGTGGTGTCTTGATAAACTGAGCAGATATTTGAGGTTTACACAGCTACATTCTTGCCTAAAATGTGTGTTAAAAGTTTATTTTGTGACCCAGAAAGATTAATAAGAGTAATATTAAAACTAACTAGCTGCCGCCATTGTTGGAAACTGAGCTGTGCTGAGCTATGAATTCTGGGACACAGCTTCTTCTTCTACGGGTTTTAACAGCTGGCATCCTTGTACATGCAGTGCTGCCATCTTCTGTTTCAGTCCGTTATTACACTCTTAAATCCTGCTACTTATTCCTGCGTCTTTTGGGATCTTACAAAGCTTCAAACGACACGTCGACGCTTTTGATAGTCGACGTAATCGTGACTAGTCAACTAATCGTGGCAGCCCTACTGTTAACACATAGTGAGTGAAGAAGAAACACCCAGTGCATCATGGGAACCCCCGGCAGCCTACACCTATAGGGCTTTGGAGCGTGATGTCAGCATAACTGAGGGAGGATTCAGGGTCACCTGATCCAGCCCTACCTGTACACTCTGTAAGAACACCGAGCCACCTGCGTGTGTTAGCATTAATCGACGCTGGATGCTAAACCTATTTTTGTGTTCACCTCTAATATGAGGGAGAGCTTACATGGCGTTGTTGGAAACCAACCAGCTGGATGAGGATGAGTGTAGCTGATAGTTGGAATACTTTAAGAATTTCCCATGAAGTCCAACAATCTCTCACATTTAGTTTTCCTGGTCCCTGCATAGCGGCGCCGCTGACCCAGCTGCCCTCAATCGGAGTCGGCGAGCTAGTCGTTCATCTCTGGTTGGTGGTGTCAGGAGAATCTCAGCTGATGGGTTTTCAGGATTCACACAAAGCGAGCTGGAATATTTTTAACTCTTGCCAAAGCAGCTTTGCCTCTGATCGTGTCACCTCATATGAATTAGTGTCAGCTCATCTCATTTCTTAGACTCGGCGTGTAATGCAGCACTGCAATGCCGTCAGAGTCCAAGTGTTCAGTCATGTCTGTACGACCGTCAGTTCAGAACTCAGCAGAGAACGAGTGAAGAGCAAAGCTGGAGCCGGAGAATGTGGCTTATTGTTTTAAAACAAAACTAATTATGAGGAGCCTCGTAATAACTTGATGATGTTTAGCGTTAAGCTGCAGCTTTTAGCCGAACGTGACAGAAGATGCAGTTTGACAGATTTCGTCTGGCTGTTCTTCCCGTCTGTACAGCGCACTCGAGTTAAAGCGGCCTCGCTCTCGGTGCACGGCGTGCTCCCACTCAGTCACTCAGTCAGCCAAACACTGCCGGCTGCATATCAACCAGCCACATCAAACGGCCCAGTGATGCTGCCGCTCCGTCCTCGCTGAGCTTTAAAAGGAGTTTAATCTGGACTCTGCTGTAGATGGGTGAGCGTCGCCTGTGTGCGCGTCCCAGGGAGCGCGCTCGGAGCGAGAGGGGTGGAGATTTTAGGAAGCATACTTGCATTTCAAAGTAATGGGCTATTTATAGGGCAGACAAACAGAGTGAGAGAGAGCGAGGGGGGGGCAAAGCGTCCACTGCCTGTGGCCTGTTGTTGTTAGCATCGAGGAATGCACCAGTGGCTGTTGTGATGAGGATGGTGTGTAAGGGTTGCAGCCACAGCGTGTATGTTTTAGTTGCAGTGATTAGACTGTGCGGACACAGTCACAGACATGCACGTTTCTGGGGATCATGCTAATTTATGCTGTTGCGATGGAGTTGAAAGGTGACGGCGAGCTCTCGGGCCTAAAGCTGGCTGATGCAGCGTGTCTGTTTGTGTATTTCTAATTGCAGAGAGTTGATTTCATGTGCGTTTGTTACCTCGCTGCGTGCGTGGAACCAATCGGAGAGAAGACTCTGTGATCATCAAAGGTGCAGATATGGATCGTGCAGGGCAGCCGTGGCCCGAGGCTGACCACGTGGCTTCTGGGATGCGTAAACAAATTAACCCGGCCTGCTTTGTGTGCGAACACGTGAACGAACAGGGAGGTAGTTGAATCGCTGGATGTGCGAGTGCGTAAAATGTCAGGGCCGCTCGCTGTTTTCCATGAAATCCACGGCCCGGGAGAATCCACGGGAAACACTGATCGCTTAATTTTTTTCTGATTAAATCCACAAAAGTCCTGAGGGGGAAAGAGAGCTCTGAGACGACAGACGACGAGGGCAGCAAACGCTCGAGCTGCGTGTGCTGTAACGAGATGTTCCCTCCGCAGCACACGCATGTCGGCACCGTGTGTGTCAGAGGAGCTGCTGCTGAGTGAATCCAACCTCATGATCTGAATTCAGTCACAGTAACAGGACTGAGCGTGAGGTGGACTCTGAGGGGACAGTGAGGTTAGCAGGTTACATCCAGAATAACTGAGGAACTGTGTGAAATTAAACAGATGAACCAGAAAAAGGGAAAAAGCATGTTGAGATTCTCAAGAAAAAAGATTTTCTGAATCCACGTTTCTTGGAGGACTTTGGTGTGGTCTCCGACTCTGCATACACCCAAGAGGCAGCATCGCCGCACCGCCCTGCTGCTCACTGCGATATGCTGGTCTCTCTCATCCTGCCCCCCTCTCCCAGTCACTGTATATGGACCGATGGGTAAGAGTAGCAGTGATGAGTGCACTGTTTGCAGTTTAAGAAGACTCTGCGTGGACTGCTCGGCTTGGAAAAGTGTGCTTTTTCTTTTTTAAGCATCTGGTAAATAATGGAAAATGTTGACCCGCCTCGGGGCGTACTCTTTCCATTCCACTGAAAGGTGAAGAGGATAAGATCTCTACGCTCGTTGATACTCAACATTCGGACACGTTGCTTTGACACACAGCACCTACCAGGTTAATCTGCTGAGGAGCAGCTCACAGAACACGACTGAGAGCCCGCGTCGACTCGGCCAATCCAGCCGCCCGTCTGAAACGCAACGAGCCCGACCATCACAACCACGGTGAGACTCACAGGAATCAAAGGAGCCACTGCTAAAGTCCTGTGTTTGTGTCCCAGTGGGTGAGAGCGGTCTGGGGGGGTCACCAAAAGCATATCTGCAGTGTTGGACATCAGGCTGAAAGATAGAGGGATTCCTTTCATTAACATCTCACCCTGCAGATGTCTTTCACTCCAATATTTTCTTTTTCACTTTGAAAAGATGTCCGGAGCTTTGTGCTCAGACAATTTCTTTTAAAGTCTCTTAAGACCTGCCGTGGACCACCTGTGTAATATTAAACAGCAGAAAGACAAAGTTTGAGTCTCTCTGGTGGATTTAGTGACGCATTCAAGAACCGAAGAATCAGATATTTCTTTCAGGACTAAAGTTTGTGTCTCGCTCTAACAGAAGGAGAATGTTGTCGTGTGCATTGACAGCTCGATATGAAACCTTGTTGTACTGAAACATGTTGTTCTCGTGCATCACTTTTCACACACAAACCTTTTTATTTGCATTTCCTCATTTTATGGATTCTTTTAGTTTTCATGAAGCTGAGGTGACTCGATTGTCACATTTTTCTTATGACTTCTTCACGTGCAGAAATGTGCGTTTGAGGCCGTTACCTGCTGCGAGTGTCATAAACGTACAGAAACAAAGAGCGGAGCTGAACTTGGAGGCTCTGTGTCGGAGCTTTTAATGACGTTGCTTGCACTGCAGGGGTTTCTTGAGGAAACGCTTTATCGTTTTTATCTCGACTCCACTTAAAGAAATTCATCTTTCAGAAGCGTGACGCTGTAGGATCTTGTGGGGTAAACACACTCGCATCGATTTGTTTCTTTTTTTCCCAACACAAAGCTTCCTTGGACGAGCAAAGCTCCGTGTTTGGGTGCTTTAAACTTTATTTTACCATCCAAGTATTTCCAGGCTTTTATCTGGAATCCAGGACATGAGCTTTGATGTCGATGCCCACCAAGTCTCCTGTGTATCGTCTGTGCTGCAAACTTTAGTGGCCTTCTACCTCAGAAAAGCCCCCAAAATTGTGCTCTCTTCTTTAACCTAACCTGTTTTTAAAGGGTGAGCATTGGCTTTGCTCTGTTCTTTGCTTTCTTTCACACAGGTGGAGGTGGCAGCAGAGGTGTGTGAGGGTTTCAGATGTAGCTTTATTGCAGGAGGGTTCGTCTCCCTGGTTGAAGAACAGAAATTTGATAATGTTCACGCACAACCTGCATCACAAAAAGTGTAACGCAGCATATTCGTGAATTCAGACACAAACATTATGAAGTAGAACAAGGAGTCAGAAATAGATCAGACAGCTTCAGACTGAGGTTCTGGGCTCTGCAGCAGGAGTCTGACAGCAGCGGGTGTCGTGGGATAAAACGGCTGCTTTCTTTCTTGTTTCTCATCATCACGGGCCAGACACCGTCACTATTCTGACATCTTTGCCGGAGCTGCATTGCAGTAAATAAAGGTGAACGTTGGAGAAGTAAAGGGGAGATTTGTTGGTTTTTGAAAGCACAGCTCTGTCACAGAGTGACTCACAGAAATAAGAGGTGTCAGTAAAAGCTGTGGGCATCTGAAGAGAAAATGCACAATAAACTCATTACATTTGGATGATCTCATATTCAAGGTCATCTTCTCGGGCGTGTTCAGACAGGTCGTACACTGTGTGCTCTGTGGCTTCAAACTTGCTTAAAGGGCAGCTGTGGACTTCTCCTACAAAGCCACCCACCCGTGTGGAGGATCACGGCTGGTGATGAGTTTCCACACCTGAAGGTTTGTTCACCAGAATTTGTATAGCACTTTACTAGTCCCTAAGGAAAGCACTTTAGGGTAGCCACAGCCACCCTGGGGCGGAGGCAAGGCTGCCGGACACTGGCGCCACCTGGCCCTCTGACCACCACCAGTAGGCAACGGGTCGTTGCCCAAGCACACAACGACCGAGACTGTCGGAGCCGAGGCTCGAACCGGCAACCTTCCGATTACAAGACGAACTCCCAACTCTTGAGCCACGATCGCCCCACAGAAGGGACAGAAGGGTTTGACGTGCTGGAGGAAATCTAACATGCAAACAGAGGAACAAGTGCAGGGAAGCACAACAGTGTCGTCTTTGTACTGCCAGCTTTACTTTCTCCCTTTAGTAGCTTTGCATTCTTGATTGTTGTGTGTTTGTGTGTGTGTGTGTGTGTGTGTGTGTGTGTGTGTGTGCGTGTGTGTGTGCGTGTGTGCGTGCGTGCGCGTGCGTGTGTGCGTGCGTGCGCGTGCGTGTGTGCGTGCGTGCGTGCGTGCGTGCGTGTGTGTGTGCGTGCGTGTGTGTGTGCGTGTGCGTGTGTGTGTGTGTGGTATATAAATATACTAAAATACTCTTTTCTGGCATCGTTGTTTTATACTCAATTGTATAAAGCATTTGTGCTCTGATTTTATTTGATTGTATAAAGTATTTTATTTTGTTCTATTGTGTACAGTTGTGTACATTATCTATTGATAACTTATTCCAGTGTTTTTCTAATTTTCCATGTAACTTCAAACTGTCCACTGCTGTAACAAAACAAATTTCCCACGCGTGGGACTAATAAAGCTTATCTTATGTTATGTCATCTTATCTTAAGCCAAGCTTTCCATCTTTCGTGTGTTTTTACTCAGTCACACCAGCCCTCTGCATGTCCTCCTTCACTACACCCATGAATCTTCTCTGAGCTCTTCTCCTCCTGCCTGGCAGCTCCATCTTCATCATCCTTTGTCCATCACATCCACCCTCCCTCCTCTGCACATGTCCAAACCCTCTCAGCCTCTCCTCTCTGTCCCTCTGATGGACTCATTTCTGATCCAAGCTGCTCAGTGAACATCTGAACATCTTCAGCTCGGCCTCCACCCTCTCCCAGCCACCACAGCAGCTCTCACCACCATCTTTAAACCTTGCTGCTCTCCTTCTGTCCCAAACCACCCCTGACACTCGTCTCCACCCGCTCCACCCTGCCTGCACTCCCTTCTTCACATATTTTCTTGACCGTGGGTATTTAAACTAATCAATCTTCATTAAATCTACTCCTTGCATGACTCATTCAAACACATATATTCTGTCTTGTATCTACCAACTTTCTTTCCTCTTCTCTACAGTCCACACCTCCCAGGTCCCTCACAGACTTCTCCCTCATAAAGCACATTTTAGATTTCTACTAATGGCTCTGAAGAAGTCAGCTGTGGTGAAATCGGTGCAGAGAAGAAGTCGATTGATTTCAGTCGGGTGTGGTCTCTCCGGTCTATCCTGTTCATCTTTTGTTTCCGCCCAGAAAACTGACAGAAAACGCTTGAAAATGTATTTAGTAACAGGGAAGCAGCTTTTACAGTTTTGTGTTTGGTGTTTTCATCCGACTACGCCCCCCTCCACCACACTTCTTCCAGATTTGATTGCTCCACCTTCTCTGGGGTGAAAATTGGGACTTTGCTGTCCAGTTTGAGGTTGCAGTAAACTGAGTATGAAGCAGGTTTTGGACTTGCTGTGTCATAAAACCTCCTGATTAGTCAGTAATAATAACGCACAAGCCATCCTTGAAAAGCACAGATAGCAGTTTCTCTATTCTCAGATGCATTTTGGGAAATGTAGGCTGTACGGTGAGCCCTAACTGGCAGCAAGAACAAAGTGTCAGAACGGTGCACATCACAGTGACTAGCATGCACAGTGACACTGAACATGATGCGGTTATAACAGCATAATAGCATTATTGTGCAGTAATGTAACACTGGCCGAAGTGTGGAACACGATGTCACACATGGAAACAATCACAGCTCTGCTCCGAGCGCTGCGTCGTGTTGCTGCTACAATACGTCGCATTATTCCAACTTCCAGGCAGACCTGCAGCTAACATCCAGCCCTCTGCTGAAGAATGGGCGCCTTGTTCACATCAGCAGAGCGCCAGGACAACAAAATATTTTCCACAGATGCCCTCTTACATAAGCTGTCCCTCCTTTTTATTCTTCTTCTTCCTTCTCTTCCTCACAGAAATCGAGGTCAGCGTTAATTGAAATTCAGACACCTATTAATTAGTGAGTAGACTTCTTTCTCCCGCTGTCTCCTTTCCAGCCCTTGTCTTTGTCTCGCCGTTTCATAACCGCTCCTCTCTGTTCTTTTTCACTCCTCCTCTAGCTGCTCTCATTCCCTCACTTTCAGGCCTCTCTTGATGATTGCCACTTTCGTTCGGCTCCTCAGATCAAGCCGTTTCGGTTGACGTCTGTGCACGCAGCTTTGAACAGCCGCTCTCTTCGGGGAGTTTCGCGAGTCGCTCTCCTCTGGGATGATGCTGGCTGCGGATTAATCGGCATCCAGTCCAAATCGCTTTCTCAAGCTGCGATCCGCTGGTTATTTATGAGACAGCCAGTCAGCTTGTTGTCAAGCAATTTGTTAATTAAAGGAACTCTGGTGGACTGAGAGATTAAAGTCAAGTGACGGGAAATATTGCCGGTGGAAGTGATTATTCTGCTGACTGAGCCGCTGACCTGCAACCATTTCTCATTCCTGTTTAGTGCTCAGGCTTTGCAGAAGGGATTTTAAAGTCAAAATCATCGATTGTTGATCTTGATTTAAGCTTTGATATGTTTTTACTAGTGAACCTGATAACAGTCACCGTGCTGCCGTCTGACTGCTCTGTGCAGAAGTGTGGTTTTCGTGTTAGATATTAAACCATCCTTCCTGCAGGCTGCTGTTCAGCAGGTTTGTTTCTGAGGATGATTGAACAGTTTGCTCTTCAGTTTTTACCTCAGGACAGATTAGGACAGCAGGTTGTTCTGGTCTTAATGACCAATCAGCTTTGCCTTTCATGGCCATGAAGACCAAACATTCGATTTTAATACATCAGTCAGTTTTGATTGTAACCTGCCCATTTTCCCCTTCCAGCGGCAGACAGCACGGGTGGTTTGCTTGGATGGCAGACGGCTGCATGGGTGTGTATTGTGCTTCACTGTCTTGTCAGTACAGACGTGAGAAACTGGAACAATTTCTGCATTTCAGAGTGAAGCGAAGGTCACTATGTGTCAGAACGTTAGCTTCAACGGTCTGAAATATCACCCAGCTCGATGATGAGGTGAAAGAGTGAGGCGATGTTCACAGTTGTGATTGTGGTAGTAAACCATTAGGGGTGCAACGATACTCGTATCGATATTGAACCGTTTGATACAGTGCTTTCGGTTCGGTACGCATATGTATCGAACAATACAAAATTTTTAATTTATTTTATCAACTTTCCTTCTGACGATGCTGTCTGTGTTGAGCGCTCAGTGGGTCTGCACTCGACAGTACAGCCTAGGCGGAGTAGTCGAACTCAGATTCACTGAGCGCAGTGCAAGCTAGCGAGACAGAAGCTAAGCTCGTTGCAACATGGCAAACTGAACCTCCCCCACCCTCATTCAGATCTGGCCTTTGGAACTATTTTGGTCTTCATGTGACGTATGACCCTGAAGGTAAGCGAGTCATGGACTAAAGTAAAACAGGATGTCGGATGTGCCACGCAATGCTCAATTACATGGGTGGGAGCTAGTGCGTTAGCGCAGTTAGCTCGTTAACGTGTTGGCCGTCCAGCCCCACGCACGGGGCGATCGGCGGTAGCTCGTTAACGGAGATTTGCCGTGTTGTGGCGTTAACGTCATTTCAGATTTACGCTGACAGCACTAGTGGGAACACAACGAATATGACTGCACATTTACGCCGACAGCATCCTAGTGCAAAGACAAGTGGAAGCAGACAAAAACAACAAGCAAGCATGCTACTAACTTTACTCGAGTCATTTAGACAGCTGTTAGCACAGGATTCTCCTTATGGGACCTGATATGTTTAATATGCTGCTGAGAATATAGCCCAGAAGAAGCGCCTCTACCTGCTGTGTTCCAGCTACATGCTAACCAAGCATGCTAGCTGTCAGATTTGGCCCTGCAGCTCTGATGACTCATGACAAATGTGGATGGTAACATGTTAAGTTAGTTTGGCTCTGGGGGGTGTAGATGTCCGCTTTAGTGTCTGACTTAAATGAGTCTAATTAGAGCTGAGAGGAGGGGACTCCCCGCCTCCTGTGTTTGACGGCGTGGGACGGGGAGGTACAGGTGAAGGGGAGCAAAGCTCGATGGAAGTTTTCTGAGGTGTTGCCAATGTGATGGGGTTGGTGATTATTCATAGTTCTGTCTAATGGCTTGTATGAACCTCTTTCCTCCATCACACCTGTTGCACGTTCAGACATGCTGAGATTTTGGCTTTCGAGGAAATTTCCTGGAAAATGCTGATGCTTCCTCTGGCAGCGTAATTTCAATTAGCTTAAGGGGAAATCTTTTGATCCAAAGGTGGAATATTTTCCGTTTACTGCCAATCATTATTGTTGAAAAGAGAGAATCAGAGAATGTTTAAACGTTTAATAATGAATCTGTTATTATGAAACAGCTGCCAGCACGTTAATAAGTGCTCCATTTTTGTGGGACCAGCTGACCGGAGTGAAGCTCGTAGCTTTCAACAGGCTTTCTGTGTCGTATCAGAAGTTTATCATTACTGTCAGTATTTCCTCTGTAGCAAACACACAGCAGCAATAACTGCTGGTATGAAGAGAATGATTAGAAAACCAAGAGACATGAAAGCAAAATGCTTTTTAAATAAAAACAGCAACAAATCCCATCCTTGTTTTAGCTTCAGGCTCCTGCAGATACTGTGCGTGACTGTCTGCAGTTAGTCTCAAATATCTCATGATCGCCCCGTGGAAGCATCCACTTCTTTTTTGTTTTATTGCTTTTTGCTCATATAAAACATGTCCTGAAATTATTCCACCTTCTTTGCCGTAGTGGAGAAACCAGTCATCATTTCCTCCGTCTTCCTGTTAGACTTTTTTCTTTCTAGTGCGAGCAAACCCATAATAAGAGCTTTCAGAGCATCGGTCGATTTAGTGCTGCTCTTTCCGAGTTCTGTTGGTTGCAATCCTGACTTCAGTTATGAGTAAACCTCCTGCCCCTGTCATGACAAAGCAGCTTGCATTGGTATTGACCGGATGTACGGTCACTAATGGATGTGAAGACTCTATCATTCTGCCTTGCACAAAAGCAAGGGTTCGCAGAAATGCACTCAGCCTCTGAGAGTGCACGAGGGAGCTTGGCCCGTGAGCTGCAGCGCCTGAAGGAAGGCCATGAGTCTGGTAGAGAGCCTCTTATACTAATGCACTTAGTCTCCAGAGAAAGCTGCGGAGAAGAGAGAGAAATGAGAGAGTGGAAGGAGGTGGCGGTTAAAAAAACTGAGAGAGCTTGAAAGCAGGAGGAGACGCGTGCTTTTGTGTGGAAACTCGCAGTGTTCGAGGCAGATAAGGAACAAAAAGACGGCGGCCGGGGGAAACGTGGAAAAGATGCGATCCAGGAGATACGGCAATGAGCCCGAGAGTAACGGTGGCAGTAAGCCATCAGATAGCAAAGGTTGGAGGTTAATAACTCAGTGAGGAGACAGGTGGAGGGCAGTCTCAGCGGAGCGAAAAGAGCTTATGATGAGTGACGTTTACGATCCCGTCCTGCTGAGGGGATGTAACACGACACCCTGCAGCCGGGTTCACCTGTGAGGGTTCAGAATAAAACACGGATGACCAACATACAGTCGAAACATCCCAGCCTCGTGTGAAACGCTAAAGCGTCACGAGATGCCGGCACCAAGCCGTCAACAGGTCCTTTCACCCTGGATCGTCATTGTTCCAACTCGGGCTGCCACAAACGATTATTTTGATAGTCGACTAATCAGATCATCATCCACTGGACGTAAAACTACAGCTTATTGCACCAGCAGCATCTGCTCTTATATAACTATCATTATCTTACAGCTTTAAGTGTTTAAGGTCTGTGCTAACTAAAAATAAAGACAAGATGATAGTTTATTAAATTTTAATGACATTTGCAGATTGTTTCGGTGAAGTTTAATAAACTCCTTGCTATCTAAAATATAACAGGACACCGGAGTAAATTCTCCAGCATCTCACACTTCTGATAATCAGTTGTCTGCTTGACGTTTATTCAGCTGTGTAAAAACTATAACTTTAATCTCAGCCAAACCGATTTACTCAGGAACAAATAAAATACTAAAAAAAAGCCAAACAATAACATTTTTAAGTTATCTAAGTGACTCATATATCATGTTTAACCTGAGTAGCGAAAGACGGCGGTGGGTTTGAAAACGATTTGCTGGGAGTCCGGTGTTCTCACGGCTCTAGTGAGCCTAGCCCCCGGCTAGCTATCGAGCTAGTGGGTAACAGACGTCTCCGAAAACGTCGGAGCGCTTTTGAAAATACGTGGTGTCTTGATAAACTGAGCAGATATTTGAGGTTTACACAGCTACATTCTCGCCTGAAAATATGTTAAACGTTTATTTTATGACCCAGAAAGAATAATAAGAGTAATATTAAAACTAACTAGCTGCCGCCATTGTTGGAAACTGAGCTGGGCTGCGCTATGAATTCTGGGACACAGCTACTTCTTCTTCGGGGTTTAACGGCAGCTGGCATCCTTGTACATGCAGTGCTGCCATCTTCTGTTTCAGTCCGTTATTACACTCTTAAATCCTGCTACTTATTCCTGCGTCTTTTGGGATCTTACAAAGCTTCAAACGACGCGTCGACTATTAAATCAGTCGTCGACGATTTTGATAGTCGACGTAATCGTGACTAGTCGACTAATCGTGGCAGCCCTAGTTCCAACGTATTGTAGGGAAGCTCAGATTAGATGAGGGAAAAATGAAACATTTCAGCTTGCTGAAGGAAAAAAATACAGGAAGTAAAGAGATCAGTGTTCATGAATATTTGTGCAGAGAGGCCTGAAAAAGCAGAACAAAACGAGCCGGTGTGCTATCTTGGATCTGGCGTGAAGCACTTCTGAGGTCCTCTGTTCTGTTTCTCTGCACCATTTGATATCACACAGCCCCACACTGAGCTCTGTTTTGGCACACATCAGCAACTTTGAGGTTTTGAAGCCCAGTTTTGTATCCTGATTCTTGAGGCGCTTTGTGAAATGGAGTCTCGTTATGAAGCTCACTTCCTTTCTGCAGAGGACGAGCGTGTCAGATTAAGCCCGAGCCCTTCTGTCTGCCTCGTAACACTAACCGCTAGCTGTCTTCTCAGCACGCCGATAGTATATTATAGAGCTAAAGTGATCTTTGTTCGGGTATTATACTGTACCCAGGCATGTGAAAGAGAAATTTCCTTTTGAGGGACTGTGCGCTTGTCACACAGCGGGACTGAAGAGGGATTGTTGCCCTGGCTGTTTGTTTCCTTCTTTCTTTTGTGCAGGATGATTTTTTTTTACCTATTTTTGTGCGCAGTCGCCTTTTGTTGTCTTAAAGAACTGCATAAAAATCTCTGCACATTTGGACAAGCAAGTAGATTTCATCTCTTTGTTTGCTAAGCTGCTTTTTGTGGTACGCTGACATGCTGCTGGTCAGGTCTGTGGAAAGCTTCAAATAAGGTTCCACTTTACTGCAGATGTTCCAGCCATGTTCCTGCTTTGTTTCCTCAAAAGGAAAGAGCTCCACGATCACTGCGTCCTGTGTTTGTGCTGAGGTAACTCACAGAGTCTTTCGGCATGTTGCGGTAGAATCGCGAGCCGTCGCCGTTGTTTGCCGAGGTGGATTTACATTTCAATTTAAAGAAATGACATGCTCTCCCCTCTCCTGTTATCTCTGTCAGCAAACATCAAACAGGACTCCGGTTTACTCGAGGTTCTCGAGGCCCTGCTGGTCGGCCTATAAAGCCAGCCGCGCTCTCCTCTCATCCGCATAATCGAGTTGAACACTTGCACGGCTTTCTCATATCTTATGTAGGAGCGAGCAGCCACTCGGATGCTCTCACAGCCCGGGGATCTGGGTCAAACAGCCCCGCCGATAACACTGAAGGGGACGGCTCACTTTAGTTTTTTCCTTTTTGGAGTTAAAGCAGGAAAACATCACTAATGTCAGACTGGGTTTGTTACCGGATCCAGCTCGTAGTCATTCTGCTGTCTAAAAAATCATTTTTTAATATTTTTTAAAAAGTCTCTGCATCATTTGAATCGTCATCTCTGGGTTAGCAGGCCTGAGATGCTCTGTGGTGGAGGCTGGGGGGGTCCATGTTGCCAACAGATGGGGTCAAAAGACAAGCGGCTAACTGCGGCTCCAGCAGCTGCTGCACATGTTCAATTTATGTTCTGTTAGGATGAACACTTATGTCAATGATGTCGGTGGCTGGCTTTGTGACAGGAGCCCTGCTGCCGTTTGTCACCAATCAATAAAAAGAATCGAAAAGGAAAAAGATGAGGAGCGGAAAAGGGCCCCGTCCACTGTTCCTGCATTCAGCTGTAAACAGAAACAGTCCGAGGACTAAATTCGATCAAATACATGGAGCCGTGGTGCTGCAGGTGATGGATGAGGAACGTGCTGCCTTGAACTCCGCGCAGCAGGCGACGTGCACAGCTCTGAAATTGTGCCTCTTTGTGCCTGGAGCATCATCACTATGGAAACGGACAACAATGTGTTGGTTTGAAAACACGAATCTTAACATTCGAGTCATCCGTGATCCGAGATAGGAAACGGCCTAAAGGTAAAACAAACGGGAAGATTAGACATGGATCGATAAATCATAATTGGAAGAGAAACCTTTAAACAACCTTTTTAGTGCCGCAGACAAAACAAAACAGATTTGTTTTACTTATTTAGACCAATTAATTATTATAAAGTGGTTTGATTTTGCAGCCTAATCCTCTAATAATCTAATCAAGTAATAATACTGAGTGTTCAGAATAAGGGGAATAGGGGGCGTGGCTGTAGCCCTGGAGCCTGTGGTAGGCACGCCTGCAGGGTGAGTCTGACAGTAGGTGCCTCTCTCCATCGCTTACAGGACGATTATTAAACAGATCAATAAATGCTTTTGTGATTCTGGTTGATAAGAGACCAGATAAGAGACCTAGTGACTGATGCCAGTCACAGGTGGCATCAGTCACTAGAGAAAAATGAGTTTTCCCCTACCAAGAAAGGCTCTCCAACCTCTTGCCAACCAGCTGGCAAGTGGTCCTTGCTTCTGTGAGGTGAAACTGGTCATAGCTACTGCACAAAATTTTTCTGCATTGCTTTAGTTGCATATTCCCGCAGCCACCCGTCGTTTGTATGCAAGATAACAGCTTGTCTGCAACCTACTCGCTGAGTGCTCATGAAACAGTGACAAGTGGGAAGTGGAAAATGAGAGCCCTGCCCTTCAAAGTAAAAGCTGCACCCTTGAATCATGTTGTTTCCAGCAGTAAGGCCCAGCTGTGTTTTATTGCTGCTCTGTGTTGGCAAGTGTTTGCAGACAAGTTGGTGCTGTCCATACAACCTGCTAGCAACCAAAGCAATCACGAGGTGGTTTTTGGTGCAGTGACCAGTTTGCAACCAGTTTGACTTTTGGAGGTTGCTGCATATTCACCAACCAGTTGGGGAATACTAATTTTCTCGTCTCGTGACCAGAGCTGGCAGCAGGTCACTGGTCTCTGGATGACTGAGGCCTGAGGCCACGTGCAGACGTGCAAGTGGTTTAGAAATGGTTTGAGTGTACATGCAGTCTGACCCTCGTGGTTGTGTCAGTTCTTTCTCCGGATCAGGACTCCAGGCTGTTTTCATGCTTGTTTTGTCTCATTAGAGGTTTTATGAAACATAATGTTGGATCAGTATTGCTCTGACTCTTCCAGCACCTTCTTTGATTCTTTTTCTCTGTGCAAGCTTGTGTTTCAGACTAGTGTTTGTGACTGTAAGTTTTTCCTGCTCGTCGACTCAACAGCTCTTCAGTTTTGTAATCTGTCGGTTTGTTGCCCACCCACTGTGACACCACTTCTGAACTCCAACTTTTGCTTTAGCTGAGTGTATGTTTCATGGTTTTTTGATTGGAGAAACAAGTTGCACCTTTGCACCTCAGAGAGAATCAACATTTGGGGGATGAAATGCTAAGAACTGGATACAGAAACCTCACAGGATCGTCTGTTCACATAGAATCATTTCAGAGTGAGGAGATCGGGCCCTTTAAATCTACGTGTCGTGTGCTGATGGTGACTCATTGATCCGTCCAACATAACCTTTTGCTGTGAATCCACATCAGGACAAAAAGTTATTCCTGCTCATGTTTGCATGTTGAAAATCTCATCGACCGACAACATGAGCTCTGTTTTCTGTGTCTCGTTGGCTTTGAGTCTCCGGTGCTCTCTTTGTGACGGCCGTGCTGATTCCTTTTGGAGGGTGAACCCATAGCTGCATGGCTGTCTCCAATCTGATGGTGTAGTCTGCAGGTTTTATTCTCGATGGACTTTAGATCACCACGCTGTCTTCTCTTTCCCCTCACATCCCAGCCAGTCGTGGTGTATTCCTGCTCCACCCTGAGCCTGGAGGATCCTTCCCGTTTGTCACTTGACTCACATTTCAAGTTCAATAAAGTTCAATAAATGCATAATGTTTACGTTAACAGGCAATCATGTTAGATGACTGAGATTACATTTGTTGATAAAATGATCACAATTTTAGCTTCAGTCGAACGTTTCCTCTGGATTGTTGACAAACTCGCATGTGATCCGTTTCCAGCGAGACACAAATATAGAAAATTGCACAGGGTGCTTTCTGGCCATCAGGCTGCTTTTAATAAAACGGCTGAATGAAATCTGCACCTGTTCCTGCCACCGTGTCATCACGGTGAAGCTCTCTGAAGGCTTTTATTTACCAAGCGTCTGGAAATGGCTCTTTTCAATCACGTAGAGCCGAGCGTGTGCGTTTGAGGACATGCCTGTGCATTCATTACTGAGCGAGTGTGTGTGATGTATCTGACCTACGGTTGACACACAAGCTCTGCTGATTCCCTCTGCGATGCACGAACCGAGATGAGTCTCGCTTGTGAACATATGAGGATTGAGCTCAGAGGCTGTGGGTGGAGCTTTGGCCTGTTAAGGTGGATGAAGTCTGAGGTTTGTTTCAAAGTAAAGTGTGAAACGTCTGCGGTCTAACACAGACTTTTGTGTCTTTCGTGGTTCTTCTGTGTGATCGACGTCCCTCAGCTGCTGGTTTCACACTGATGATGTTCGTCGATCCTTTGCCACGGAGCTCCTGTGTTTAGGACAGTAACGTGGTTTCAACAGGACGTTGTGGGTGCAGATAACTCGGTGTTTACTCGTGGCTTTAATAAGTCTGTGCTTCTAACTGATTCTGTTTGATATAATTCTTCCAAGTGAGCAAGTAAAAGAAGCTGCGTCACTACATTTACACTCTTTTCTACAGTTCGCATACCGCCACAACAGGTCCACTGATGATGCCATAGCCCTGACACTACACACTGCCCTGTCACACCTGGAGAAGAGAGACACGTATGTGAGGATGCTGTTTGTAGATTACAGCTCAGCATTCAATACCATCGTTCCCTCGAAGCTGGACAGGAAACTGCAGGATCTAGGACTGAGCAGCTCCCTCTGCAGCTGGATCCTTAGCTTCCTGTCTGACAGACGCCAAGTGGTCAGACTGGGCAGCATCACCTCATCCCCCATCACACTGAACACTGGTGCTCCACAGGGGTGTGTACTGAGCCCTCTCCTATACTCACTCTACACCTACGACTGCACAGCCACTAACAGCTCCAACATCATTGTGAAGTTTGCGGACGACACTACAGTGGTGGGTCTTATCACCAACGGTGATGAGACGGCTTACAGGGAGGAGGTCAGCGCCCTGACCCACTGGTGTCAAGACAACCATCTCACCCTCAACGTCGCAAAGACAAAGGAGTTGATAGTGGACTTCCGGAGGTGCAGAGAAGTACACACCCCCATCACCATCAGCGGCGCTGCTGTGGAGAGAGTGAGCAGCTTCCGGTTCCTTGGTGTACATCTGGCTGAGGATCTTACGTGGTCAGTACACACAAACAAAACAGTGAAGAAGGCCCAGCAGCGCCTCTTCTTTCTCAGGAGACTGAAAAGATTCGGCATGAGCCCCCGCATCCTCAGGACCTTCTATCACTGTGCCATTGAGAGCATCCTCACTGGATGCATCACCACCTGGTATGGCAACAGCACCGCCTACAACTGCAAAGCTCTCCAGCGAGTAGTGCGGTGCTCTGAACGGATAATTGGAGGTGAGCTTCCCTCCCTCCAAGACATCTACAGGAAGCGCTGCCTGAGGAAAGCGGGGAGGATCATCAAGGACTCCAGTCACCCCAGCCATAAACTGTTCAGACTACTTCCATCAGGAAGGAGGTTCTGCAGCATCCGGTCCCGTACCAGCAGACTGAGAGACAGCTTCTTCCACCAGGCCATCAGACTGCTGAACACGTCATAGACACCTCAGCTTCACTACTGGAACTTCAACATTATGCACTCCATACTGTACAGTAATGCCACTGTTTTGCACATGTCTCAACTCTGTATATTTTATTTTATTTATTTTATATATTTTATTTATTGTTTACTCTATTTAATTTGTAAAATATGTGTACACACACACACACACACACACACACACACACACACACACACACACACGCGTAGAAAAATATTTAGTATACACATCCAGAAATGCATACACTATTATATATTGTACATATATTTATTAGTTTCAGATGTAGCCATTCTTGTATTTTGCTTGTTTACATTGTTGTATTTTGCACAACTCTGTTGCTTGTGAAGCTCGCACACAAGAATTTCACTCACATGTGCTGTACCAATGTACCTGCACATGTGATGTGACAATAAAAGTGATTTGATTTGATTTGATTTGAGAAAACAAAAGAAAACAATTCTTCCACACTCGCTGCACCTTTTTAGGAGAAGGACTTTATTAATCCTTGGTCAGTACCCTGGATTAATAAAGACATTAACAATCTAGAAATACAATCCCAGAGGGCAGAGATGGAAGACGACGAATCTTCAAGTATGTTATCGAGAAGTTAAAGACTCACTAACAGTGATCAGGCTCACAGGCTGTCTTTTAAATCCTGTGAATTTAAATCAGAAATCAGCAGCAGAAAAATAACAACATAAAATCCAAAATAGTGGTTCTGGATTCTTTTATCGATGCTCCCGGCCCAGCCGTTTCTCTTTCATGCCAGTCTCTGTGGATGAGCTTGTAAGTACTGAGCCACGACTGAAACGCTCGTCAAACAGCGTTGATAACATGCTTCCAAAATTTCTGTGTGAACTTCTGGATGTCACCGCCCTAAGACAACAAGCTTGGCCCTCCATCCATCTGACTGCAACAAGGGCTGTTCGAGATGAGCTGCGATAAGACGCACAGCAGTCCTGACGCTTATGAGGGTAACAAAGGATATTTAAAGAATTATTGATTCTGGTGAAAAGGCTCTTCTTGTCCTGTTTGACTGCAGTGCAGTGTTTTGATACAGCAGACCATAAAACTGATGGAGAAGCTACAGCACTGGGTTGGCATACTGGGACAGCTGTGGGTTAGGTCATATCTGACTGTTTCTGGTTTCCATTGGCGACCACAGCTCAAACCGTGGAGCCGTTCGGGGGTCTGCACTAGGACCCATCCCTTTGTCGTTCCTTATGCTTCCATTGGAACATATTATTTAAGGGAAATAACATTTGTTCCGCTGCTATAGTGATGACACACAGCTCTATGCCCCAATGAAATTCACTGAATCACCAAACCTCTCCAAACTTAAAAACGATCTAATTGATATTCCGAAATTTATTTATTTTATTTTTTTTGTCCAAAAAAACCAAAATGTTCGTTATTGGTTCAGACAAGTTGCATTAGCATCCAGTCCTCTTTGTTCCTTTGTAGAGCTGGGCGATATAAGATTTTTTTCATATCACGATATGTTTTTTTCATTTCAGGCGATAACGATATCTATCACGATATAAGCCAAATAACTATATTTGTAAGATTTAAATGTGCCGTTGCTCACAAGTAAAATGTGAAATAATCAGCAGCTTGTTTTGATTTAAATATTTATTTCCCATAATAAGTTCAACAGGGTAGATGTAAGGCAAGGCAAGGCACGGCAAGTTTATTTGTATAGCACAATTCAACAACAAGGTGATTCAAAGTGCTTTAGAGAGACATTAAAAACAAGAACAAATAAAAAGCATGATTTAAAATTGATTAAAACAAGCAAACTAACTAACTAAATAACAAACAAACAAACAAACAAACAAACAAAACAGTATGTAAAAATAAAATCAAAACAGATAAAATCAGAACAGTAGATAAAATCAGTAGTTAAATGTAAGTTTTGAAATTTAAGCTTAAAGTGTGGATTTGGTGCTTTATTCAAATGCAGCTGAGAACAGGTGAGTCTTCAACCTGGATTTAAATAAACTGAGTGTTTCAGCTGATCTGAGGCTTTCTGGGAGTTTGTTCCAGATATAAGGAGCATAAAAGCTGAATGCAGCTTCTCCGTGTCTGGTTCTGACTCTGGGAACTGATAAAAGACCGGATCCAGATGACCTGAGGGATCTGGAAGGTTCATACTGGGTCAGGAGGTCACTGATGTATTTTGGTCCTAAACCATTCAGAGCTTTATAGGCCAGCATCAGAACTTTAAAGTCTATCCTCTGACGGACAGGCAGCCAGTGTAAAGACCTCAGAGCTGGACTGATGTGGTCCACTTTTTTGGTCTTAGTGAGGACTCGAGCAGCAGAGTTCTGAATGAGCTGTAGTTGTCTGACTGATTTTTTTAGGTAGACCTGTAAAGATGCTGTTACAGTAATCAAGCCTACTAAAGATGAATGCATGGACTAGTTTTTCCAGGTCCTGTTGAGACATCAGATCTTTTATCCTTGATATATTCTTGAGGTGATAGTAAGCTGACTTTGTTATTGTCTTAATGTGTTTTTCTAAGTTTAGGTCTGCATCCATCACTACACCCAAATTTCTCGCCTGGTTTGTGGTTTTTAGGTGTATAGATTGAAGTTCTCTGGTGACCTGTAATCGTTTTTCTTTGGCGCCAAAGACTATTACCTCAGTTTGTTTTTGTTTAGCTGGAGAAAATTGTGGCACAACCAGTCATTGATTTCCTCAATGCATTTACCAAGAGCCTGTACAGGGCCTCGGTCTCCTGGTGACATTGTGATATATATTTGTGTGTCATCTGCATAGCTGTGATAGTTTATTTTGTTGTTGTTTATAATCTGTGCCAGCGGGAGCATGTAGATGTTAAACAGAAGGGGTCCCAAGATGGAACCTTGGGGAACTCCACATGTGATACTTGTCTGCTCAGATGTGAAGTTACCTATTGATACAAAGTATTTCCTGTTTTCTAAGTATGTTTTGAACCAGTTTAGTACAGTTCCTGAAAGACCTGTCCAGTTCTCCAGTCGTTTGAGTAATATGTTGTGGTCAACTGTATCAAATGCTGCACTGAGATGTACTTAAGGAACACGAGACTTTTTCAGATAAATAAAGGCAAATATTGCAAACTACACAAAAGGCAGCCGCTAAAGCGTTTAAGTTTCAAAATAGAACAAACGAAACAGACTAAACTGTCAATTCCACTTAGAAACAAAATATTAATTCTAAAAATAAATCTTAGTTTGTTTTACAGAAGAACAGACAAAACTGACTAACTTTTGTCAATATCAAATAAACTGAGAACTAAAAGGAAATTCTCGATCTCTCCTTGTTGTATAGCTGAGCTTTTCAAACAGTTTTAACAGTTACTTTAGTCTGACAAAAGCCGAATGACGAATCAGCGCTTCCAGTCAGAGACTGAGGTGCACCGCTTTATTGTATTTCCAGACTTGCTTTCGGCACAATTTACAGTGAACGCTACTCTGTTTGACTTGAAATAGCAGAAATACCTTCACACTACGGAACTTCTATGGCTCTTCCGTTCGACAATCTCTCCGGCGTTGGAACCATCATCTGTTTTCTCTTCGGTCACGCTCGGTTGATTTTTCTCTAGTCGGCGCACTCATTTCCTCCATTACCCGGGCGGCACGGCAGCTGGCTGCTTCCCAAACAAATACACATGTGCGGCTTGGCACTTGTGCTGTACGTAACAAGTCACATGACTCGATGCTGCGGCTGTGATTGGTTCGGCTCTGCGCTACTTAATTTGGATTGGCTGTTCTTTTTTTTTTTAAGAGGACAAGAGCGGCGAGGTCTATCGCAATAGTTTAATTTTTCTATCGAGAAAAAGTTATATCGCGATACATATCGTTATCGTTCTATCGCCCAGCTCTAGTCCTTTGTCAGTAAAATCAGCTGTCAGAAAGCTCGGTGCTATTTCATTCAAACCTTTTGAGAAACATGAGCTCGCCTAATCCTGCTACCATCACGAGGGATGATCAGTACTGAAGTTTAGAGATGGTCAGATTATCATTCTGGCATTTATTTCCTCTCAGATTATAGTAATGGTCTTTTACCAGCTGTAGACTTCATACTGTGCAAAATGCAGCAGCCAGACTTGTTACAAAAACTAAGGAAGCTGAACATATCGGTGTTGACTCTGTACTGGCTGTACATTACTTCAAGAACTGATTTTAAGACTTTGCTTGTTACTTTTAAAGCCCTTCAAGGCTCCTGAATATACTCAGACTACAGCTCTCATACCAGCCGTTGTGCATCAAGTGATCGTCGGGCAGAACTCTGCTTACTCACGTCCTGCTTAAAGACAAAGTGTTTGATGTCGGGGCTCCTCGCTGTGGACTGACTCGCCCGAGAGAGTCCGGCTGCACTCGTGACTGTCTTCTTCTAAATCACTGCTAATTTATTGCAGTAGACTCAGATTGGATGTTATTCTTAGTTTGACACTAAACTCGAGTCTTGCATCGGTTATTTTAATCCATGTAGCTAATTTTTATCATTTCCTCCTTGTTTGTTCTTTTATTCTGTGTTTCTGGGAAGTAACGCTGGTTTTGATAACAAACAGACTTTATTAATATCTTATGATGCAATTGTCTGACCAGTGATATGATGCTAACGTGTCAGTGTGCTGACAGACCATCCAAGGAGTGTGAGCTGTGTCCGGGCAGATAAATTAAAGTAATTCAAATTGCATGAAAGTACTTTGGTCAACATCAAATTATTATTACTACAATAATACTATTGTTATATTTATTATTATTATTATTATTATTATTATTATTATTATGCTGTTGTTGTTGACTATTTTTAACCTTGTTTGTATTGTGGACATACATATTCATTGATCAGTGGAAAAACTTGTTATTATTTAAATGATCTTAAAACCTTTAATTTAGCCAAAAAAAGCAGAACTGATGTGTTTTGTATCGACCTCGTGTGCACATATTTCTGTGTATAATATATATGTGTGTGTGTGTGTGTGTGTGTGTGTGTGTGTGTGTGTGTGCACATATATATATGGACACACACACACACACACACACACACACACACACACACACACACTCACTCACTCACTCACTCACTCACTCACTCACTCACTTTAATTCAGGCAGATTCCTTAACTTTGGAATAAAGTTCATGTGACTCATCCGCTTTACTCGAAATAAACAAACTAGCTTCAGGCAACAAGCTGCATAATTTTTTAAGCAGGTCGAGCTCATAAAGTTTTACAGTATTTTTCCATTTATGAAAGAAAAGAAGCAGAACATTTAATACATGCCCCACAGATGCGTACGATATGAACACAGTATTATAAATGAGACATAATTCATAAATAGATAAAAATGCATCAGTGCCATCCTGTAAAGTCTCCAACACTAATAGACTCGAACTGTCCCACGTATGAATAAATAAAGACGATTTTTAGCCTAATAATGAACCAGTGTGGTTTCAGGAGGCATCAGGCAAAAATATCACATCTGTAAATCTGACTCAGATCAGCTGCTCTCTCTCTCTCTCTCTCTGTGTCTCGCTCTCGCTCTCTCTCTCTCTCTCTCTCTCTCTGTGTCTCGCTCTCGCTCTCTCTCTCTCTCTCTCTCTCTCTGTGTCTCGCTCTCGCTCTCTCTCTCTCTCTCTCTCTCTGTGTCTCGCTCTCGCTCTCTCTCTCTCTCTCTCTCTCTCTCGCTCTCTCTCTGTGTCTCGCTCTCGCTCTGTCTCTCTCTCTCTCTCTGTGTCTGTGTCTCTCGCTCATTCATATCGTCATGACGAGAAACTGCAAAATGGCCGTCAGGCCGTCAAAGGGCTTCTTGTTAGGATGAATTCGCGCACAGAGGTGACGCTGCTTTGATTGGGAACTCATTTGTGGAAATGACCACACTGTGTGTGTGTGTGTGTGTGTGTGTGTGTGTGTGTGTGTGTGTGTGTGTGTGTGTGTGTGTGTGTGTGTGTGAATGCATGACTTCTCGTGACGCACACTCCATTCTGACTCACACAGTCGGGACTTTTTTGTATGCAGTGTGTGGATGTGTCGTGTGTTTGGTGGACGTGTGCACACAGAGCTGCTCTGTGTCCTGACGCCTTCGTGTCACAAGGCCGAGCTTTGTCTGCCTCCCTCTGACTGGAATCCTTTCTCCCTTTCTACTTTCCCCAGTAGTTCACTTTGTCTGTTATTAAGCTTTGACAAGAAAATAAATGTGTTTATCACCCAGAGGAACATCAAGTCAATAACTCGTTCCCCAGAATCTCTCCCATTAACATTTAGCTTGAATTTGTCATGATTTACAGCAAAGTAAGAGGCTTTCTTCATGCTGACTACACTCACAGTTTCAACGTTGTGTAATTTAGTTCTGTGGTTGTTCTTTATTTGAATGTGAATCACTCGGTGGAGACTTTATTTCCAGGGAAAACAGCCGTAACTAAACGGTGGCGGACGCAGTAAACACAGACTGTAGATGAAAGGTGGACATAGCCACAGTAATGTCATCTGCGGGTCAGCGTCAGGCCTCGAGCGCTGTTTTCACCGAAGCTGCATGCAGTAGCATCGTGTCAGTCACAAGGCCGGCCCTCTGTGGAGCATGCCCGGCCTTTTTCCTTTTGCTGAAGCTAATTAGGCCGTAACTTCCAAAAAGAACGTCGGGTTCTGTTCAGGAAGACTTTAGTGACCAGTAAATTCATCAGGTGACTGTTAACAGATCTCACAGATCGATGGAGACGCAGGACTGTGTTCCTGCCTGATTAGGTCACATGTCATCACTCCATCGCTCCAGAATCTTCCAGCTCTGGCTCTCGTCCACAGCACGTCTTTGTCCTGTCTTGCTTCTCTCACAGCAGATGGCCCCGCCCCTCCCTGAGCCTGGTTCTGCAGGAGGTTTCTTCCTGTTAAAAGGGAGTTTTTCCTTCCCACTGTCACCAAAGTGCTGCTCATAGGGGTCATATGATTGTTGGGTCTTTCTTTGTATTATTGTAGGGTCTACCTTACAATATCAAATATATGTTGTTGTGATTTGGCGCTGTATGAATAAAATTGAATTGAAAAATGTGGGTTTAAGCGATACAGCTAACTTAGAGGTTAGGTTCGAATCTGCTCCATGTTTTCATGAATCATCACATCATTTATGTAAATCGGTCAGCTGCACATTCCTGCCGCCAATCGTCTGTACTGCCACATCCTACAGTTGCTCTCCTGGGTTCAGACATGCTGTCTGCAGAAGGTTTCACTTTAGCTTTGTGCAGCAGCAGACATTAAATGATGATAAAATGTGGCCGTAGAGGGATGCAGGGGTGGTCAGACTGGATTCAGACCAGGGGCTGTTCCCGTTTGTCTGTTTTACACCACGTCATCGCCTCGGTCATGACTTCTCCTTACTGTGACCCAGAAATCAGCTCGTCTTTATTCCTCTAGGAGACAGGATGCACAGGTGGAGACAGGATGCACAGGTGGGAACAGTCTTTCCATGAACCGGCTCGACCGTCTGCAGCCTCAACGTTGGTCTGAGCTGCTTTTCTGCTCACGGTTGTAAACAGCGATCCTCTGAGTTAGTGTAGCTGATCTCTTCAGCTCAAAGCAGTCTGACCTTTGACCTTTTTCATCATTAGGGGGTTTCAGTCTACAGAGCTTCTGTTTTTCACTGTTCTGTGTAAGATCTGTGGTTAAAAGCAGTATCGATAACCGATCAGTGAAATTTACATTATTTCTTCTTTCCCCAGTAAATTCAACATCTTTGGAGTTTTAACCGACAGCGCCACCTTCACGCCTCGGCTTTGTTAACGATGGCTCCTGAAAATTATGATTTTTTTTTTTATTCCACTTTTGTGGATGTTTCAAACTCTGTTATTCAACAAAATGATTTTTCAAGTAGTCGACACATTTTTGATTAAATTATAAAGACCCAAACAATATGGATTAAAGCTGGAGCTCGGCCTAATTAGTAATCGGGTTATCCCGCTCTGCATGATGGCGTAATGCTCTATTGTCTTTGCACGTCCACATACGTGTAGTTTTCACATCAAAGAATGTGTAGAGTGGGATTATGCATTTAATCCTCCTTCAGATTGAAAGTGGAGACACTCAAAGGCTGGCAGTGCAGTAAAGGGATGATAATTATGAGTGTCTCTGTCTGACAGCGTCTCTGAAACGCCACATGTGCTTATTATTAGATGAGTGGATGTGCTTTTATTCCAATGATTTCCAGTTTCAGACCGCTGACTCACCGTGGATTTGACGTGCTGATTTTTCACTTTTAGCTTCAGTGGTTTTGCAGCTTGAGAAAAAAAAGTCTCAAGTCCGGGGTTCAAAGCTTGGCTACGACTCATTGCTGTCTTATCAGGTGGAGGTTTTTCGGTGCTTGCGGATGTGTTTTGGGCACGAAAGTCCATCAGATATGTGAGAATACTTTCACAGTAACAAGCCATCTTATCATACGTATTCCTTTCACATGCAGCGTGTTTATGAGAGCAAATAACATCCCATTTCCTCCAAGAACACTCCGGCTGGCAGAAGGAAAGAAAGATGGGAGGCAGACAGCAGGATTGGGTGGTAAGGGCGTGTCTGCGAGATGAAGGAAATTGAGAGAGAGCTGAAGTTGGAGAGGATGCGAGAGAGACACGGCAAAGAAGGGAGGGAAACAGATAAACCAAACAGCAGGGGTATGGGAAGCAAAAGCCTCTGTGATAAATGACAGAATGATTGAATTGGAGAGATAAACTGAAAGAGAGTCGGAGATGGAAAAAGGATGACGAGACTCGATACGCTTTTGGAAATTATTTAAAGGAAAATTCATTCCCAGTGAAATCTAGCAGATACTTAAGAGAGAAATTAGGAGAAAGGGGGAGCCATAAAAATGAAAAGCACAGAGGAAGATGAAGGAAGGAAGGAAATGTAGCTGGAGGGAGCTGGCACACGGACAGGAGGTGCTTCATTCCTCTTTCTCTGTTTAATCGGCTAATGCACTCTCTGGATCCTGCTAAGGGGATGATGGGAAGGAGGCAGGAAAAAGGAGGAGAAAGAGAGGGCGGTGTGCTAATTAGAGCTTGACGTCAGCCTTCATAAAGGATGGAGAGGACTGAAGGATGGCCGATAGGTGGGTGGGTAGAAGATTGAACTAATGACACGAGGGGTTAATGGATGGAGGGTTGGGTGGGTGGAGCAGGAGGTCTCCTCAGCACTGCCTGTGGAGAAAAAAGGTGCAAGACAGATTATTTGGACATGCTTTGTGGCTGGACGGATTTAATGGTGCTCCGTGGAGCACATCAATAAATCATCGGCACGTACGCTACATTTGGAGACATTAGTGCAGTTGCAATGAATAAAACAATATCTGAGAAGTATGGTAACATGTTGTCCAGCTTTTAATAATGAAGGAATACGTCTGGATCCTTCTAGAAACCAAACCAGCAGCGGTTTGGTTTCACCTTACTGGAGAAAATCCAGATGTGACTGTTTAGCTGCACCGAGCAGGTAAACCAAAGCTGTCGTGCTTATTTCCAATCATAGCTTTCAGACATCGATGTGATTGTGCTGGCCTCGTGTGGCCTCGTGTGGCTTTGTGTGACCCTGTGGGGCCTCGTGTGACCCTGTGTGGCCTCGTGGGGCCTCGTGTGACCCTGTGGGGCCTCGTGTGACCCTGTGGGGCCTCGTGTGGCCTCGTGGGGCCTCGTGTGGCCTCGTGGGGCCTCGTGTGACCCTGTGGGGCCTCGTGTGGCCTCGTGGGGCCTCGTGTGACCCTGTGGGGCCTCGTGTGGCCTCGTGGGGCCTTCTCAGGTCATTGTCTGAAACGAACTGTTTAAAACTGTCTTCTGATTGGCTGGGCCTTATAAGCAGAAGATTTGAATAGCAGGTGGGTGGAGCTTCTGAGTGACCGTAGTAATGGGACCTGCTTTGACTGACGGCACTCGTGGTCGGAGTTTCGAGCAGTCGGAGCTTTTGGCTCCGTTCATAACCGAGCTCATTATTAGAAACTGGCCAACCTTTAGATTCTTGGTTCTTTTTGCACTCATGAATAGAAATATACGATCCTTTCTACCACCTAAACAGACAGACCCATCCTGTAATAGCTGACACTATGCTAATAATTGTAAGATTTTATCAAAAACAACAACAAGAAAATAAAGTTAATGTGAAGAAAAAAAATATTCCTTTAAAAGAAATTATGCAAATATGAAAACAATTTATTAAACTGAACTGAAACAATAATAAAAAATGATTTTGGCCAATAGAAATAAAAAAAGGACTGACAGACGAAGTCAGCCCGGAGTCTCTGTGGATGATGATGTTTGCAGACGACGCTGTAGTGTATGAATGAAACCGGCGGAGATGCAAGGAGCAACGAAGTGAAGGTCATCATCCAGATCATCCAGAGCCATGGACAGTCACAGAGAGGTGAAGATGAGCGTGCAGGCAGGGTGCATGGAGACAAGTATCCGGGGGGAATTGCGACACAAGGATGGCAGCCAGAGTGAAAAGGAAGGATTACAAAATGGTAGTGAGAGCTGCTGTGATGGTTGAGAGATGGTGGAGCTGAGCTGAAGATGTTCACTGGGAGTGAGCCACATGGATCAGAAATGAGTCCATCAGAGGGAGAGCTCAGAGAGGAGAGGCTGAGAGGGTTTGGATGTGCAGAGGAGGGAGGGTGGAAATGTTGGACAAAGGAGGATGAAGATGGAGCTGCCAGGCAGGAGGAGAAGAAGAGCTCAGAGGAGGTTCGTGGATGTAGAGGAGGAGGACATGCAGAGGGTCGGATGCTGGGATAGGAGGAGGTGGAGGCAGATGATCTGCTGTTACCCAAAAATAAATATCGTGCAGTAAATGTGTGGAGTTTGTGTCTTTGTCAGTTTGTTCAAATTTGTAAATCCAACAAAAACAAAACCGCTTCAGTGCTGCTACTGCTGTTTGTCTCTGTTCGACCTGCAGACAAACGAATGCACGCTAAAGTTTCACCCACGCAGGCCCATCAGTGCTCAAAACCTTTAGTGTTGGCTGCGTCCTTCTGCTGAGCGAGGACTTGTAGCAGGGCGATGTGATCAGCCATGGATGGATGTAGAGAGAATTAGAGACTGTCATAAATAGCTTACCGACAGACTGACCGCAGCGCGCACTTCCTGGAACAGATCAATACTAACCTGCCCCGAGCGCCGGACACTAAACAGTGTGTGTGTGTGTGTGTGTGTGTGTGTGTGTGTGTGTGTGTGTGTGTGTGTGATATCATTTTAACCCTGCCAATGTTGGGAAGGTTACTTTTAAAATGTATTCCATTACAGAATACAGATTACATGCCCCAAAATGTATTCTGTAACGTATTCCGTTACGTTACTCAATGACAGTAACGTATTCTGAA